>NC_051436.1:23579031-23605134 GCF_001649575.2 Kryptolebias marmoratus
GGAGCACGGAGAAGATATCCAGAAGTCCAATGGTTTCCAAAGCAGCAATCCAGGTAAGTAGGTTTTCAGCAGACAGTCAGATTCAGTTCCCCAAAACAGTCCAGCAGAAGACAAGGCAAACCTCCAGAGGCAGGAAGTCGAGAACAGCAGGTAAGATCCAGCACTCATCAGTGAGCAATGCTCCAGCACTGATCTGTTTTTCACAGCTGCCTTATGTAGTCAGGAGGTGATGGCCTTGATTGGGAACAGCTGAGGGTAATTACTGAGCCGGTGAGTGAGAGGTGGAGAGGGGGGTACAAATGCCACAGTACCCCCATCTCAAGTTGCCTCCAGGCGATCTGGGCCACTTCTCTGGATGGTCCTTGTAAAAAGTGGTGATGAGAGTGGGATCCAGAATGAAGGATCTTGGAATCCAGGACCTCTCTTCTGAACCGTATCCCTCCCAGTCGACCCTGCGTTGGACGTCCAATATCTCTCTGACCGTAAAAACAGCCTGGTTATCCACCAGCCGGGCAGGTGGGGGGAGGCTGGTAGGAGGGCACAAGGGACTCTCCTGTACAGGTTTAATCTGTGAGACGTGGAATGTTGGATGAATTCTCAAAGATGTAGGGTGACTGAGTCTGACTGCTGATGAACTGATGATGCGTTCCATGGTGAACCTGGGGGCCAACTTCCTAGGCATGTCCTTTAGGTTAATGTCACGAGTGGATAACCAGACTTTTTGACCCACCTGATATGTAGGTGCTATGGAGCGGTGACGGTTGGCGAATCGCTCGTTCTGTCGGGCAGTTCATAGAAGTACTCTTTCAGTCTGTCTCCATATGCATCGACAACGCTGCAGGTGAGTTTGGACCGATGGAACCAGGCTCTCGGATTCTTGGTCGGGGTTGAGACAGAATGGCCCCTACCCCAGTGTCAGACGCGTCTACCTCGACGAGAAACTGTTTAGTAGGATCTGGGTGGGACAGAATCGGTGCCGAGGTGAAAAGGCTCTTTCACTCCCTGAATGCTTTATCAGCTTCAGGAGTCCAGTTGAAAGAGATCAGCGTAGAAGTGAGTCTGTTTAAGGGGGTAGCAACCTGGCTGTAGTTTCAGGTAAAGCACCTGTAAAAGTTTGCAAAACCCAAGAACCTCTGAAGTTCCTTTTGACTAGTAGGAGTAGGCCAACCGGTAACAACCTCCCTCAAAAATGTACCCCAGAAATGAGAAAGTGTTGACATGGAATTCACATTTTTCTGCTTTCACGAATAATTTGTTTTCCAAGAGACGTTGGAGGACAGCGCAAACATGAACCTTGTGCTGTTGCAGGTCACGAGAGTAGATCAAAATGTCGTCAAGATAGAGGAAAACGAAATTGTTCAGAAAATCACGAAGAACATTGTTAATGAGGGCCTGGAAGACTGCTGGGGCGTTAGTTAGACCAAAAGGCATGACTAGATATTCGAAATGTCCCAAAGGGGTCTTGAAGGCAGTCTTCCATTCATCCCCCTCTCTGATTCTAACCAGATGGTAGGCATTGCGTAAATCCAATTTAGAAAATACTGTGGCGGAGTGTAATTGAGTATGGACCGAATCGATGAGTGGCAGGGGATACTTGTTTTTAACAATAATCTGATTTAACCCATGGTAATCTATGCACGGTCTGAGGGTCTTGTCCTTCTTATTGACAAAGAAAAACCCTGCTCGTAGGGGTGATGTGGAGGGACAGATTATACCTGAGGCCAACGATTCCTCATTATAATTCTTCATGGCCTCCCTCTCAGGCCCAGAGATGTTGAAAAGGCGACTGGAGGGAAGTGGAGCTCCGGGTAGTAACTCAATGGAGCAATCGTAAGGCCTATGAGGTGGTAGCGAGAGAGCTTTTTGTTTGCTGAACACAGGGCCTAGATCATGGTACATCTGTGGAACCCTGGACAAATCTGTCTCCTCCTCAACCTTGTTTTTGATGACAATCTGTGGAACGGCAGATCTGAAACAGTGTTGGAGACAGAAATCACTCCAGGATTCAACACGTTGATCAGACCAGTTCAAAACTGGGTTGTGTCTGGTAAGCCATGGGAACCCGAAAATCAATTGAGGCACGGAGGATTCAAAAACCAAAAATTGCTTCTCTCGTGATGATTACCGGAAACCGGTGTCAAAGTAGAATAACATTAGAACGAACGACTCACAGACAACTGTTAGCAAAAGATAAGTGATCTGTTTTTCACAGCTGCCTTATGTAGTCAGGAGGTGATGGCCTTGATTGGGAACAGCTGAGGGTAATTACTGAGCCGGTGAGTGAGAGGTGGAGAGGCAAACAGTGCCAAAAGGCAGAATGCCACATGACATTGCTATTTATTTTGTATTACATGTTTATTTACATTAAATACAGTGGTTGATTATAAATGCAAATGTCAGCAGCAGCTAGCTGTAGCTGCTTGGGGTACTTATGGCATGAATATTGTATTTCTGCCTAAAAAACATGCAATATGAAAATGACAGCAAAGTAAAGGTTTATAAAATAGCCTTCATATGCATCACTATGAAATCTTTGAGACTGAAGTTGTTTTAAGACAGCAGTAATACTCTTTTATCTTGGTCACATGCTGATTAGACTTGTTTTTTTGTTGGGTTTTTTTTGTTTCATCTAGCCATCTAGCACAGAGGTCCCCGAACCCTGGGCTGCGGACCGGTACTGGTCCGTGGGTCATTTGGTACTGAGCCACACAGAAAGAATAATAAACTTACAGTATTTCTGTTTTTTTATTTTTGGAGTCTGACTGACATTTATCTTGAAAAATTACCAGATTCTATCTACTACATCCATCTATGACTCACTCTTGATGCATGTCAAAATGCTTATCTAGGTCACATGACACTTTACTGCTAAACCTACAAGCTAGCAAATGAGTAAAAAACAAGCATCTCTGGAAGCCCTAGATTGGACTGTCTCATTAATGAGAAACGCACAGGGCTCTCTCTGATTCTGCGTTATGGTGAGTTGTATTCTTTGTGCACTTTATATTTGTGGTGTATCTTATTTTAGAGGGCATGTTTAAACATTGCCATATTGACCAGAGAACATTAGGGGGAGGAGAGGGTGTTATTCATGTTGATAACTCAATACCAGGACGCAACAAACAAATCTGCGAGTACACATTGGATTTACATTTATTATGTTCCATAAAATACTCCCATTTTTATTTTGTTCTATTTATCTATCACACCTTTAAAGGCCGGTCTGTGAAAACACTGTCTGATAATGAACCAATCCGTGGAGCTAAAAAAGGTTGGGGACCGCTGATCTAGCACAACTGTTAAAGTAATTCACTTCAGTAGAATGTGAGGTTCTGCTGGTTGTACTTGTGTTTGATAAGTGAATTATTTGTAGGCTTTCATTTCATTTGTACAAACTCACTGAAGCAATTTAAGATTTGTCAACAGATCCTGGCATGTACAGCTTAGTAAAGGGGCCTTTTATTGTGTACCCAAGGTTTAATTTTGACTGCAATAACCTTAATTGGCCAGTCAATGGTGGCATTGTTTTCTAATTAATTGTATTCAGCCTCTAAAAAGCCACTTAATGCAACCACAATACTTTTGTAACTGTTATGATATACAGTATCTAAAGTTCACACAAACAGATGTTGAGAAGTGGTAACAGCTACATTTATATTTTGAGTATTTAAACTGTGTTGGGGGAAAAAAGGGTTTTGAGTTGTTCACATTTGTAGCAACTGTAACTTCCCAACTGTAGCTAGCCAGTTCACATTAGCAGTTATAAAACATATTTTTTTTGTTTTATGTCAAAATAGAAGGTGTTCAACTTAGGCTTTGTAGCTTTTTGAAAATACATGTCATCATTTTTGCTGGGCTAAATTGATATTATCTTGCTACTTATCCTATATTGGCAGACAATTTCTCAGTTAACTCTTGAAAATACACTGTTGGCAAAAAAGACAATACATTATTAATATTATTTTATTAATTTGCCATTAAAATACTAATCTTGTGTCTGTGGTTTATTGTATCACTTTTCTGAAGAGCAATCCTCCAGCTATCTTGGCCTAAATTGTAGCAAGTCAATGTGAACAAATCTTGTTGTTTTTTTTTTCATTTTTGGTGTGATGTTTTGTTCTGACTTTTTGAACTTCTCACAGGGAGACAAAGGTGACCCCGGACCCCCAGGACCTCCAGCTTATGGCAGTGAAATTGGCACTTCTGTTCAAGGTAACACAAGTGTTATTCTTGACTTAATATAAATATGAACTTGACTTAATATAAATATGAACTAGAGCATTGGTTCCCAAAGTGTGGGGCGCGCCCCCTAGGGATTTTATTGTAATCCGTAGGGGGGCCCGGGGCCCATGGGAAAATCTTTGGGAACCACTGAACTAGAGGATCATGTTTTCTATCACTGGCTACAGGACCTCCAGGGGACATAGGATATAGTGGCCTCCCAGGTGACCCTGGTTATAGAGGATTTCCAGGAGACCCAGGACGTCTAGGCCCACCGGGTCGTTTTGTTATTGGTAATAAATTTACAACACGTTTGTAAATTTATTGATTGAAATTATTTTTTCAGAATTTGCATTGTCTCACTCCATGTTTCATGCACACAGGTTCTCCAGGAGCCCCTGGTTTTTCAGGTAACATAGGCCAAAAAGGAGAGAAGGGTAGCCCAGGCATTCAGAGATATAGCCCTGAAGGACTCCCAGGTTCCCCTGGACCCCCTGGACCCCCTGGGCCTCCTGGGCCTCCTGGACCTCAAGATTCTTCTGGTATGCCAATGCTAATCTAATATATTAATATATTGTCTTGTTTAAGTTTTAACTTTTCACTTTTTTATTATTTTTATTAACGATGCTTTATTTAATTTCTATATGGAATTTCATCATTATTCAACACTTCAGCTGCAATGGGGACAAAATAATTTGCAGTATTAAAATGAAGTAATTTTGTGCAAAAGAAACCAGATTGTTGGTAAAAATACAAGGCAAGATAGAAACAAACTTTAAAACATAACTGCTGTCTGAATTTGCTGTCCTCAAAGGCGGTCATCCCTGCGTCATCTATCCTCCGGTGCCTGTCGGGCCCACAGGTTAGTTCTACAGGCAGTCCTCTATGCAGCCATTATCCTGAGAGCACCATGGCAGCATTCAGCATCTCTACACAAAATTCAAAACAACCTCTTTCTTGCAATACTTAACTGCCAAAATGCTGTGGCTTTTTGTTTTATGCTGTACTATTTGCAGGGAGTTGTATTAAGTGGAGAGTGCAAGCTATTACAAGCTTTGGACTTGGATAGGAGTTTCTCTCTACTTCAAGTTGCTTTTCTCATCTTTGCCCACAAGGTGTCCCTTGCTGTCAATGCAATTCACTGATTTTAAAAGAAGAATCAGTGCTTGGGAGCTGCTTTAGAAATTTGGAATGGGATTAACAACAGACATAGAAATAGAAAGTGGATAATTGTCATAAAAGATAATATAAAACATCCTGCTTTGATAAATACTTATTTGGAAGTTTGGAACACACTTGATTAACGTGTATGTGTGTTTCCTTTGTCCAAATAAGTACCAAACCATAAAATGCTATGCATGTTGCTTGTGGCAAAGTAACTCTCAGCTATTACAGTCTATGTAAAATCAGTAATTACTTCTTGCCAAAATACAATTCTGTTTCATATTTTTTTGATATAAGGTCATGAATAAATAAATTTAAATGCTTTTCAAGTGAAGCCTTTCAACTTCTGGCAGCAGGTCAAATCTAATGCCAAAACTGATGGAAAACGAAGCAAACTAACTCTGATTTTGCACTGTGAAAGTTGGTTGTACTTGCATTGTGCTCATTTATATGATACCTGTTTACAGTGAGTTGCAAAAGTAAAAAAAAGACGAACGGTAACTTTGATGGAGCTGTGCAGTTCTTTTACAGAGACAGGAGCACACAGCATAGAGCTCTATAGAAGAGTGGCCAGAAAAAAGCCATTGTTTAAAAAAAAAAAGATCAAGTCAAGTACTTTACAACATGAAAACACAAAAATATAGTCATCATGAAAACACACAATTATATGAAAATCTAAACTAAACTTATCTGGAACATGAGCTAAGATAATCTAAATAAATTATATGAGCAAAAATAACATAAACAGATGAAAAACTAAGCAAGGAAACTAGGATGTAAAAAGCTAAACTAAGCTTATCTAAAACAAGTCATACTAAGTCAAACTGAGGAAAACCACACTAGGATATAACAAACTGATAATAAGCTAACAAACTAAACTAGGATTTAAAAACCTCAGTTGAACTGATCAGAAATGATACAAGCTAAGATAGACTAAACTAAACTAAAGGTTTTCAGAAGGCTAACTAAGAGTACCGAAGGCCAACTAAGAGTCAAAACCATTTTAATAAAAGGCCAACTAAAAGTGTCACAATGCTTAAAAAAAAAAAAGGCATTTTAAAGACTTCGTAAACACATTGAAGAATGTGCTGTTGTCAGATGAGACCAAAATTGAATCTTTTGGCCATCAAGGACAAAACTATATCTGGTACAAACTCAATACATCTCATCATGTTGAGAAGACCATCCCTGCAGTGAAGCATGGTGGTGGCAACATCATGCTGTGGGGATGTTATTATCAGAGACTGTGGAACTGGAAATTAGAAAAAGCTGTATGGTACAAAATATAGACAATTTTTTAGGTAAACCTTTTGGAGCCGGGGTTTGAGACTGGGACAAAGGCTAACGCACCTCTCCAATTTGTGGGTGAAATATTGTTGCAACCCACAGTAAATGATATGAAACTTTGTTTAACGGTTGTTTTATTTTTAAAAAATCCTCCGTAAATCAAAAGTTTATTTGTATCCATTCAAAATATGTAGTGTCATCAGTCTTTGCAAGTCAGCTTAAAGGTAAAAAGTGTGATAATAATAACTGGTGTCTTTCTTGTGTGACACTTTATGATAAAATTACCATTTTAACATCTACTTTGTTTAACTTTGTATATGTTTGTGTTTTTACAGATTCTCCTAATGAACTTCAAGGTCCTCCTGGACCACCTGGTCTCCGAGGAGAACCGGGTTTCATAGGGTTCAAAGGTGTTAAAGGTACAGGAGACTGATTTATCACATAAGAAATCAGTTTTAATGGGTGATTCAAACTAACGTCTGAGTGTTACAGAAACATTTTTGTAACATAATTTATACATGTTTATGGCAAGCTACAATTAATTTAAGAACATAAAAGCAATTTTGTTTGTATAGTTGTATTGCAACTCTGCCACTTGCTGACTAAAACTGGTAACTGCAGTTTACTTGATATGTCAAGTCTTGGTACATTAAAGGCTTTATTTACTAATTATAAAAAAATGACTTTGCAACCTGTTGCTTTTAAAACATTTTAAGGATTAAAGTATATTTTTTAAGTTATGTGTTATGTACTGAAATGTACAATTAAAATAGCGTGGAAAACTATAATAGAAAACCCCAATAATGACATGACCCTCATTTCCTATTTGGCACATCTTCCTTTTTTCTTCTTTTTCTTTCCCCTTCATCCCATTGTTCTTTCTGTTTCTGAATTCCCCTATTTTGCAGGCCCCCCTGGAGATTGCGATTGTCTTGGAGGAGGAGGCTCTGTGGGGTTTCCTGGATTACCTGGACTACCCGGACCTCCAGGAGGCAATGGCAGCCCTGGCCTCACTGGACAGCAGGGTGAGCTTGGTGACCCTGGTTTTACTGGTGCTCAGGGGCCTCGTGTAAGTAAAATATTGACTCTGTGGTTAAAATTCACATATTATCCTACTTTTGTTTAGTAAATTAAATAAATATATCTTAAACTGTATGAATCCAGATCTCAGGTTTTACAGATAACTGCCCTCTCTGCAGGGTCGTCTTGGTGAGAGAGGCTACTTTGGTCAGAAGGGAGAGAAAGGGGCACCATACTACCCCAACCTAAATTTTGGGGTGAAAGGAGAGCGAGGGGCACCTGGACCCACAGGACCCACAGGGGAAACAGGAAAACATGGCAGAAATGGTCGGCCTGGCTTTCCTGGAGTCTCAGGACCCCCAGTGAGAACTTAGGCTTGTGGTTCTTATCAAAACTTTTTCATTTTAAGGGTTTCTCAAGTTCTTAAATGAAGATATACTAAAAAGAAAGTTTAAAACATCATTTGCTTTTTTTCCCTTTGGATTCTATTATTTTACATCTCCTTTCCTTTCATTCTTCTTCCGGCTTTTTTCTTTTCTTTTTTTCCCGCCCTCCAGGGTGATGGGGGTGTTGGCTCGATTGGTGAAAAGGGTTTCCCAGGATTCCCAGGGCCCAAAGGTCGGCCCGGTGGCCCTGGTGAGCCCGGCAGTGGCTTTGCTGGAGCACCTGGACTTCGTGGAGAACCTGGAGAACCTGGTATTCCTGGATTTCCAGGCCAACCAGGTTTACCTGGACAGAAGGGTGAGTGATGTACAGGAGAAAAAACGGTATGTTTAGCATGAATGAGAGAGAGAAAATGCAACCATTTGAATTTCATGCCATATTTCTCCCACAGGACAAAATCCCAACCATACATTCATGTCATGACTGTTCATCCTGTGTGTACATTAAGCTAACATAGTAGTTTAACATCTAATAACCATCAAAGGTCATTTCTGAAGGACAAAGTTTCATTTTTGTTGATGAATAAGTCAAACTCTCCCAGACATGAAGAGACAATATGGTCCCTGTTAGGTTTTCTTTACCAAACAGCTTCCTGTAAGCTGGTAACTTTTGCATTGCTAACTCTTTGATAAATTGTCTCCATTTTTTACTTTTACTTTTACTCTTCTGCAGACGTTCTGCAAAATCTGCTTTTTTAGTCAAGACTGATGCACAATGAAGACAATTTAAACACTAGCAACTACTGCTGTGCATCTTTAGACTCAGAGGAAGAGAGAAGATCAAAATGGTTAAAACTGAATTACAGAGCAGTGAAGTTAGGGAGTTCTGGTCCCTTTTACTTGTTTACATTGGTCTCATTTCTTTTTGCACACAGTTCATTCTGTTGTTTTTGTATTATTATGTTATTATTATTATTATTATTATTATTATTATTAAGTGAAAACTGCTTCCAAAAAGGATTTTAAGCTCGTGGACGATGGGTTATCAAACTGTTTGTCTGGTGAAGGTCTATTGACCAAAATGTCGCAACAATAAATCATTGCAAGTTTGGAATGTGTGCGGGAGTATCTTTTTGCTTCTTTGGATTCAACAGATACTGATCTAAAATTTGGTGTGGTAGCAGTTGAGAGCCATCCCTAACACATACTTTGAGACCTAACAAATATAAAATATAAAAAGAGATGGGGTATATGTAATATTTTCCAATAAAACTGGAACCTTTGAATGAGCTTTTTGTTTTTGTTGTTGTTGATTTTTAGGTCTTCCTCTCTGAGACTAAAAGACAAGTCTTCAGTAGCTGCTGGGGTTCATTTCTAGTATGAATGTGTTCTTTATGTACCAGGATGCAGATGCTGAATGACTGATTAATTTTGCTTTTAGTTTAAAGGTTGTTGTCACTCTCAAGAACTGAGAGAGAATGAGGAAAATGAATGGCCTATACAGTGTTTTTTTATTTCTGTCTTGGTCACAAATCACCTCCTTCTTATTTCATTCTTAATGATGATAATAGCCAACTTTTAAGCATTGTGATATGGCACCAAGCATTTTATTACGCTTCTGCATTAACTGAATGAGCTTTGAATTAATTTACTGGAACTGATTGCTACTTTGCTCATAACTGGTGAAAACAAAGAGCAATTGCTTCAGTTGGGCATGCAATATGACCCTGACTGGCTTTGTATTCTCTCGTCTTGTCCCTCTCTCTCTATAAAAACTTTTCTATCCCTATTTTTCTCCAGCTCCCATCCCTCCATTTCTCTCACCATCCTTGTGCATGTGTATCTGTGCAGGTGAAAACAGCTGCGGAGGGGTTAATGACGCTGGAGAGGGAACGGGTGGGTAACTAACTTTCTCGACCAGAGTCAGAGTGACAAACATGGGTCAGAGCGTGGATTCTTAGCTCAAAAACTGGTGGATTCAGGAAGACTGTGTTCACATCTAGCCAGAGTTAGAGGTACAGGCGACTGTGAGAGTCTGCAAAATCTCTCATAACGTTTATGGTTGTATTCAGTTTCCTTTGGTGAGTCATAGAGACTGGTTGTTTGAATTCTGAACACCTTTGAACCCATCTCAAATTTCTGTATATTTTAAAAAACTAGAGCTATGTTTTGACATCTGCAAGTCAGCTTTCTACATGACCAACAACATCCAAGACTACTGTACAACCCTAAATGGTCAATTTCCTTGCAATTTTGAATCTTCAACCAGTCTCCAATAGTTGCAGCCCAGTGAAAAACTGCCATAATCAGTCCGTCTAATCATATTACATGAATACAAACAGTACCAAATGTTCATTTAAGCATGTTATGGGTAACTGGCCAGAAAAACAAATTGATGGAAAAGTAAAATGTTGCAAAAATCAATAAAGGTGCTTGCTTGAACCACTAAAACATTTTTTGATTTTTACACCATATTACTTTTTCATTGAATAGTTTGTCTACCTAGTTGCACCTAATACTGTTACTAGTAACAAACAACAGACAACTTGGTCTTCAGCATAATTAACCATATAGTTCTATGTAGATTACCATCTAATGGAAAAGTGACACCAAGGTAAGGGTTGTCACATAGTGTTTGCCTGAACAACATTGTGGAAATTGGTGTTGTTTTTAAAATGGCAGAAATCTTCTTTAGAACTGTTTTAATTTGGACTAGCCATTAGCATGACTTCTTGAAGAGAACTTTTGCCTGATATTTCAAACTGCAGGGTTTCCCCCAGCATATTATAAGCCTGGCGGGTCCCCAGGCTAAGCTCTGCTTGTTTATTATAAATACGTCATTTTTTTACACGTTTTTTTTCCACCCGCACCCCCAAAACCGCTACCTATATCAACGTCACTGCGCGAGGGTGCGCGCCAACAGTGACGCAATCGCGCTGTGCCCGCCCCTGCGTGAAGGCCCCGCGCGGTGTCGCGTCATGCACCTTTTGTAACTTGCCGCTGGTTACATAGCGTACTGCCCCCCATCTTTTTGGAGAATACTGCACCGATGTAAGCGCCACGTGCGCTGATCCGCGATCTGTTCACGGAGCCCCGCGCGACTCTAATGAGCCCTGACGCCGAGCCGCCTTCAGCTACCTGGAGTTAGCAGGTCGCTGGAGCCGCAGCAATAAACATAACGAGCTAGTTTAACCAACAATGGTTAGTTGAGCTAAAATTCAGCTGGTGGCTTTACAAGACCGAATATGGTAAGCGTCTTTTGTACTTAGTGAAAATATTAATAAGATGCAAGCTAATTTATCCTTGTTTAACAGTAAAATGATGCTATTAAATTCAGCATTAGATATGTTTTGTTTCCAACATGCAGCCTGTGCCACAAAAAGCACAGTACAGTACAGCATCTCTCTGTTTTTCAGAGTTCTCTGTTGTTATTCATGGGCCTTGATGTGAGACGTGTGTTGGTTGTATTTTTGTTTAAAAAAGTATTTCAAAAGTGCCTTTTTGTAAAACTGTAGTTGTTTAAATATTTGGCACAAATATCTTACAACATCACCTAATAAATAGCCATATTTTCAACTTTCTGTCAACTTCAATCTTTTTTTTTACTAAATCACGGTCGGCGAACGACCGGCGAACAGCCACCTACCACCGGGCTCAGACTCTTTTCTGGGGGAATCCCTGAACTGATAATGCTCTGAGTAATTTCTACTGCATGTAAGATATTGACTGTTAATAATAGCTCAACACACCCTACAACAAAAAAATCCAAACCGTTTTCTGAAGCCTTATTTACAAGATAGAAGAAAAAGAAATATTTCCAATCTTACAGTTTCTGTTCAATTCTGGCTAAGTCCAGTTGATGATTGACAGGCAAGTTCAGCTATAGCTGATGAAATTGGTGGTCTACTCACTGGGCAATTACATCTTTCTTCTATGGAAGCTGCTGGAACTTGGTGCATGTGTGTGCAAGTGCTTTTAACCAGGAGGTGAGCAATGGAAATATAACAACTGATCTCAAGAGATAAAATCCTATTATCCTTCCCATCAGTTTTTATTTTTCATCTGCCTTTTAATAGGATCAGTGTGCTATTAGCATTTAACCTTTAGTACAAAACAGTTCACTGTGAAATTCAGATTAACCTGTGAAAAGTTTGTTAGTGTGAATGGAAGCAACTGACAATTAGAACTCCTAAATCATTCTATACAGCTGAGAAAACTTGAGTGTGTGTATATATATATATATATATATATATATATATATATAAAAATTTGCATAATGTTTTTGTGATCCCTCCTTTATGTTTTAGAAACATTGCTTACCTTTCACTCTAACTGACAAATACAGATAATTTCAGTTAAATATAACAATATAATGTACATTATTTTTAGCAGGTCTGGCATTTAAATGTATTTTCATTTGGTATATACAAACTGAAGTAAATTTGACTATTTCTGCTTTGCTTCCAAGTGTTTGCTGCATGTTAAAAGTGTAAGAACTAACCTGTATCTGATCACTACTAGGTGACAGGCTACCTTGTACCATACCTGGTGAAGTTGGTGAGTCTGGACTTCCCGGTTTACCTGGACAACCAGGTAACATGTTTTGCAGTGATTTATTATCTATTGTTTATTTAAAGATATGCTTATTGATTACTCTGTTTTTAGGGCATGTCAGTTTGCCTGAGATGTTTTTCTGTTCAATATTAAATCTGCGCTGAAACATGATTTAAAACTATGAAAGAATAATTTCGTTATTTTTGAGGTGATATTCAGTCAAATAGTTATCAGTAGTAGTATCTTATCAAACATAAACATCCATCATAGAACACAAAGTATTGAGAAAAAGGCAAAAATTTGACTTTGAGGCTAGGCTAATGGCTAGCCAAATAAGGCCCTCCTTTTTATTTAAACTGCATTATTGAACAAATGTATCAAAAAATAGTCTAGAATGCTAGATTAGCTAATATTAAACATCTATATTTTGTATTTGTTTAGTTCAGTGGTTCCCAAAGTGTGGGGTGCGCCCCCTAGGAAGGGGCGAGTGCCATTGCAGGGGGGGCGCGAAATGGATGAAAAAAAAAAACAGTGCCTGACTAAGCATAATGGACAGGTTTTTGACGGGGACAGGTTTTTAACCCCATTTTGCACAGAGGCTTTTTTTTTAATGTATTGATGGTAATAAAGTTGAATATTGTTACAAATTAAAAAAAAAAGAAATATGTTTGAAATAACACTGACAGCAAAGAATCCTCTTCTACAGTATAGAACTAAAAAAAACAGTTACACAAAAGTGTTTCACTGTAAAGATGGTTTGTAGTTTGTTTTGTTGCAACCTGAAGTGTGAAATAAACTTCAGTGGAGTTTGAAAACAAAATATGTGTATAGGTTTATGTCTGTTTGAACGATGTGCAGTCCAAAGATACAGTCACTATTGACAACTTTTTGACAGAACATCACTTATGCATTCAATTACCCCTTTAACCTTTGTCCCATACTAATTATTTTTAATAAAAAGATGTCATGAGGTGGTAGTTCTTTAAAAGTGAAATTAAATAAAATATAAAAATAAGTTTTTCTTTTAGTTAAACACTTCTATAAAGCATTCCAGGGGTCCATTTTTCTTATTTAGAAAGTTAATGGCTTGTTTTTAGTCTTTGTGTAAAAATTCAGAAGTGGAATAACTTTTACTGCCTCTGGTTGGTGACATCATTGGTGCCACTTCCACTTATGATAGAATGCTGTAGGCCTTACAGTTGCATTGTTTATTGAAAATGGAAGAAGAAGAAGCAATTTTTGGTAACAAGAATACTTGTTTGAAAATACTTTTTTATTTCTTGGTCTGGAGTTATGCCGTCTGCAACTCAAGCCTCACATTTCACAAGGGGAACCCCAGGCTTTACAATGATGGCACATATTCTTTGAAGGAGTTTCCCATCACTTCAGTAGCCAGCAGAGAAAACCAGTCAGTTTTAAAAGAAACTATTAGGATTAGAATAAAAAGGCTTTTTTCCGGAAGACATAATTGTTAGAAAATTTTGGTTTAAAAGGAAAATTCTGATGATTATATGCTATTTTAGTTAGTCTGATCGGTAGATGACTACCTTATAGACACAATTTTTCACTAATCTCATTTATGTCAAAAATCAATATTTTCATTTTTTCTGCATTGCCACCTGTGTGCATTACAACTCAATTTGCCAGCACGGGTCACATTTTATTTTATATTTACACTGCGACTGGCTTGATCACTTTCTCCCCATCAGAGTTCTCGGTGTTGAGAACCCCTGATAACTAAATCAGTACACAGTAAATTTTGCAATGATAAATCAACACTTAATGAGGTAAATTTAACACTGTGTCTGAGTCACAACCTCCCAAGTGTGAATTTCAAGTAATGTTTTACTTTTGACCTACTGTATCAACACAACAGACCTAAAATTACACAAAAAACATAAAATCCGAGTGGAAAATTCTTGTTTTTTTACTGTAAAAACCACAAACATACTTAATGAAATGTTTTACAACTTAGAATGCAAATATAATCAGTAATATTCATAAACACATGAACAAATTGAGCAAACAACAAAGTTAAATACACTCTCTACATTAAAATGTTGACAATTTCTTAGGCGTTTTTTAGACAAAAAAAATCAGAAGTTCTAATAAATTGCCATAAATCCTTTGTACCACTCATATAAACAGTTTCTGTCCAAAACAGGGCAGAGGGGCACATCACATTCTTAGTTTTGGTCATTTTCTATGTCCTGTTCATGCAGGATCATTCAGGTAAATGTTATAAAATATATCCTGATGCATGCTCAAAATATGCTTCCAAACATATGGATCTGAATCTGTCTCTTGTTATTATTTTGGCTGGAAGGGAGACAGACAAAACGTGTTGTTTCCAAAACTAGAGTCTGATTCTCTTTGCTAATGTGTTTCATCCTACTCAGAAATAGGAGCAAATAAAATGTCTCATACCGATTTTTTAAGTAAGTTAGTACTTTGTGCAGCAGTGAGTGACACACAGTTCGCTTCTCACCTCAAGCGGCTCAGCCAGAGCCTGTGTCCGTTACAGGGGGGGGGCAAAAAGACTGTCATAAATTCCTTTTTTTTTTCTTAGATTAATGGATTTTTTTTTTTTGCCTTTTTTATAGCTATATTGTTTAAATACACAGTTTCCTTCATTGAATTATTGGGGGGGACAAATCCCACCTGGGATTTACGCCTGTGGGCTCAACAAATCCTCATTTCTCTCTTAAGTGTTTGTTTAGCTTTGCTTCTGAATTTAGAGGTGTAAATGGATTTTGCAATGTTTGGAATGATTGTTCTATTTTGTTCCTGTTTTCTGCATCCTCTGAAGACAAGCACTGTAAAGCTACATCCATAGCCTGACTGTGAGTCTCAAAAATCACTTCTTCCATGGATGAGACAAATCTCTTAACATTAGATTGGCTTAATCCAGCTGCTCTGAGTTGTGTGACAGCAGTAGCACACATATCTAATAGCTGTAAAATTACAACAAAACAGCTTTCATAGTCCCTCAGTGAAAGAACCTCAAATAAAACATTAAATAAAATTTGCAACAAATACAAACATTGAAGACCATAAGATGCTTCTCTGCTTTGAAAGCAGACACTTTTCCTGGTCTCTTACGACCCAAGACAGAGGGAGGAATCAGGTGTAGCAGCAGCAAAATTGTTGAGAGGTCACTGTCCCAACCTGTGACAACACAAATTTGATGTTGAATTGACCATCAGCTAAATTTAGTGATTTTGCAATTTCAATTATGTGTGCATAAGTGAGGCTCACACAATAACTGCACCCCATGTGATGTGGAAAAAGTCATACTTACCCATGTCATCATCCACTTTAGTGCTATACGCAGGAATATCAGCTGCCAGGAGATCTTCAAGCTCACTGGTGGTTGAAAGCTTTCTGCATTGTTGGATGATCTTTCTCTTCATGCATTTCTCCAGAAATTTGCTGGAGACATCTTCTCCAAACATCAGAACAAAATCCCCCCCCCCACCCCCTTTAACCAAAAATGTGGAAAGACAGAGAGTACATTGCTTGACTTTTGGGGGTCGAGGACAATGTTGCGTCGGAAGTCAAATGTGAGCTTCATCTTATTCTTGATTGTGTCCTCATCGGCTGAATGATTAATCAGTGCGATGGCTTCCTTACACTCTTATCCACTCAGGACAGTCTCAGGAACAAACTGGGTCTCCCGTCTAGCATCTGGTCCTCCAAGCCCACATTCATGAGATGCTTCTTCAGATGATGCTATTCACTATCATAATAATGTTCCTTGGGGATTAAAAGGATAACAAAAACAGACACTTAAACATATTTGATAGCCACAGTCAGACTCAGATCTAAAAGCTGGTAAAGAATTTCTATGCAAACTAAACAGTTAAAACTACAAGCAGGTAAATCAGAAAAAAAGGCCAATAAAATGACAGATCACACCATTTTGACTGATACAACCACCAAATGTGCTGAGAGCAGACATCTGAGAATCTAAAAATATAACTTGTCACAATCCACCCAGATGTTACACTATCACATGCACACCCCATATGTGCACCCACATCAAATTTTTTATAAAAGTTTAAATTTATATGCTCCAGTTGGTGTCAAACACAGAAGCTTCTTTTGTTTTATTAAAATCAGATTAAATATATGACAGTAATTATGTAAAAAAAAAAAAAATCATATATCTATAAGTTCACTGCAATGTCTCAGCTGCATACACTGGCTTTATGGTTTTCAAGTATGTGTAGTCTTATTTGTTACATTTTTAAAACATTCATATAAAACTGTTGAAAGGTGAAAAAAACCCATCTCAGCAGTAGTTTCACAACTACTACTTAAGAAAGTTTATGTGCACAAAGCAACTGCATCACTATTTGGCTAGCCACTGTGCATTTTTGCACATCGCCAAGTCATGTTTTAATCAACATGGGTCCTGCAGCACATAACTTCTCAAAGTCACTTATCTTAAATACTGGAATGCTTTAAGGTGCCAACAGCTTCACAAAACAATACAGCTTACGTTACATCATTTACATAGAACATAATGATTAAAGTTTACACATTAATGTCTTAGGCAAAAGGAATTTGACTTCATGGAACTTTTATCAAGGTTGGACAGTTACTAAACACCCTTTTCCATTAGTATCAGCGAGAATCATTCACCTTGTCGACTTGCTTCTTTTTAGGCCTTTCCATTAGCACCAGTTAGTAGAACAGTTAAGCAAGGTTTACAGTTGAGGCATTGCACTGGGCGTGAGAGGCGTGCGCAAATTACTACTCGTGCCCAATTCAGTGTGTTAACCACAAAGCTAACTGAACTATTAATACCTGCTTGCTTGCGGTTCCAATAGTGAGGTCAGAAGACTGCTGGTCACAAGTCACAGCATGCTACTCGCGCACAATGATTACCATTAAATTGTAATTTAAAATTAACCAAATTGTGTTAAACAAACGCAACCCAAATAAAACGGGGACTAACGAAAAAAGGAGCAAAGCAGCTACTGGCTAGTTTAGCCAACTCCTGGCACCAACGCAGGCAAAAACTGGACTGTTAACATTACTGTTGATTCTGAAAAGCCATACACCTAATGTGAGACTTGTTTTTTGCTGAATTTATATTACGTTTCTTTAAATAAAACTATACAATATAGCTTAAAGATGGATTTAAGGCGGACATAGTCGAGTTGGACAAGCGCACACCGAGGCATTCACTCGGTCATGGTTGCCATGTTAAACTTGGTATTAAGATATCTAAACTCACAAAAAAATATCGGGACCTATAAAAAAAACATTCTTGATAAACAATTCCTCTTTAAATTATTATAACATAAAATTAGACCATTATAAGAAACTTAAAACAGTAAGTGGGCACATGTGTGTGATTACTAAAACTGGGACAGGTGTAGATGGGTGTGGCAGGGACACAAGTGAGTAACTGAGGAGGAGTGAATAGTGACAGAAAACAAAGGCATGAACAACAACACTAAGACAAAGATAACTGAACACAACCAGAAAACATGAAGACAATAAACAGAATACAAAAAAACCAAAGCAAACCCAAAACCTGACAGTAATTTTCATGCCAGACCTTAACTAACCATATCCATTGAACTTTCTTGTCCTTCAGGAAGCTAGAGAATTACAACGGGCGTTTCACCCATTGTAGTTTCGGATCAGTTTACACAATTAATTGCAGTGCACTGAACAATTTCACCCGCACGCTATCTGTGTTTGCTATTTATTTCCTTGATCACTCAGAAGTGTGTACCCTGAGCTAAACACAGGAATGTGAGCAAGGAAAATGCCAACAAGATCCTAGTAATTTTTTCGATCTTTTATTATTAATTTAAAATTAGAGTGAATTTTTTTTAATGCGAGGCTCTGAAAACAAGCCTCTTTTAAGACTTTCTTTTGATTTGTTATCTTCAAAACACTTTCCATTTCACCTTTAACGTCTTCTAAAGTTTTTAAAGTTTTAAAGTGGGATTTATATACTTTTCAAAATATTTTTTTTAATAAAGTATCTCAATTTATAAAACATTTCATCTTTTTTCATGCATAGAAAATACATACATACTTTGAATTTTTTGCATAATAAAGAAAATCTTAGCTCAACAAAGTGTAGTGATTGAGTAATAAGGAGAGCTAAGGAAACATCTACCCATCCATTGATTTATTTTCTTTACCCACTTCTTTCCGGATCGTGGGGGGGTTGAGTCATAGAAACAAAACAAACACAGGAGATGGGTAAAACCTACAAAACACACTGTGAACAAGAAACAATGGTAAATTCAAAAATAAAGGCAAAATAAAACCAAAACACCAAAAAAAGGCAAAACTGTGACACAAATAGGTAATTCTCAAATCAGACTAGTTAAATGTATCTAAAAAGATACACTACTACTCATTTAAAGTTTTGGAAGTGATTTAAATGCAGATCTTCACAAAGAAATTATGCTTAAACTAAGTGCTTAGCTTTGTTTTCTCTCAGGCTCTAAAGGTCAGCCAGGTTTCCTAGGAGATCCTGGACGTCCAGGGTTTGACGGTGCCAAAGGAGAGAAGGGAGAGCCCGGCTTTGGAGGCCAACCTGGACCACAAGGTAACTCTTGTGCTAAGGTCTGTGCTGTAGACAGACCAGCATGTATGTCCGGAGCTGTAATTTATGTAATGCTGTGATCAAGAGCAGAAATTCCATTCCAATATTGAGGGGGATAGTAAACAGGTAGATTTATTAAGAGCATTTTTTTAGGTGGCTGTTGTAAAATGAAATATAAAATGAACATGTAATACCATGTTTTTAAAGTTTACTGGTTGCAGAAACACACCGAACGTTCATATTCTTTCCGTTTAAAACCATATGAAGTATAAGAACAGATCACTAAACATCTGACATGCATCCATATACAATAATAAAATCCAAAAGGAAACATTTACATCATGACCACAGGGAGACCAGGGACTCACCAACTTTCAATGTTGTCATGGAAACATGTAAATAAAAACTGAAATTAGCATAACAATGTTCAATTTGCAGGGCAAATAATGGTTGGTGTCAATGTACATCAAATGTGGGTGTAGTTTTCCTCATTCTATTGTCAAAATTTAGGCGTATTTTCTGTGTCTATCTACACAGATCCACTTTTGGGTGATCTAACTAATTATGTGACTTCTGAACATAATCGTTGGGGTTTTAAAGTGAAAAGAGTGAAAATTATGCACACATCACTTCTTCCATTCTTCTATTCATCTTCTACTGCTTATCTGTGGTCGGGTTGCAGATGCAACTCTGACATCCAGACTTTCCCAGCAATGCTCTCCAGGTCCTCCTGGGGAGTCCCAAAGCACTTCCTTGCCAGAGAGGATACATAAACCCTCCAGCTAGTTCTGGGTCTGACCTGAGCTCTCTTCCCAGTGGGACATGCTCAGAAAACCTCCAAAGGGAAGCGTCCAGGAGGCATCCTAATCAGATGCCCAAACCACCTCAACTAGCTCCTATTTATGCGATGAAGCAGTGGCTCTACTGTGCCTGGCCAGCCTATGATGAAAGCTCAGGCCAGCCGCTTGTAACCAAGATCTCATTCTTTCGGTCATGATCCATACCTCATCACCATAGGCAAGGGTTGGAACGTAGACAGACCAATAAATCAACAGTTTTGCCTTTTGACTCACCTCTTTCTTTACCACTACCGGCTGAAGCAATGCACTCATTACTGCAGACGAAGCCCCAATCCGTTGCTCCATCGCACTCTCCATCCTATCATTACTTGTGAACAGAACTCCTTCTGGTTAACCCTCCTGAAGCCCTCAAAAGAGAGAAAGTTAGAAAGATACAGAGAAGCACCTGAAGGTTAGGAACCCTGGCCTCAGACTTAGGCTATGTTCACACTGCAGGTCTCAATTCAAATTTTTTGCTCAATACGATTTTTTTGCGTGGTCATTCCCATTACATTTTAAATGGGACCTCCATCAGACTCTAGTGTGAACAGTTTCCAGTTCACGAAATGACCTGCGTGTGCAGAAGAAGATATGACATCACACTCCACACGCTGAGTTTACGGAATTAAAATGGACGTTGTGAGTGTTAGCACATGTGTATTAATTTTGAAGTTGCTGTCCAATCGTAGCCAACTGAACATCCAAATGGTTAAAGATAAATGAAGACACAAGAAATAGAGTGCAAATGTTAACAATGATTGTTTTTGGAGCTTAGGGGCAAAAAAATCTGGCTTGTCTCCCATTTGTCAGCAGTGTGAACGTAGCCTTAGAAGAGTTGACTCTCACCCCAGCCACTTCACACTTGGCTGTGCAATTTCTGTGCTTGTGCATTTTTCTCAAGCAGCTTTTCCCTTTTCCCCTAACGCATGTGTTGTTTAGACTAATACCAAATATTCTCTTCACAAGTAACGAGATCAACAAATACACAACAAAAGTGTATTTTATCACAAACTTAAGCTGACTCAGTTATAATTAATTCTACTAATAAGAAGATATTGCTGCAGACATATTCTTTCCTTTCATGACAAAGTTTTTACGTCTTTGGCAGTTCACACAGACTTTTGGTATCTACTCATTTTCAAGGTATCATTGTCAGTCCATTACTTTGACCATAGTCTTAATTTTTTATCTCTAATGTTTCTTCCATCATGTGCTCTTCTTGCAGGTTTTCCTGGACCCAGAGGGGACCCTGGGATTACAGGACTACCAGGACAAAGTTTAAATGGACCCAGGGGGAAGGATGGTTTTCCAGGACTTCCTGGACCCAAAGGCCAGTCCGGAGAGGTTCTTGGAGCCAATCCAGGAACTCCAGGACTTGATGGTCAACATGGAATAGAAGGAGACAAGGGCCAGCCAGGGACTCAAGGATCACCCGGAGCTCCTGGTGTGTCTTAAACAGAGAGACTGGCATGTGTTGTTTTTGGTGTGGTAGTGAGAAGTGAGAAGTGTTGGACAAGTTATGGTAACAATAATACTGGAGGCAGTACAACTAGTGGTACTTTTGTCATTTGTTGCACTGTCATGAGAGGTTTTTAGTCATCCAGGGTGTAGGAATCCTAACAAATTTAAAAGAAGGCACGTTGGCTTCATTTCAATTCTTAAAGAAGTGTTGCAGCTGTGTGAAATACCCTTTGGGACATCCTCGCTCTCACCCTAACAATCATGGAATGCTTTGAGTGGCTGTTCATTAGGAACAAACTGGATATCAGTGTGGGTCTACACAAGTACACCTACAGTAAGAATCACTCTACATCAGACACTAAGTCATCCACTTGAATCTCACCGATCTAGAAAGAGAGGATTCATCTATCAGGATTCTTTTCTTAGACTTTAGTTCAACCTTTAATACAAACATCCCCCAGACTCTGGTTATCAAATTGTTGCTGCATGAGCTAACAGCATTTCTCTGTACCTGGTTCCTGGACCTTTTGACACACCAGTCCCGATCTGTCAAAACCCACAGCATCTCATCTTCCTCCAGCACCCTAAACACCAATTTCTCCCATGGGTGTGAGCTGGAAGATCTGGTGGCCTGGTGTGAGGAGAATAACCTTTGTAGGAGCTGGTCGTGGATTTCAGGAAGTTAAGTCACACTTGCTCTGTCCTTTCCAGCTGGAGCAGCTGTGGAAATGGTGCACAGCTTTAGTCAACTTTTCCAGAAACTTGATGTGGTCCTTAAATCTCCTGAAGCCCTCAAAACAGATAGCACTAGAGAGAGGTAGAGAAGCCCTTGTAACTTCAGGTTAATTTGACCCAAAGGCCCCGGGAGGGTTAAACACCTCCAGTGTCATAAAAAAGGCCCATCAGTGCTGATGTTGAGGCAGAATGCAACACTCCAGTGCTGGCAGATTTTTAAAGATGTGTGGTGGAGAGCACCCTCATCTTCTTAAACACCACCTGTAATGGGAACTACTCTGCTGCTGGCAGGAACTCACTGCAGAGGGTGATGAAAACTAGTTGGATGAAGAAAGACAGTAGAATAACTAAAAATGAACAAATAAACCCAAATTGTTGCTAATTAGTCAACTATCTTTTAATAAAAATATAGTATAAAAACAGTGATCAGGAACAAAAATCTTTTTTTATTCCTCTGTCAGGTTTTAATGGACCCTCTGGTTCTCCTGGTTTCAAGGGAGAGCGTGGAGTTGAGGGTTTTCCTGGTATTACTGGTCTTCCTGGACTTCCAGGTGAGCCAATCTATGCCATTCCTGGTCCGCCTGGACCTCCAGGCAGTAAAGGACTGATTGGATCTCCAGGTGAGAGAAAATGTTTTGCTAACTAGATGATGAATTATGTCTCAAGGGTTTTTTTGTTGTTGTTTTAGTGTTTGGATGAAAACAGAATGTAATTTTTACTTGATTTAAGCTAATATTTTTCGCCTCTTGTCCTTCCAGTTTTCTTCCGTTTGTGTTTCTTGTTCCCAGTCATTGTCCTTTCAAACCCTTTTTCAGATGGCATGTTATGTTCCTGTTTATTGAAGTTTTTTATCACCTAAAAATGTCTTCTTTTGTTTTGTGTTTTCCTCTTGTCCCATCTTTTTCCTCCTTAAATTCTTCCTTCTGTCCTCCATGCACCACCACCATCACCTCCATGCATCCTCTCATCCCTCCATCCTTTTCATTCTTGGTTTTGGGTGATTCAATATAGGCTGCCCAGGTGAGAATTCTTTACCACCATCCATTGTCCATGTCTTTTCCTATTCGCTGTAACCTTTGCTTCAATTCCTGCATGCTTCTGCTACTTATGCTTTTAACCTTTTAAATGCTATACCACCCCAAAAGGGCCCGAATATGCTTTATCATCATATTGCAAACAAATCTCCTTTTATGGAAGTGAGGAAGACTAGCAACTACAACTTCTTCATTTTGTGTTTTTTTTAGTACTGAGTTTTAAATATTCTGTTATTTAGTGCCAGAGTAATTTTGATGTAAATGATGTCCGCACTCTCTTGAATGAACCAACAAGAAAAGGCTAACGTGATATGCCATCGTCAAGCTTTTAGCTGAAATCTTTGCAGCAGATTTTGCTGAATCCAAGTTTTAAATTGCAATGCTTTATTACAATTTGTTGTGTAAATGTAAACAAGATACTGATAATATCTTCTCAGACAAAAAGTTAAGCACCCATGCAGAGTGGTCAAATAGAAATTAAACTTCACATGCAGTGCCCCAGGAGGTGGGGGTTCGTCCTGTGGGGTTGCCCGCTCCATCCATCTCAGCTGTTGTGTCCTTGAGCAAGATACTTTACCATCCTTGCCTACTGGTGGTGATCTCAGTGGCACTCATAATGTCAGCCTTACTTCTGTCAGCCCGCCCCAGGGCAGCTATGGCTACAATGTAGCTTACCACCATCAGTGTGTGAATGTGTGGATGAATGGATGAATGACTGATTGTAGTGTAAAGCGCTTTGAGGTCCTTGGACTAGATAAAACACCATACAAGGGCAGGCCGTTTACCATGAAAGTCATCTGAGTGTATTGAAATGATTACAATATCTGATCCAATAGATAGCTGGCAGTACAGGCACAATGCTAGTCCCATGTTAGCTGGGTGTGGCACTCTCTTGAGCCAGACTGCAAGCAGTATTTTGATACAAAACAGAGTCACAGAGCTGTTGTATTCTCACCTTTGTCAAGTTGTCCAATAGCTGTTGTATCCGGCCCTTAAGATCTGACATATCAGACTGGGTTTAGCAAATTGATGCCACACCATTTTGTTCGGGGAAAGATTGGGGGACCTGAGTGGTCATGAAATGTCCAAAATATGACAGCAGTCTATAGGGTAACATGTTGTGCGGAAAAGCATCGATTTGTTCAATGACTGAACCAGAGTGCTGTCTCAGAGGGGTTAGATATGAGAAAGCGGATTGTCACTGACACAATGCTGTACTATCAGGATCCTCTAAATCTGGTGGTAATGTCAACTTATGCATGAGAACCCTAGTCTGACCTGTAGTGAGAAATGGTGTTGCATGACATGGCAAGTTGAAAAGAGTTCATGCAAAGTTGGTGTATAAATGCTTGGTACACAGTACAACAATGCTCCTTTAGTGTGGTCCACATATGCCCCTTTTACACCAGCTCTAAAGGTCCAGGCTCCACTCTACTCGGCTTGCTTTGTGCGCGTTTCCACTGGCATTTTTTTTAGGCCGGCCCTGCTTCTTTGGTCCCTGCCTCGGAGTTCGTGGGTGGCGCAAGCTTAGCTCCTGTTCACTCATTGGTCGTGGGTATGACCAGATGCAAGCATAAAGAGCGAACAGTAGGAATTTAAACAACAGTATTAGCTTACCCTGCAACGTTTATGCCATCTGTCCCCCAGCTGAAGGCGCTGTAAAGCCTGAAATCTCCGGCGGACAACAGCTGTCCTACTCCGCGCAACAATCGCGGCATCCAGAGCATTTCTTCCACTGCGCCTCTCTTCCTCAAGTCTCAGGAGAACCCTGAGACTCAGGAGAATGCCTGAGAATGTTTAAAAAACAGCAACAACACAGGGCCAACGTTGTCCATAACTCTTTTGTTGTTTCCACAAATGGCACCGAGTTTTCGTAGCGCACTCTGCTAGGGGTTGGTAATGCTGTCTAGAGTGTCTACAAGGCATCCTTTGTGTCTGGTGACTGTCACTCACTGTTTTAACCGACTGTTAGCTGCTCCAGCAACTTCCTGACACACTGTCCACTCATTATCCATCCATCCATGCATCCGCTTATCCGGGGTCGGGTCGCGGGGGTAGCAGCCTAAGCAGGGAGACCCAGACTTCCCTCTCCCCAGCCACTTGGGCCAGCTCCTCTGGGGGAATCCCAAGACGTTCCCAAGCCAGCCAAGAAACATAGTCCCTCCAGCGTGTCCTGGGTCTTCCCCTGGGCCTCCTCCCGGTGGGACGTACCCGGAACACCTCACCAGGGAGGCGTCCAGGAGGCATCCTCCCCAGATGCCCGAGCCACCTCAACTGGCTCCTCTCGACGTGGAGGAGCAGCGGCTCTACTCTAAGTCCCTCCCGGATGACTGAGATTCTCACCCTATCTCTAAGGGAGAGCCCAGACACCCTGCGGAGGAAACTCATTTCAGCCGCTTGTATTCGCGATCTCGTTCTTTCGGTCACTATCCAAAGCTCGTGCCCATAGATGAGGGTAGGAACGTAGATGGACCGGTAAATCGAGAGCTTCGCTTTTTGACTCAGCTCTCTCTTCACCACGACAGACCGGTACAGCGACTGCTTCACTGCAGACGCTGCACCAACCTGCCTGTCGATCTCCCGCTCCATTTTTCCCTCATTCGTGAACAAGACCCCAAGATACTTAAACTCCTCCACTTGGGGCAGGACATCTTCCCCGACCCGGAGAAGGCACTCTACCCTTTTCCGGCTCAAGACCATGGCCTCGGATTTGGAGGCACTGATCCTCATCCCGGCCGTTTCACACTCGGCTGTGAACCGCTCCAGCAAGAGCTGTAGATCACGGTCTGATGAAGCCAATAGGACCACATCATCTGCAAAAAGCA
>NC_051436.1:23605544-23620779 GCF_001649575.2 Kryptolebias marmoratus
GCTAAGAGTATAGAGCTGGTCCAGTGTTCCACGGCCAGGACGAAAACCACACTGCTCTTCCTGAATCCGAGGTTCGACAATCCGACGGACCCTCCTCTCCAGAACCCCCGAATAGACCTTACCAGGGAGGCTTAAGAGTGTGAACCCTCTGTAATTGGAACACACCCTCCGGTCCCCTTTTTGAATAAGGGGACCACCACCCCGGTCGCGATATTGCAGAGTCGCGTTAACCAACCCAACCCTACAACATCCAGGGAACTTAAGGAACTCCGGACGAATCTCATCCAATCTGTCCACTCATTATGTCAAGTCAAATCAAGTTTATTTGTATAGCACATTTCAACACACGGCAGTTCAAAGTGCTTTACATCATAAAAACACAAAATTAAAAAGTCATAAAAACAACATACAAACAACATACAGTCACCAAATGAGATACCAGTACACATCCATTTATTATGATTCATGCCATAAGTACATGCCAGTACTTATGCTCTTTGGTACTTCTTCTCAATGTGTCAATTCCTTGCAAATCAAATTGGATAACTTTACCTATCCCTCACTGGTCTTCAGACTGGATCATTCCATCTGGGTGCTTAACTGTTTATTGTTGTTTTGGTCAGTAAGTGTATATTAAAACATGAAACTATGGTTCCAGAAGAAAATAAGACAATCACACCCATGTGGTGATTTAAGATAGATGGTTCATTCATAAGAGCTTCAGAAAAAAATTGTTAAAACAATGTGCCTGCTTTTTTTATTATTTTCTCAGCAATATCTAATACTCATATTTAAATTTTACATTTAATCAATTGCAGATGTATTTGAATTAGCAGCATTAGTTTTGTTAACCAAAACAAAATGCTATTTAAATCTCCGACTGCTGTGCTTAGTGCAAAGGCTTTTTCTACACTCTTAAAAGGACTTTATTTTCATCACATTGTTGTGCCTGAATTGGTGGCAGATTATATAATTCTGACATTTACTAAGATGTGGCACGGATGTGTTGGGAATGGGTTCTGTTTTTAAGAATGTAAACTGTAGCTTTTAGCGTGCTGTTCTGTAGGACAACCCTCAGGTGGCGGAGCCTTGCTAAATCAGACTGGAATTGCACTCAAAATAAGTTCATTTGGACATTTATGGATTGGTTCCAGTAAATGTTTCAGCAGTTAAAATCCCTGGCTGCTGTTTGTATCTAAATGAAACACAAGTGGCTTGTATCTTATCAATGGCAAGTGCAATTGCAGCATAATCAAGACACTAAAACAATGTAAGTGAACATCTGTGATTATATTATTGGCTCCCCTTTTGTTATATTGCATATGAGTGTGTTTATTAAGAACAGAAAAGAAATATTCAGTGAGTTGGTTTTGTCATATTTAGAAACATAAATATTCTTCTAGAGGTAGCATAATTATTTACAGAAAAGGTAAGTGTTTTAGCTAATTTCTCACGATATATGGTTTTTACTATTATTTGTTGCAAAACAAATGAAATTTACAGTAGATTTTATTATTATATCATTATTCTTTTTCAGATAGATCCACAGTTACTTCTGATCATAATTTGATTTTTTTCTGACTTAATCTTTCCTCATCTCAACTCCCATCTTTGTCAGGATTCCCTGGTGTGAAAGGGGAAAGAGGGAACCCAGGTTTTCCAGGAACCACTGGAATGAAAGGAACCACAGGATTTCCTGGCACCCCTGGAACAACTGGACCAATGGGATCGCCTGGACTTCCTGGACCAGGAACTAGAGAGGGCATCCCAGGATTACCAGGAGTAAAGGGTATAGTCCTTTTTACTCAGGATTATGACTTAAACAACCTATGAGAATGTGGCTGGATCACAACAAATTTGGAAAACGTCCTTCAATGTGAAAGCAATCATGGTGCTGCTACACTCTTAGGAATTGCCAAATCTTGCTGTTTTTCTCATCTCTGAGATGCTCTCCTGCCCCCTCACCAAGATCTATATGCTGGTCCAGGCACTATTTTTTTGGACAGCATCAAGATGCATCAAGAGGATCACGCCACACAAGTACAATGCTATGAGGTGTCACATTTGTTCTTTTTTTTCCATGACCTTGTCACTACTATGGTTGTACATTAGGCATAAGGCCATCATGGACAGTCCCAATCCTGCTACAAATTCTTGATGACCAAGCCATTCTGGGGGCGGCAGTGGCTCAGGGGGTAGGGGTTTGTCCTGCAACTGTAGGGTTGCCGGTTCAAACCCCCAATCAGTCTGTGGGCAAGACACTTGACTTACCTTGCCTACTGGTCAGAAGGTTTGGTGGCGCTGCTGTAATGACAACCTCACTTCTGTCAGTCTACCCTGGGGCACTGACTGTGACCACAATGTAGCTTACCACCATCAGTATGTGAATGTGTGTAGAAATGGGTGAATGACTGACTGTAGTGTAAAGTGCTTTGTGTTACTTGGACTAGATAAAGCACTGTACAAATGCAAGCCATTTACCATTCTGGAGTGTGTGTGGTCCTCATGTCATGGATACACTACCGTCAAACTCCAGCCATGACTGAAACACTGCCACTAGGATAACAAATGGCTTTGACCTCATTATGCAAGTTTTCTGCATGCAATTGTAATTTTTTTTAATCCACTCCTAAAGTCCTTACTAAAACCCAACAAAGTCCATCCACATTCTGTTTGATTTTGTTAATGTAATTAATTACATAATAATAATTGTAGTGTGTTGTCATCCTGTGTAAAAGGGTCTTAAGCAAAACAGGACCTGTCTTCATCTTTTTCCACTGACCTCTGACCTGCTGATAATTTCTGCAGGTGAACAAGGTCTGCCTGGACTGATGGGGTTCCCTGGCCTACCAGGTCGTCCAGGACTTCCAGGATTTTCTGGAGTGAAAGGACCGCCTGGTGTGCCTGGTAGAGATGGATTACCTGCGATGCCTGCATTCTCTGGACAGAAAGGTAAAATTCAGAACACAATAAAGGTTTTGCTCCACTCAGGTCCATGATCTGTGCTCAGCTGCAGTTTTGGATGACAGCATCAAAAGGACACACACTGAAAAAGAGTTATGCAAACATGTCTGTGTTTTTTTTTCATAGGGGCCAGAGGATCTCCAGGTCTTCCTGGCTTTCCTGCTCCACCAGGGATTGTGCTGAAAGGTGATCGAGGAGAACCCGGATCCGTAGGCCTTCAGGGCTTCACAGGGCCCAGAGGTAACAAGAATAAGTACTTGATACTATGTACCAGAGGTCAAAAACAAAAATTGCTCAGGAACCATACTTTGGACCCTCATGGGTCAGGGAGCCATGCTAAGGAGTTCGAGGTCACAAGGTCAAAGGTCAAGGTCACAACAGCCCGTGAGCTCCAACTCTGCAACCGTGTACAGTAGAACGGTCAAACGTCACAGATGGACTCCTCATGTGTCAAGGACCAGCCCTTTATGATGCTTGTCTGCAACTAGCAATGTCGGCCATTTTGTAATCGTCAAACTTTCTTTCAGCTTTAACTCAGTCATTTTTAGACATATGGGGCTGAAATTTGATATGGTAGTAGCCGAGATGAAGTCGCTTCTCACACTGACTGCTTAAAAAAAAAAAATCAAGATGGCCACCAAAGCTAACAAGGTGAAGATTGAGACCAAAATTTGTGTGTGCTCTGACTCTGCAACAGTTTATAGCAGAAAGGTCAAACTTCACAAATAGACTCCTCATGTGTGAAGGACCAGCCCTTTATAATGCTTGTCTACAACTGCCAATGTCGGCCATTTTGAAATCATCAAACTTTCTTTCAGCTTTAACTCAGTCATTTTTAGACATATGGAGCTGAAATTTAGCAAGGCAGTAGCTAAGACAGAGGCCTATTGCATACTGAGTGCAAAGTTAAAATATCAAGATGGCCGCCAAAGCTAGCGGTGTAAAAATTTCTGAGCAAAATTGTGTGTGCTCTAACTCTGTAGTAATGTAACGTAGGAAGGTCAAACATCACAGCTATAACCCTCATGGGTCAGGGATACATGCCAAGGAGTTCAAGGTCACAAGGTCAAAGGTCAAGGTCACAACAGTCTTTGAGCTACAACTCTGCAACCATTTACAGTACAATGGTCAAACTTCAGAGGTGGACTCCTCTCGTGTATAGGACCAGCACTTTATGATTCCTGTCTGCAACTGATCAGCTCTTGGAGCCATCTTGGTTCAGCACGGACGCACACCGTGGCAGGCCCCGTCAAAGTTTCTCCAGGAACTTTCTAGTTATATATTATTCTTCCGGTACCCTCAATGTAGCTCGCACGGGGCGACGTGCCCACACAAAAGTTATATCAAAATGACCGGCTCGATCTGATAATGCAGGCTACTACTGGTCTTGCCATTTCGAGTTCAAATGGCGACATAAATTGCAAAAAAGTATGTATTCTGATGCGGAAGTGATACCGTCACAACATAGCGTGGGTCGCAGAATATGGTGTAACACCAGCACAACTTAGAGTGGCGGTCACGTGACCCCCACTCTACAGCAAAACACAGCCTGCTTGTTTGGAAACTAACTCATCGTGCACCCGCATAGTTCGCCATACATACATATATAATATATCAAAACGTAGGTATTTTTGTCGTCTGTCAAACCATGTGCATGTTAGTATTTTGGGATTTAAAGTTTATTCGCAACGAACCACTGAAGGCAGAGTCACAGCTCCAAGTCTTGGATTTGTCTGCAAAATTTCTTTGCAAAGATTTTCTTTTTACACAGACATATTTTTAAGAAATAAGCACAAACTTCATATCTAAACGTTGGTAATTTTGTCGTGCTTAATATAGTATCAATGTTTTCTCTACAGCAGTATGAACAAATAACAATGAACACCAAATCCCATCAGTCATTGCTTACCGTGTCTCCGCCTACATTGTTCCGACACACAGCTCAAATGTCAACAGGTCTCTCCAGCAGTGTTATCCTGTCCACTGATAAAATGTCCTTCACGCAAAAAAACTGACTTTCAGCAAGACCAATGACATATGGTCATACAGCACAGGGGAAAACTAGCTTCATTTCAATGCTAAAAAACATCATCTTCTTCTTCTTTGATTTAATGGTGGTACGAAACAACATTGGGGTGCATTACCGCCACCTACTGGAATGGAGTGCAGATCAGAATGCTGGCTTCAAAAACAAAAAAACAGTTCAGTTCATGTGAACATTTAAGGACAGCCACGTTATTTGTTTCAATCTTTAAACACTAATGAAAACAATAACAAGGAAGAATCCTGACTTTCAAAAATTCATTAAAATAACTCACCCTATATAAAATAAATTGTTCTCCTTTTTAATTGGTCAAATGGCCTGAAGGATAAGTATCTGCCCCGATTCCAGAAGGTTGGTGGTTCAACCCCCAAATGAATCTTGTCTCATAAAATTTTTTTTTGTTGTTTTCTTACAAAAACCCAATCTTTATTTGTTTAGATCTTCAAACACTAATAAAAACAATAACACACAAAAAACCCCGAAAAAAACAACTTTATTAGTTTAAATCTTCAAAACCTTACTTTGCATATTTGCTGATGTTCATCAGGCTGTAGGAGAGAGGAATATCAACATTGGCAAGACAAAAACTGAATAGAAAAATAGATATGAATTCATGGAATAATTGGGGAGTGGCTTTCTACATTGCTTGGAGGCAGACAGGCAGCAGCACAGAAAAAGCTCTGGTGAGTGGCTCTCCTTCTGGTTCTCCAGGCAGTCAGGAGAAGATCGTCCGGGTCAACTTGACATGATGGTACACACAGTACAACAAACAGGTTACTAAAGCTCAGGCAAAACTCAACCACTCAACTCTGTCATTTCTCACTACATACAGCTGAAACTTGGTGTCGCAGTAGCTGACAATGACCCCATCACGTACTGAATGCTGAAACACAACAACAAAATGGCCGCCAAACCCAACAAAGTCAACATTTTCCTGTAAACACGCGGACTTGAGCGAGCGTCTACGTGTTTTTACTTGATGCTTACGTCAGTGCAGTATTTTTCCGTGAGTTTTGAACCGTTAAATTATTTTGTGATTTCTCATAGAGGGATTATATAAATGCTGATACAGTGGAAAGTTTAAAAAAGGACCATTCATTAACAGTGCATCTTATAATCCAGTGCACCCTATAATGCGTAAAATACAATAAATATTTTAGCTTCACTTAAATGCCATGTCTAGTTTGAATTTCATTAAGCTTCCTGGATGGGAATCAAAACCTGTTTTTAACTACAGAATAGGAGTCCAGTTGTTTGTTTTGTTTTAGTTTTATTTTTCTGACATAAACAGACTTAAGAGTGGTGGGGGGTGGTCAAGATTTTGTACCATTCATTTTTAAATAAGCTGTCAGACTGATATAATCTCAAGAATACCTAGTTTTACCTTTGCATAAATGAGTAAATAAAAACATTACAAAACTGATTAAATTGGGCTATCTCTGTTTTTGGTTTGCTTTAAAAAAATGCATGCAAGATATCTTAAACACCCAGGGATGTCAAGTTCAAAGTCTGTGTCTATATGTTTATCTTTACTAAGTAATGGACTGTTGTTGCTGTGTTTATTGTAAGTGTTGATGTATTTCAAAATTTTTTCTTGTATATGTGAATTGTCTTCATCTGGTTTACAGGTGACAAGGGTCTGCCTGGTTCGCCTGGTCATCAAGGTCTGCCTGGACCTCCTGGTCTTCCTGAGCAGAGTAAAGGGCAGCCTGGAGTGCAAGGGTTCCCCGGGCAGCCTGGATTTCCAGGTTTCCAAGGACCAAAGGGAGATTTTGGAATCATGGGATTTCCTGGCATGCCGGGACAGATTGTGAGATAACACACACAGAGGGTTTCCCCCAGAAAAGAGGCTAAGCCCGGTGATAGGTGGTAATTCGCTAGCCGTTCGCTGGCTGTTCGCCGGCCAACCATGAGTTAGGAAAAAAAAAGATTAAAGTTGACATGAAAGTTGAAAATATGGCTATTTATTACGTGATATTGTAAGATATTTGTGCCAAATATTTACACAACTACAGTTTTACAAAAATGAACTTTTGAAATACTTTTTTAAACAAAAATACAATAAAAATAAAAATACAAATTGTTTGCACCTAATTTGAATCCTAATTTAAGTCACATTTACAAATAAATTAAATTAACATAAATGAAAAAAGAAAAAGTGCAAACAAAGCACCAACACACGTCTCACTTCCAGGCCAATGATTAACAACAGAGAACTCTGAAAAACAGAGAGATGCTGTACTGTACTGTGCTTTTTGTGGCACAGGCTGCATGTTGGAAACAAAGCATATCTAATGCTGAATTTAATAGCATAATTTTACTGTTAAACAAGGATAAATTAGCTTGCATCATATTAATATTAAATTTTTCACTAAGTAAAAAACACACTTACCATATTCGGTCTTGTAAAGCCACCAGCTGAATTTTAGCTTAACTAACCATTTTTGGTTAAACTCGCTCGTCATGTTTATTGCTGCGGCTCCAGCGACCTGCTAACTCCAGGTAGCATCAGGGCTAATTAGAGTCCCGCAGGGCTCCGCAAACAGTGCACGGACCTGAGCACGCGGTGGAGGCGTTTATAGCCTGCCAGGCTTATAATATGCTGGGGGAAACCCTGCACTTATAATACACATACACAAACATGAAACATGTTAAAGTGGTGGTATTGAATTTCTAATGGGTTTTTCAGGGTGATGACGGTGCACGTGGTTTCCCTGGCAACCCTGGAGAAACTGGGCAGCCTGGTCTAAAAGGTGTGCAAGAAAGACAAAATCAGTACATGTTTTCTCTGTCAGATCTAAAGATTTACGCATGAATCTGTTGATGAGTAATTGGGGGCATTTGTTTTGTTGCTCAGGTCTCCCTGGAGAAACTTTTGGTTTTCCTGGAGCACCAGGGCCTAAAGGCCAGCCTGGCAATTCAGGTTTTCCAGGTAAGACTCAGGCATTTTTATTATGATAAAACCATTGATTAATCTGCCTTTATTTCAGAATAGCAAACATTAGCTCTTAAAATTAACTTCTGAATTGATACAAGTCTGATCAAAACAATAATGAAACTTTTCTCAACTTTGAATATCACTTACTGCCTTGCATGTCAAAGTTTTAAACAAAGATCTTGCAGGTTTTCTTAGAGCTTAGATATGTGAGACAAACTTTGGCTCAATATATGTAAAACTGACTGAGGTTTACCTATTTTTGTGTTTACAAAGGTCAGTTGTCAGTGGCAGTCATCTTGAGTTGTATAGAGCTAAAACAGTCTCATAATTCACAAATACACAGAACAAGATTCACAAATGTGCAGAAGGATTCACACATGCACAGAACAAGATTTAATCCTGTATTTCCGATGCAAACACAAATATATCCTTTTTTACAAACTGCTTCTGGTTTCTCGACTTCGCTGTATTTGTGTGTGAATTTTGAGACTCCCCTGACTTGTCTCAACCCACAAATGTTTTTTTTCTAACTGGAAATTATCTTCAACCAATCAGGTGTCTTCCTTGTTTTAGCCAATTATAAGAACACACTCTCACGTGAGACATGATTTATTTCTAAGCTAATCACATTAAGTTATTCAAACACTGTGCTACAGACCCGTTTACAGCCTACGCCAGCAAGTAGCTGCGTGCGGATCGTGGCACAATCTGTACCGTCAGCTCATTTGCGGATGTGCTTAAAAAAATATTTCCGGATCACCACTGAAAATGCTAGAGTTAGGACAATGTACTGGAAATAATTACTTCCAGCCTTAGTTATAAGGGTGTGCTAAATTATATCCTGTAAGCTGATTTATTACAACACATATATTATATACATTGTGATATTATTAAAATATTCTAGTTTAGTTTAGTTCATTTTTGCACAATTAAAATACAGATCAAATATCTTAGGCGCATAGTCTAAAAGAAATCCCTCCAGGAGGGCTTTTTTTTCTTCTTTTTTTTTTGTATTTCATTACAATAGTATAAATAATATATGATTTAAAGAGAAGAAGAATAATACATATAAAAATGATTCAACAGCATTTTGTTAGACCGTTATGACTGATCTGAACATGCGCAATCATTGCGTCACACAAAGAGTGGAACATTTAAACTTAATTTAATTTTTTTTTTTTAATTAATGAATACAAAGAGAGCAACAAATAGAACACATACTATGTAGCAAAGGATGCCAGGAGTTTAGGTTTCTACAGTAAATCTCATAAAAGATGACTTTTATTAAAATAAAGGTTTTCTGTTGTCAGTAATGGGTCCACCAGAGGGTGTATTGACAGCATAAATACATTATAGCCCAGCCAATCAACCAATACACATTTTTCTACTAAATTATAAATTTCAAAGTAAATAAGACAGTTCTTATTCATAAATGGAATTATAACTTTGTCTAGGAAAATTAATGAATTTATAGAAAGAGATATTTTGATTATTATTAATAAATATGGTATGTTTCATAAATATCTTGATGCAAAAAGATGGTGAAAATATGGCTGGGCATGTCTGAGCAGTGGCTTGTCTTTAATCCAACAAAAATCCAAGGAATCCTAATTAACAATCTTCTTTTTATCTATTTGGTGGAAAGGGGAAGAATAAACCTATCTATTATCAGGAAATTGTGATCAATCTAAATTAGTTTGGATACTTTGTATATACGAACTGCACAGAAAACCAACAACATTGTAAAGTAGAAGCCTTCTCTCTTTTCCACCACAGGCCCTGTCATCCATTTACAAGAACACAGTCACGCACAGAAATCAGCAAAGCTATGAACAGTGACACCTTCTAAATGCCATGTCCCAAGATGACAATAATCATTTATACTAGTTTTGTGTAGTATGTTCTAGTGTCCAAACTTTTTGTCATATGGGTCAAAATCCTAAAGTCAAAAGGACTTGAGGGGCAAAATATTTTTTCCTCTACCTAGTTAACAATAAACTAAGCATTGGATTTCACAGCTTTCATTCTCTGCTAAACGTTCATGAGCATGCTTCCAGTCAGAAAATCCATCATTCACAAACGCAGGTTTTTTTCTTGTTGTTGTTGTTAAACATTTTACATGCAAAACAGAAGACAGCACCTTTTGATGGTGAATAACACAGCCATTCCCTAAACACCCATTACCTGTTACTGAGTTTCCTTTTAAAGTATGTTTTTGTGAAAAATCGCCTTTGCTGCTCATACTGTATATTCGCTCCGATGTGGATAAGTTATGTGCTTACTGGTCTTTTTGCGCAATAAGCACATATCTGTTGGTTGATGTTATTTCCCCAGAGGTGCAGATCACTGTTAGAGAGGTCAAACTTAATGTCTCCTCTTGCCTGATCCTCTCGCTGCTCCACTTCAGCACCTTCCTCCCCTCCACTCCTGCTGCTCTCCTCCAGCTAACCCAGCATCCACCTGAGTGGGGCGCTCCCTGTCCTTCTCTCCCTCGGTTGGTGGATGAGCCTGAGAGCATCCTTCAGCAGAATCACCTTCGTTGGTAGTTGTTTTAAAAAAAACGTTCAACTTCAGTATAGTTTCTAACGAATCGCTCTCTAGAAACTCCTTCTGATAAATATTCTTTCGTTTACGAGCACCGCTCTCAAATTTCTTTCCCGACATCTTGACAACTGTCACTCAAACTCACTCAAAGTGGAGGGACTCAGCCCAAAACCAGCTTTACATTCTGACTGGTCAAACTATGGACTTTTAAATCACTGAGACCACGTCACGTTTAATTTGGGTCAATCGGCAGTCAGACCTGCATCTATAGTTATTGACAGAACCTGATAAGTCACAAAACATTTACATTTTTTCAGCTTATTATGTGACCTTAAAACAGTAGGCCCCCTAATGCCATAGGCCCCTGGGCTTTAGCCCAGATAAGCTCACGCATTAAGGCGGCCCAGCTTGTAAACATGATCAGTTCATTCATTTTTTATCATTGTTGAAACTCAGTTTTTTCAGTCATTTCTTTATCAGAGACGTGGCTAACAGAAAACCCAACTGAACAGTTTAAATTACCTTGATACAGTTCTGTTCATTATGTGAGAAAAAATAGAATTGGAGGTGGAGTATCTTTTTACATTCAGGATGACTACAAGTAGATATTTAAAACAAGGGAAGATATCTGTTTGAATTCAGATTAGGTGGGGGCTGAACCTGTCTTTGTAGGGCTTTTAGGTGTTTCAGGTTTTGATTCAAACATCAATGACTTTAATAGTCTAAGTCACTTGACCTGATACAAAAGGAAGATAAACGGTTATTTATCAGGTGACTTAATTTTTTTTTCAACATTGTTTTTATTGAATTTTTTTCACATATTTTGACAAACATAATATACAACCAATATAGTCAACAACAACAAGCGCCCTCTTAGTTACACATCTGCAAATATATATTTTAAGTATACAGGAGATAACAGTTCAATGTAGAAACTCTCTTATCAGCCTCTTCAGCTTGGTCTGGTTGTTCCTGTCTTTTGTTGGCCTCTTCTTCCTGAGACAAGTCCACACTTTCCTCAAATGACCAGAAAGTCTCCATATGTTTTCAAATAGTTCACTTTTCCCTTTTTGGAGATATGTTATGCGTTCCAGGGGTAGTCTTCAAGATTTGTCTCATCCATTGCTTGATATCTGGACCTGTTTTTTTCTCCCAGAAAAGTGCAATCAATCTTTTAGCTCACAGTAGACATATCAATCAATACTGTTCATATTTGGTAAACAAAGTATTTTTGGGATACAGACCTAGTAAAAAAAAAAAACAGATCTAGAGGAATGTCCTTTGAGACCAAATGTTCTATAATTTGTTTTATTGCTTTCCAAAAAGTTTTAATTTCCTTAAATTCCCAGATACAAGGAAATAATGTCCCTTTCTCTTCTAAACATTTTGTGCATGTGTCTGGTATATTAGGGTTATACCGATTTAAATTGACTGGTGTAATATAGATTTGCATTAACCATTTATACTGCAGTAACCTTAAGCTTGGGTTTATTGTTTGTTTGAGAGCTTTTGAGCAGACAGACTGCCATTCCTCTTGTGTCAGATTTACCCCTAGGTCTCTTTTCCAGGCTTCCAGTTTAAGTGTTGAGTCTTCTGAAATTGAACCTTTACTTGAGCAATCTTTGCAAACCAATTCTTCTAGATGGGACTTTGATGGCGTAGTCAGATCTTTGTGTTTTGTCTAGTTTCTTAGCTGAAGATATTTAAAGAAATACTTTCTATGTATATTAAATTTCTGTCCAAGTTCTTCAAAAGACATCATGAAAGTTAAACCCGTTTAATATAAATTAAATTTTGCCTATTCTAATTGCAGCCCATTGTCTAAAAATAGAATCTTCTCTGATATAAATCACTAGTGGGACCAGGTAGTTCAGCCACGACACAGGACTGAGGGTAAAAATCTTCTGATGTTCTGCTGTTTATCAGAAACAGCAGAACGTCAAAACACTGAATCAGGAACGACTGCAGCCGCACTGGGGAAGAAGAGTAGAAGTCAGTGAACTGAGAACACGTCAAGGAAGTAAACTTGAAGGAGGTGGTTACACTGACCTGATGCGATCGGAGAGCGGGGAGTTCAGGCAGAAGGGCCGAGGCAGCCAAGAGACAGGAACCAAAGCAGCAAAACCACGGACACACTAGGTAAGTCTCTGGCGATAATCCTAAAGCAGGGTCAAACTGGCAAGGGTCATGCACAAGAGGACAGAAGGCAGTGAACCTATCTGGTCCAGATACAGATTCAGCAACAATCCGTCAGGGGCGAGGCATAGGGCAAAGATCCAAAAATGAAAGCGAAGTCAAGACAAGGAGGTAGAACAGAAAATGCTGGAAAACTACTAGTGAAAAGTGTTTGATAATCTGGCACAGGAGGTGAGGAGACGTGGAGTATAAGAAGGGAGGGAAACAGGTGCTGTAGAGGTAATCAAGGAGCGAGAGCAGGTGCAAGTGATGAGGGTAAAGAGAAGCAAGGCATGAGGAGAAGGACCAAACAGGAACTGTTAGAGAACATTACACTCTCCCTGGAACAAAATCTTGGTTTCCCCATAGTGGAGTTAATTGTGACAGAGTAACTGGTTCTTTTGTGAATTTCTTTATGTCATACCATATTTTGATCATGTTTTTAACTATATGGTTAACAGTTTTTGCCAACAATTTGGGGACTGAATCAGAGAAAATGTATAAAGGTAAAGGTGGACTTACTGATTCAGATTCCAATTCTGTCCACTTGGGGGAGTCCTTGGCCTTAAATTAATACCCAGTAGTCCTAAATTGGGCTGCCCAATAGTACCACATGAGGTTCAGACACCCTAGCCCCCGTTCATTATAAGGTAAATGTAAGAGCAACATTCTAACCCTGGCTCGTTTATTTTGTCATAGGAAGTGAATTCTCTAACAACCCTGAACTCTGAGCTTATTTCTGGAAAAGTTTCTTTTTTATCTAATTGCAACAATGACAGCGACAGCGCTGCGAAGGCCTATTGTATCCGCTCGAATTCTTATTAGGCCCGAGCAGCGACAGCGCTGCAAAGGGCTATTATTATTCCATTCCGACGAAAATCGCAAATTTGGCGGCCTAAACATATTCAAAAACTCACCAAACTTCACCAAAAATTGTCCCCCGCGTGAAATTGCACGATTCCAAAAAAATCGAAAGTGGGCGTGGCCAAACTGCTCCACAGCGATCAGCTTCAAACTTGGTCAGTATGCAGTTGAGGAACAGAGGATAAAAAGTTATCAAAATTGTGAGTTTTTGAGCATGTTCAGGGGGCGTGGCCAAGCGGCGAACTTGGTGTACTCGGCGAAGCAAACAAAACGTAATAACTTTTACACGCAACTCCCGACATGCACCAAACTTGGTATGAGTCATCCCTGTGGGATGCCCGACGATCCTATGTGGTCATATTCTGACATCATGTAAGCCCCGCCCCCTGAGGACAGGAAGTCACTTTTTTTTTTTTGGAAAGCTACATCTCTGACACCCCTTGACCGAATCAAGTCGATCCTGTGTCAGATGACAGCTAACAAGTTGGTCTGACTTGTATTAAAGCACCATGAGTTTTCGCAGGGGGGCGTGGGCGTGGCAGCGTGGCCGTGGCAGCGTGGCCGTGGCCGTGGCAGCGTGGCCGTGGCCGTGGCAGCGTGGCGAAGTCAGACGTAACGCCGTTGCCATACGTTTGGCTCTAAATTCCACATATTTTAGTGGAGCTGCACGAAACTCACTACGATCGATCCTAGTCCTGCCCCCAACAGAAATGCAGTGCCATTTTTGGTGGGCGTGGCCTAATTTCTCTATAGCTCCCCCTAGAAAACTTTAAAAAAGCAGCCCCAAGCCATGCTTTTACTGACAATCGTGAAACTCGGTACACATGTGTAACATATTAGAACTTACGAAAAAGTCTCTTTGAGCCATGGTCCAAACCTCACAGGAAGTCAGCCATCTTGGATCAAATGTCGGATTTTTACCCAATTTTGACCTATCACAGCCTCTGCATTGGATCGAACTCCTCCTACAGCTTTTGACATACAGGCTTCAGAATCACTGAGCTCAGTCTTGAGACATTGAAGGTCAAAAGTTATCAAAAGCTTTTTGCTACAGCAAAGCATGTGGGCGTGGCCAAGCCTCAAAATCTAACCATTCGCCATGAAACATCAATGTGGAATAACTTCTTAATACAAGGTCATAAATAAATGAAACTTTCTGTGTGTCATAACAGACTAGTACTAATCACATTAATGTGGTCAATTTGTGACATCCCTTTAACCTGCCCCCTTCCAACAGGAAGTAACCGGTTTTCCTGTTGGAGCTTGTCCTTTTTTCTCTTTCACTCATACAAATTTAAGGCTGTGTTACATCAGAATCAGAATCCATTTTATTGCCATTGTCAATGAACACGGTTCACAGACTAGGAATTTGCTTCGGTGTTCAGGTGCAATAGGTACAAATATAACAATGAAGAAAGACAAATGGTAATTTTTTTTGCTTCAACCAGTGATGATGTGGCCAAGGCAGAGATTATAGAGTTACGAATTCTAACTGTTCAGGAGTCTGACGGCAGAGGGAAAGAAACTGTTCTTATGGCGGGATGTTCTGGTCCAAATGGACCGAAACCTTCTGCCTGAGGGGAGTGGTATGAACAGACTGCTTGCAGGGTGAGAAGGGTCAGCTGTGAATCGACCTGCTCTCCTCACAGTCCTGGAGACGTGTAGGTCATGGAGAGATGGGAGGCTACAGCCGATCACCTTCTCGG
>NC_051436.1:23635150-23648037 GCF_001649575.2 Kryptolebias marmoratus
GGGTGTGATCCAAAGTGGTGTGAGGGGTTGGGTGGGGTTGGTGGTCCGAGTCTTCAAAGCGTGAATAGAAGTCGTTCAGATCATTTGCAAGTTTAATATTGTCAGTAGAGTGAGTTGCTCTGGGCCTGTAGTTGGTGATCTCTCTCAGCCCCCTCCATACAGTGGCAGAGTTGTTTGCAGAGAACTGCTGTTCCAGGCGTGTATTGTACCTGGATCTAGCCTTTGTCACCTCCCTGCTAAATCCATACTTTGCACGTCTGTAGCTGTCTCTGTCTCCCTCTTTGAAGGCAGCCTCCTTCTGCTGGCGGAGCTGTCTGAGTTTGGGTGTGAACCAGGGTTTGTCATTATTGAAAGTGACTCTGGTGCGTGACGGGATGGTGCAGTACTCGCAGTAATGTATATAAGATGTCACGGTGTCCGTGTACTTATCTAAACTGGCTGTAGAAGCTCTGAACATGTCCCAGTCCGTGGTGTCCCAGTCCGTGGTGTCCAAACACGTGTGCAGCTCCTCCACAGCTTCACTGGTCCACTTTTTACGTGTCCTCACTACAGGCTTCACAAGCTTTAGTCTCTGTCTGTACGCGGGAATCAGGTGAATCATGACGTGATCTGAGATTCCTAGGACTGCACGGGGCACAGCACGATAAGCACCGCTTAACAGAACAACATGATGCAGAGTCCCTCTCTCAGCACTGACTGGTGCCTGGATAATGTTGGCGTGACAGAATGGCGAATGCCAATCCCTCGCCGTTTGCATACGGTTGGCTCTAAATCCCAAACTCATTATCCAATTTGCACCAAACTGGATATGAATGACCTTTGTTAACCTCTGAAGAGGCCAACAGGATTATACTGTAATTTGACTCAAGTGCGCCCCCTTTAATAGTTGGAACAGTTATATCTCCCTGATACCTCATCCGATCTGCATGAGATTTTTTGTGCATCACCAGTAAGCACTGTTGCACACATTAGTGTGGTAATTTAAAGACAACACTTAAGCCCCGCCCACTAAGGATTTTTGGGTGACTGTAACTCTGAAACGGCGCAAAGCAGGTAGGTCAAACATTACAACGAGACTCCCCATGGGTCAAGTATCAGCCTTTTTAACTTCAAGTTCACAAGGTCAAAGTTCAAGGTCACGAGAGCCCATGTGCTCTAACTCTTCAACCGTTTGACGTAGGAATGTCAAATTTCACAGCATGGCACAGTACTGGTACTGATCCGGACTGAAGGCAATTTGGGACATTTGCTGAAAACGCCAACTAGTGGACAGTGCAGGAAAGGTGCGAGAGTGTAGACAGCGGTCGCCAGAGCTCCCGCGGTCGCAAGGCCAGAGCGGTGCTGAGCTGCGAGGGCCGCCCAACACTGCTTGCAGCTTTGTTATTATTATTTTTTCTTAATATATTTGATCTGTATTTTAATTGTGCGAATCTTGTTCTGTCTGTGCATTTCTGAATCGTTCTGTGCATGTGTGAATCGTTCTGCGTATTTGTCAATTATGAGACTGTTTTAGCTTCATAGAGCTGCGTTAACTCCAAAAGTTAATCAGTTGTATATGTACATTTAATGATGATTTTCTGAGATTTTCCTTAAAATCCATCTAGTGACAGACAGATGCACACGTAAATACACAGACACTGGCAATTTCATAACAGCACCTTTTTTATGACGTTGAGTGATAATTATTGCAAAAGAACTGGTAACAAAAGCACACCAAATAACCATACCAAAGCCTTGTTTTTAGAAATGTAAAACATAAACTAAACTGTAAGCTGGTATTTGTTTTAAAGCTTACAGTTGGGGGGTTCAGTTTAGACACAAAATTGGAGACTTCAAATACTTTTTGTCTTCTTTTTTGTGAAGTGTTAAACAAAATGCATTTTGTATTTTGAAAATCAATTTTATATACTTGTCTTTCTTTGGGTTTTTTTGTTTTAGTCCTTGATTTTGTCATTTGTGATTAATTGGGGACTGCCATGTGCTATGTGCGAAGCAATGCACTTCAGTGCTTCCTATGCAATCCAATGGCAGCCACCTATTGTTATCCGCTTCTAAGTGTCTCTATATTTTTATACTTATATAGTTTTTATTCTTCCACGAACTTTAATGCAGCCTGAATGAAGCGACATACCCATATCAAAACGACCAGCTTGGTCTCGGAAAGTGTGCTATTACTTTTATTGGTGTTTCGAGTTACCATGGCGACGTAATTCACAAAAAACAAAGCCATTAAAACCAATGCAAACCAATGAGCGGAACTCTCAACTGACAGAGTGAAGGTCAGCTGTCTGACCAGAACACATTTTCTTAGCGAACAAACTCTTCCTACGCCCACATCTTTATGATATATACACAAATTATATATCAAACAAGTTCAACAAGAACAAGTTTAATGTACAGAGTTGTAGCAACTACAGGGGAATTAAGTTGATGCACCACAGGGTTTCCCCCAGAAAAGAGGCTAAGCCCAGTGGTAGGTGGCCGTTCGTCGGCCATATTTACCATATTCGGTCTTGTAAAACCACCCGCCGAATTTCAGCTCAACTAACCATTTTTGGTTAAACCCGCTCGATCGATGTTTAGTGCTGCGGCTCCTACAACATGCTAACTCCAGGTAGCTGAAGGTGGCTCGGCCTCAGGGCTCATTACAGTTGCACAGGGCTCCTCGAACAGCACGTGGTGGAGGCGTTTATACTTGACGCTTACGTCTGTGCAGTTTTCTCCGAAAAGACGGGGGGCAGTACACTACGTAACCAGTGGAAATACGGTAAAAAAGAGAGCAGATAGTTGTCACATCAAATATGGCTGCACGTATTCAGGAGGAAGAGCTGTTGTGTTTCTAGCTGTGATACAGAGAGGCAGTTTAAACTTAAAGCATTCAGTTTGACTTTCATTGATTTATTTGCTTATTTGCTTTAGTTGTGATTCGCCAATTATAGAACTAATATTATTCCCTCTGTGGTAAACACTCCTTTTATCGACTGCAGCAGTAATCTCCTTCTATGAGTTTTAAACCATTTGATTATCTTTGTGATCTCTCATAGAGGGATCATATAAATAATGATATAGGCGAACCAGCTCCTAGTTTTTGCAGTTACAAAAACTAGGAGGTGCACGACACGACACTGCGCGGGACCTTCACGCAAGGGTGGGGACAGCACAATTGTGTCACTGTTGGCACGCGCACCCTCGCGGTAGCGGTTTTGGGTGAAAAAAAACGTATATAAAAATGACATATTTATAATAAACAAGCGGAGCTTAGCCTGGCAGCAGAGAACTCCACTAACTTTGCAAAAAAAGTTCAACAATTATACCCTGGTATCATTCAATGTCAGTTCTCTTTTCACTTGCATACCCACATCAGAATCAGTGGAAACCGTCAGAAAAGGACTCCTACAAGACAATGACTTAAACAACAGGACGAACTTCACCCCAGACCAGAACTGCACCCTGCTGGACTTCTGCGTTTCCATCGCTTGTATAATGACAGTTTTTACAGACAGATGCATGGCTGTGCCACGGGATCTCCTGAGTCACCTATTGAGACCAATCTACGTATACATGAAGGAAGTGGAACATAGAGCCCTGAACTCCTTTGAGGGAGCTACACCAAGCCATTAGTTCAGATACGTGGATGATACCTGGGTCAAAATCCAGGCTAAGGAAGTAGTGACGCTCACCGGACACATCATTTCTGTTGACAACAACATCAAGTTGACCAGAGAAGATGTTAATGACAACAAACTGTCTTTTTTTGGACTACCTGGTTCACATGGAAAGAGAGGATAGCCTCAACATTGAGTTTTACAGGAAACTGACACACACAGATCAGTACCTTCTGTTTGACTCCCACCACCTACTCTCTGTTATCAGAAATTTACAGCATCAGGCTGAACATGTCCCCACAAAGACAGAACAGAAGGAAAAGGAACAAAAACAAAAAAAACTCTCCAAAGATGTAGATATCCTTACTGGGCTTTTGTCAAGTCACCAAGGAAATCTACAAAACACACCACTGAACAGAACAAAGAGAAGAACAGACGTAAAAACATTGTCATCACTTATGTTGCTGGAGTATCAACAACATCCCGGTACATTTCAAACCCAACAGGACTCTCAGACAAAGGCTGGTCCACCCTAAGGACAAAACACCCAAACACAAATTGAGCAGTGTGGTGTATGCAGTTCAGTGCAGCGAGGAATGTCCAGAAGTCTGGAGAAACTGCAGTACAGAAAAGTACAGAAGCATTTATGACACTATGTTCTAGTGAAGGAGCACTTCTTATCTTATAGTGCTCTGGGGTGTAGGAAGCAGTTACCTGATCCCTACCCCCATTTGGAGACCCCTCCTCATCCTATGGAAAGTTACGAAGTGTGTTCATACTTGCCAACATTTGGGTATGTCAATGTGGGACAGCATAGCATGAGCTATGCCCCCCCCCCCACTCCCCCTCCCCCTCCCCCCAACCACATACACACACATTCACATTTTGAGTATTACATTATCTGTGTTTAAGTCTGTCTGCCCAAATATATACGCTTGTATATAAAAAGCTTATCTGTTCATCAGCTGATCATGTCATGTCCATCTTTAGCTCTCTGTCATCGGATGACAACACGACTCACACGAAAACAATCTGTGGACACAGAGTGGAGCAGGTCTCCTCTCTGCTGTGAGATTGACAGCTGTCAGTGCTTGGGGAAGTGGGCGGGGCTTATGGTACGCTGCAGAATGAGTGCTTTCACACATTTAGCCGCCAAAGTCACTAGATTTGTCACAAGTCGCTTTTAAAAAATGCTAGAGGGATCTGAAAACTCGCTAAATATAGCATTAAAGTGACAAAAAGGCTGTGTGCGTGTGTGTTTTTTTGCGTGAGAAATACAAGGTGTGGCGTGTGAGGGCCAAATGCAAGACTTTTGATTGTCCCACACAGGGTGATGCGGGACAGAGGGGGCTAAATGCGGGACTGTCCCACCCAATGCGGGACTGTCCCGCCCAATGCGGGACGGTTGGCAAGTATGGTGTGTTGTGCTGGGTATTTAAAGGGGGGGCTTTTGTTCTGTGGTCAGCCTCACTCTGCTGACTCACCTCAGCAAAGTGATTCTTATCTATAAAGCTTAAATAAATTATCCTAAGACAAAACTCTTCGTTGTCCTCTTTGTTAAAGAAAATTCCACAACACCCATCAGTGAGGTGGGGGGGCGTGCACCATCATTACTGTTTATGTGGGGATGGTGTCTACTGATCTTAACTTGGGACATTGTGGATCGGTGGGCAGAATACTTCAAAGACCACTTCAATCGCACCAGCACGTCTTCCAGTGGGGAAGCAGAGCCTGGGGACCTTGCGTCAGGCTCTCCAATCTCTGGTGCTGAGGTCGCTGAAGTTATTAAAAAGCTCCTCGGTGGCAAGGCACCGGGGTGGATGAGATTCACCCTGGAGTTCCTTAAGGCTCTGGGGTCTCATTTATAAAAGATTGTGCAGGATTCATACTAAAAGTGTATGTACGCCGCCCAAACTGCGAAAATGGCATACCAAAAAAAGATAAATTCAGATTTATAAAACCATGCGCACGCACACCAGCAAGCAATTTCCCTTTATAAATCACACCTGTACCTAAAGGTCCCGCCTCAGGTTCTGCCCTCAACACGCCCACATTTAACCATAAATGGTCAATGCAAAGCACCTCATGAATGTGAAGGTGTATTTAAATGAGTCAGCTGATCAATGTTATTTCATGGTTACCAATGGCAACCACGGAAAAAAAGAGTGAAGAAACAAAATTTCATTGAGGCAGAAATCGATATGCTGGTGAATGAGGTGGAGAACAGAACAAATATTATTTTTGGGAGCCACAATAGTAGTGTTCCAAATAAAAGGAATCATTGGGAATGGCAACACGTCGTTACCACTGTTAATTTAGTGAGTGGGACAGAGAGGACCGTGGCCGAGGTGAAGAAAAAGTGCTCAGATTTTAGGGTGGAGGCAAAAAAGCGACTAACTGGCCATCGCCAGAGCAAGTCAGCAAAAGGTGGGGGTAAGGGTGTACCCAAACTGACACCTTTTGAAAGAATGTTGGCTGATTAATTTGGCTGAGACTACAGATGAGCCAGGGAAAAGACAGTTTAATTTATATTATGTGTAAATCAGAGGTAAAAGTACAGTGGGACATGTTGTCTTCTTATTCTAGAGTCCTCTTGAGTTGGTAGGTGGCGAGGACAGTCTTGGCGAGGGTCAATGGGCACAGAGGGTCCGGCTGTCCCCAGTACCAGTTCGCCCTAAGTGCATGTTGCGTCTGGAGGAGGACGGGTGCTGATGACTTGATGACTTCTGTTCTGGAAAATCAGAGGGACAGTTACCAAACTGAGACAAATCCGAACAGTGTTAAGCAATTTGTGTGATGTTATGTATGGCTGTGGAGGAGGGAGGCCAGGAGGGAGATGGATGCTGGGCTTCAGTGCCACATTGTGCAGCACACCACACACCTTTACAATCTTGCACACCTTTCTCAGATCATATAAGAGTGTCCACCCCTACCACCACACATGCATCCAAACACTGGCACCAGCATTTTAGGAGGCCAATGGCATGCTCCACAGTAGAGCACACACGGGTGTGAGCGATATTAAAGCGTGCCTCTTCTGTGCTCTGGGGGTTTGGAAAGGGGGTAAGGAGCCAGTGCCTGAGGGGGTAGCCACTGTCTCTTTGTGTATTATTCTGTGGTACACATCACCCTGGTGATCACACCAGGGAGAGGAATGTGATTATGAGAAAACTTTGAAATGCTGTGTTTTTTAAGATTTAAGTTGGCTTAAAGGCCTTTTTTATTTGAAAGGTTCTTATGGCTCACCAGCAGAAGCATAAATAATACTGCTGTTTTGAAAGCTTGTGATAAAGTTGATCTAAGATTGAAGTTTGATTGATTATGGAGTGAAATTAAATGTGTGAAAGGCATCATGATGCAGTGTGCTTCAGTTCCCCACTTTACCATCTGTGTGACCAGTTTTCCCTGTCTCCAAAACAAGCACATATGGTACGCATGGCTCAGAGTTGGCGTGAGGGACTGCAAATTTTCCCGTCAAGTTTGTGTTTTATAGATCACAAACTTTGTGTGGAAAGTAACATATGCAAGTTTCAGGCCCCGTTTTGTGGGTACACCAGTTTTATAAATGAGCCCCCTGAATGTTGTGGGGCTGTCTTGGTTGATACAACTCTGCAGTATTGCAGTCCCTCTGGATTGGCAGACCGGGGTGGTAAGTGAGACTGCAAAGTGTGTTCCAACTAGAGAGGGATCATACTCCTAAGCCTCCCTGATAAGGTCTATTCAGGGATTCTGGAGAGGAAGGTCTGCAGGATAGTAGAATCTCGGATTCAGGAATAGCAGTGTGGTTTTTGTCCTGGTCGTGGAACACTGGACCGGCTCTATACCCTCAGCAGGGTTCTGGAAGGTGCATGGGAGTTCACACAACCAGACTACATGTGTTTTGTGGACTTGCAGAAGGTGTTTGACCATGTTGTATGGGGTAACAGGCCGTTTGATACGGGCTGCTAGGTTCCTGTACAACCAGTGCCAAAGATTATTTCGATTGCTGATAGTAAGTTGGACTCATTTCCAGTGAGAGTTGGACTCCGCCAAGGTTGCCATTTGTCACCGATTCTGTTCATAACCTTTATGGACAGAATTTATAGGCACAGCCAAGGTGTTGAGGGGATCCGTTTTGGTGGCCTTAGGATCATGTCTCTGCTTTTTGCAGATGATGTGGTCCTACTGGCTTGATCAGAATGTGATCTCCAGCTTTCACTGAAGCAGTTTGCTGCCAATTGTGAAGCAGCCGGGATCAGTGCCTCCAAATTCAAGACCATGGTCTTGAGCCGGAAAAGGATAGAGTGCCTTCTCCATGGAAGAGAAGGCACTTGGGGAAGAGGCCCTGCCCCAAGTGGAGGAGTTGAAGTATCTCAAAGTCTTGTTCACGAATGAGGTAAACATGGAGCAGGAGATAGGCGGATTGGTACTGCATCTGATGTGATGCGGGCACTGTACTGATCTGTCGTGGTGAAAAGAGAGCTGAGCCAACAGGTGAAGCTTTCGATTTAATGGTTGATCTGTGTTCCTACCCTCATCTATGGTCATGAGCTTTGGGTAGTGACCGAAAGAACAAGATCGCGGATACAAGCGGCAAAAATGAGTTTTCTCTACAGAGTGTCTGGACTCTCCCTTAGAGATATGGTAAGAAGCTTAGTCATTCGGGAGGAGCTCTGAGTAGAGCCACTGCTTTTCCACATCAAGAGAAGCCAGTTGAGGTGGCTTGGGCATCTGGTTAGTATATCTCCTGGACACCTCTATAGTGAGGTGTTTCGGGCATGTCCCACCGAGAGGAAACCCAGAGGAAAACCCAGGAAATGATGGAGGGACTATGTTTCTTGGCTGGCCTGGGAACATCTTGGGATTCCCCCAAAGGAGCTGGCCCAAGTGGCTGGGAAGAGGGAAGTCTGGTCCTCTCTGCTGAATCTGCTGCCCCCGCGACCCAACTACGGATAAGCGAAAGATAATAGATGCATGGATGGATGAATGGATAGGTGGATGGATGGGTGGTGCAAAAATGTTTCATCAAGTGGTGAAATTGATTTGTCTTTTCATAGGTGTTCCAGGCAATGATGGCACCTCTGGTGACAGGGGTGTTTCAGGAAGCCAAGGTTTTTTTGGAGCAAAGGGTGCTCCTGGTCAGATAGGACGGCCTGGAATAATGGGTGAGAGACAGACTAATTGTGCTTCTTTAAAAAAATAAAATAAAAGAAGACACAAAATCAACTTCATCAATCATAAATGGGACTTTATCTTCTGTAGGCACCCCTGGATTCCCTGGGCCACGTGGTCAGCCAGGATTTCCAGGGAGGAGAGGATCAGATGGGTTTCCTGGTCTACCTGGGACTTCTGAAATTCCTGGAGTAAAAGGTGAGATAAACAATTAGAAAATGTTCATATTTGACCCCACATAGATGTGTTAAAACAGCAGGTTTTATGTAGCAGGTCCACAATGTTCTCACAATGTTGTTTCTCAAGGTCTACCCGGAGCTTCTGGTTTGGATGGACTCAATGGCCTCGCAGGTCCTAAAGGCCTTTCAGGAGCCAAAGGCAAGGATCATGTTGGACAAGCCAGCTGTTGCTTCTGAATTAGCCAATCTTAGTGGATTTTTAGTAATCTTATGTCATTTTTGCCTGTCTAACCACAACAGACATCTTAATGAGGAGTAATTATATTGAAATTTCAGTGGGTTTTAAAATGACAGCTAGTGAAACTTTGTCTTAAAGTGGCATTGATTTGACTATCATTTTGTCAGAATCTGTTCACAAATACACACATCAACAACATTCTGAGTATTCAGAAATATATTGTCTATTAATGAAGGTGTCTATAGTGTAGAAGAGCCACAATTTGCCACGCAGAGCCAAAAAACTCATAGAGTGGTTGCTAATCCTGATAATTTATACATGTAAACAAATGTATTTTCTTCAGACCTTTTTGGGGTTTTTCTTTACTGCAAATGTTATTAAACAATAAGGGGCAGCAGTAAAATGATCTCTCTAAGGGTAGCATTTCACCAGGCTGCAACTGTTGGAGTCTAGTTGGCGAGGAAATAGTCAAATTTCAAGTTCCAGTCTCACTGAATTTTGAGTTTGCATCTAAGTGACCACTAAACTGTTCAGTGGCCACTTGGACTTTGCAACATTCATACCCGCTTTGGCCCACTTTGCATCTACCTTGGCAGCCATCCACACATTTAAAATTTAATCTCTTGCAGTACATGTTTTAAATAAATGTAGGCAGATTTTAACAATTTTTTAATAACTATTATTATCTTTGGCGTGGTTTTTAGACCTGGACATTAGGGGCTGTGGCATCAAATGTTTTCTGTCAGTAAGTGGTGTCAAAATACAGCAGTAGTGCTCTAAAATTTATGGAAGCTAAATTAAGGAGGGTTTGAGACACCCATGACAACTTTTTTGAGGGTAAATTTGTCGCACATTTTTTTGAACATGTTCAAAATTTAGGCAACAATATTGCAAGCCTCTGTGACTCAGGTGAGGAAATTGAGAACCCCTTTAAACATTTCAAGACATTTTAGACACTCTATGAATGCCATTTATCAACTCGTCACCAACAGTTGCAGCCTACTGGATACTAGCTTAACTGCTGAACTTTGCTGACATGAAAATGAATCTAAAAAAATGTTTGCCATGTTTTTATTCAGGTGTGGTTATAGGTGGTCTCCCTGGGACCCCTGGTAGTCCAGGGTTGAAGGGAGAGAGAGGTGTGTCCTACCCTGGATTACCGGGGTTCCCTGGATCAAAGGGACAGAAAGGAGAACCAGGTAAGTTGTATTTCAGAAACAAAGGGTCATTAAAAGTAATATAAACTATGAATACTGAATTACTTTTTTGTTATTTTGTGTATCAGGCCCTCTTGGTCTCTCTGGGTTCTCTGGATTGCCTGGTCCTCCTGGTAAACCGGCAGAATTATTTATTCCTGGGCCTGCTGGAGACCCTGGCCTGCCTGGATTGGATGGAAATTCTGGTAAGTACATTTCCATGATCCAATTCCATGTTTTAAGTCCTCTCACTGTATAACAGTCTCCTCGGTGCTGCAGGCTTTCAGGGCCCTCCAGGTCCTCCTGGACCACCTGGTCCAGGCACACTACAGGGTGACAGAGGTGACCCAGGACTCCCAGGCTTCCCAGGACCCCCGGGCATGAAGGGAGAAGCAGGATTCCGGGGAAACCCTGGAAACCCTGGCAACTTTGGTTTTAAAGGTGTTGTGAGTTTATAAATCTTTTATAAAAACAGTGACAAAAACAATAAAGTAAACGTTTATCATTTTGTTATTCAGGAGCTGCTGGTGAAAAGGGGTTCAATGGACTTCCTGGCATCAAGGGTTTGCCTGGTGAACTTGGTTTTTCTGGATTTAAAGGACGCCAAGGACAAAAAGGTAGGAAACCTCTCTATGGATTAAAGTAAATAAGAGTTCAATGTTCAATTCCCTCTGTCAAACATCACAATCTTCTCCTTCATTGTTTTACAAGACCAATATTTTCCCCCCACCCCTCAGTTTTTCTTTATCTTCATAATTTGTTCTCCCTCCTCTTGTCTTCAGGGAGACCTGGACAAAAGGGTTCTCCTGGAATTTTAATACCAGCAAAACCAGGGGACTTTGAACAATTTTTGGGGGTCTCGGGTCTTACTGGTGAAATTGGAGCACTAGGTCGACCGGGAAAGCAGGGTCTACCTGGATTTCCTGGACGTCCAGGTCTGTAATTACAGCAATTTGTGGTGATTTGGGTTTTTTCCTGTGTTTTGTTTTATTTCTGTTTTAGTTTATTGGTTTGTGTTTAGTTTCTGTTTTCTTGTTTTTCACTTTCTCATTCCTCCTCAGTCTATTTCTCTCTCTGCATTACTGCCACGCCCACTTACACCTGTCAAAGCCTGCTAATCATGTCACCTGTCTCCACTTACCTGATTATCCTCAGCACTTTAAAACCCGGTCATTTCTGTCTATACTCCGCTGGTCCATTGTCATTGTTTTGCCTGTTGTCTTGACGTCTGTTCCTGGTTTTGTTGCTCCATGTCCATGTTCCGTTTGTCTTTTTGTTTTGCTGCCACGTCAGCTGTTTGTTTTCATTTTGTTTCTTTAGTTTAATAAATTAGTTTTCGTTCCTCTTATTATGAGTCTGCGTTCTGGGTTCGCCATCATCTCCACCGTTCCTGACACAATTAAGAGTTACTTTCTTCTACTTTAATGTTTAAAACTCATACTTTTCACTTGAGTTATGTTTTTATTATTATTATTATTATTATTATTATTATTATTATTATTATTATTATTATTATTACACTTGTTAGGCTTATTCTTCACTTGTTTGATTTTTTTTTTCTTTTTTTTGTGCTGTTGTGGCACATACTCCAACATGAAGCTAAATTTGCTCTTGTAACAAATAAAAAATTAGCCTATAAAACTGTTAAAGTTTAAAAGTAATCTCTGAAACTTTTTGTCATATCAAACACAAAAAAGTCATTCAAAGATATTAATTTATTCATTTTATTGCTATAAGTGCAATGCCAGTATTTTGTGTTCTTTTAGGAACAGTTTAAAACTTTTTAAGTGGGTTTTGTGGTGGACAGCTCTTTCAACAATCTCAGTTTAGAGAAATAATTACCAGTATTCAATTCTGACCAGATTAATGAGGTAATGGCTAGTCCGAATGGGTCCAAGACAAAACAGAATTGCTGTCACCTTACAAAAAACAAACACAATCTCAAAAATGATATGGCAGTTCATATAAATATTATTTTAGAAACTTTTACACTGCAGCCAGTTTTAAATTACAGTTATTTCAACAGAACTATTATATCCTTGTAGGAAGTGGCCTACACTGCATTGGAAGTGCCACAGCTAGCTGCTGCTGCTATTATTTGCTCTTGCAACTATCCACAGAATTCTCTGTATACAACCATGTAATGCAAAAATGACAGTGGTGTAAAGGTCTACAAAGTAGTGTTTGTATGAACCACTATGAAATTTTGGAGTTGTTTAAGGATGACAGCAATCCACTTTGGTCTTGACCAGTGGTGTCACTAGGCCTGTTTTAGGGGGGCTTCAGCCCCCCTAAAATGTTTTCAAGCCCCCCTAAATAATTTTGGTGTCAAAATTTATTTATTTATTTATTTTTTTTACAAAATAATCAATATAATGTGGCCAGAATATGAGTTTAAATAAATAACCATATATAATTTCATTATTAACTCAAATATATGATCATAAATCTGTCAGTTTTCTTTTTCTTTACAGTGTAAGGTAGAGATCCTCTTTGGTGCGTCGTTATCAAATCCATT
>NC_051436.1:23648974-23651087 GCF_001649575.2 Kryptolebias marmoratus
GTAAACATATTTCCTGTTTGTTGATGTTCTGAATAAAAATATAATTGGTTGCTTAAAACGTTTACACAGTAAGGTATCTGTTAAATGTGTCCAAAAATGTGGAAAAGCAACTCAGGTTTTGTTAGCTGTTTGAGAAATTTTGTTCTCCCCCACTACGTTTGCTCACATCCTGTGCATCTCCTGGGGGCTAAGCCCCCCTTGTCCTTAAAACCTAGTGACGCCCCTGGTCTTGACCTCACTCAAATTAGCTAGTAGCTTGTAAATCTGAATGAAACTCTTTTTCTAAAGTAGTTCAAAGAGCTATCTATAATAAGTATGATATTAGTAGTTCATACCTCTCCACAGAACCTCACAAAGGTCCGAATTATTTCTGAAACTGTATAGAGGAGAAAGGGCAAAACATAAAAGGGAAAGTGTGTATATAAATCTGTGTGCACCTTCAGTCCCACCTGAATTAATTACTTTTCCGTTACAGGTCCAAAGGGTCTTCCCGGCTCTCAGGGTAGCCTTGGCATGACTGGACTTGCTGGACCTTCTGGGCCACTTGGGGATGCCGGACCTCCTGGTTTCCCTGGACTGACTGGAGAACAAGGTCAGCATGTCACAAATATTGACACCAGTTTTCTTTTAAAAATGTTTGAATAAATGGAGAGGTTACCCCTTGAATATTGTGGGATGCATGTAAAGCAGTGTTGAAGCAGAATTGAAACAGTTGGAACAGAAGTATAAAGACACAAATGACAACAAAATTAAAGAAAGGATTAGGAAGACAAACAATGAAATAGATGAGATCTACAAGAAATATTCAAAAGAAGTTCATATTTACAAAACAAAAGTACTATGAGGGTGGAGGGAAGGCCAGTAAATTGTTCTTATAGGCAACAGGCAGAGAATTAACTCCATTAAATGAAAACCCCAATATCTAAATTAATACACTGTGAATTTGAAGATATACAAAATATCTTTAAAAGACATTTTCAAAAACTATACTCTCAGCCCAACTTTGATAGAGTAAAAATGGAGGAATTCTTTGAGAAAGTTCATCTTCCTAAATTGATGGATCAGCAGAGCAAAGAGCCTGTTGTAGAGGTGACAGAGAAAGAAATTAAAATAGCCATAGCCCATCTCAAATCAGATAAACCCAGATGGGTTCCCTTCAGAGTGGTATAGGGTAATGGTAGATTTGTTGAACCCTGAGCTGCAATCCAACTTTAATTGAGTCCTTAAAAAGAACACAATACCCCCCTCTTGGAGGGAAGTAGTATTGTCACTTATTTCAAAAGATAAATCTGAATGTAGTAATTATAGACCGATTAGCATGTTAAAACAGGACTGTAAGATATTTACACATGTCCTTCCTAAGTGAATAGAGGGACTGTTAACAAAAATAATTAGCCTGAATCAGACAGGTTTTATTCATCAGACGCAAATTCAGGATAATATCAGACATCAACTTTACATATAATAAACCATATAGCAGAACAGGATATAGAAGCAGTAGTAGTGAGGATAAATGCAGAGAAGGCTTTTGATTGTGTAAATTGGTCTTTTTTTGTTTAGAGTCCTGGAAGAGTTTAGTTTATACAACTCCTTTGTTAGGACAATACAGGCTCTTTATGATTACCTGAAGGCTAGAATTAAAATTAATTGAGTAGTTTCAAATTCCTTCTCATTAGAGCGTGGGACACGGCAGGGTTTCCCAATTAGCCTCCTTTTATTTGTGATTTTTATTGAACGCTTGAGACAGTGGATTATACAGAATAAAGATATTAAAGAATATGTATGAAAGGAGACCAAAAGATCTCTCTGTTTGCAGATGATATATTGATACAGTTATCCAGTCTAGGGCTGCAACTAACGATAATTTCAATAATCGATTAATCGGGCGATTATTTTCTCGATTAATCGATTAATCGGTCGTCTTGGAATTCATTCATTCATTCAGTCAGTCATTCATTTTGGCCCACATAAAAAGGTTATCTGTATGTAAAGGAGTAGGTTGATGTAAAACTTTTACTACTTTCCTATTTTTAAATAAATCAATATAAATTCAATTCAACATTCTCACTGTATATACTTAGCTCTCAAGCAGAAAATAACAATAGCTTATTTA
>NC_051436.1:23651550-23662694 GCF_001649575.2 Kryptolebias marmoratus
TTTTTTTTTTTTACGGAGCGGACGGAGCAATGACTTATATTTGGGGCGGAGTTTGTTCAGCAAACGCGCTGCGGGTGACGTCACCGTTTCCGCGACAACGTTAGTGACGCATAAATTGCGCGACACATATCGATAATGAAATTTGTCGCCAACGCTTTTCATTATCGAATTTTATCGATTTTATCGGTTCGTTGTTGCAGCCCTAATCCAGTCCAAAACAATCTCTTGTTCAGTTGTTTTCACTTTTGCATCAATATAGATCTTTCTCAGGATACAAATTAAAGGTTTCAAAAACACAAAGTCTCAATTTTATTACAGTCCCTCAGAAAGAGTGAAGAAAAGGTATCATTTGAGCTGGGAATCTGAATACATGAAGTATCTGGGGGTTAATATACCAACAGACTTGTCAAAACTGTATTCACTTAATGTCTTCCACCTACAAAGAAAATTAAAGAAGACATAAGGAGATTTGATTTAATGTAATTTCTTAACTTTAAATCTCATATTGAATCTGTTAAAATTATTATCTTGTCGATGTTTTTGTAATGATTTTAGTTTTTCTGTATTTTGTCTTATGCAATGCATTCTCATGTGCTTCCCTGTCACCATTCACCTGTGCTCAGTTCAATAGCTATCCACTCAGCCTGCCACGCTTATCTACACCTGTCTCTACTTGTAAATCAGTCGCCTGTGTCCACTTTCTCATTATCCTCTGCCTATATAATCTGGGGCCTCATGTATAAAAGAGTGTGCAGCTTTCTCACTGAAAGTTGGTGTAGGAACAAATTCTGAAAAGTGCACAGCACAAAAAAAATCAGATGTATAAAATCGTGCACATGCATGTGGCTGTGCACTTTTCGTGAAATAGAGTGCAGCTGCTGGTGCCGTGCGGACTGCCATGTTACCATCCATAAATAAATACGCAAATTAGTATAAATAAAATGCAGGCTTCCACTCTGTGTCCAAATAACCATGGCAAAGGCATTGGGCAAGACAAAGAAAAATAATTTAATTGAATGTGAACTAGAGGTGTTGGTGTCCAAGGCTGAGACAAGAAGAAAAATTATATTTGGAAGTCACTCCTCTAGAATTAGTAATAAAAGGGAAAAAAATGACTGGCAGATGATGGCAAATTCTGTTAACGCCGCAGGAGCAGAATTGAGATCACTGGCCGAAATTAAAAACAAATGGTCTGACATTAAGGTGGATGTCAAGAAGAAGGTTGCTGCACATCGCCGGAGTGTTGCAGCAACAGGTGGCGGCCCAGGGTTACCAGAGCTGACTCCACATGAAGAAAGAGTTGCTGCAATGATTGGGGAGACCCTGCCAGTACATGAAGGGGAATTGGACATGTTTGGGGTGTATGATAATGTAGATGGGAAAAACCACTTTAATCATGCTATACTTAGGCCATTTAATATCTATACAATTTAATATATTGTAACATATTATTAGGCAGAGCGGACACACCGAGTATCAGGATTTACAAGTAAGTCAAAGGCAAGCAGCCGGGTGACAGACAGACTCAGGAGACATGGATAAATGATAAGTGAATTTATTTACAGTGTGGAGGGAAAGCAGGGCTGGATCTGCATATGCACACTTTATACATGAGGTCCCTTGTCTTTGTCATGTGTTGAGGACAAAATAAAACCTCCTAAAACCCTGAAACACCTGCTCTCCGTCCTCACATGGGGTCAGAAAGATGCACGGAGTCAGAGAGTCACAAGAAGCCAAGAGTCCATCTTAAAGTTTAAACACATTTATTCACTTTCAGTGCTGAAAGGGAGACGCTTACCAAAGTTCAGAGCACTCAGCCTACATCTCAGTCTAACTTCCTGTTCGATGTACTTTTGTTACTCGAAAAGCAAAACATCAGTCCCGTCTGGTATTTTTCTATGTCAGTGCTTTTCCATTCTCCTCGTGGAGAGTTGCTTCCTGGATTTCATGACGTCATCTCATCATGTGTTCTCTACAACCTACTACTGTCCTTTACATTATTTCTAGACTCTGAACTCTGGTAAAAAGAAACTTTATGGTCTTACATTTTATATAACACATGTCATTACTAGCTGGTTCATTCTGTCTGGTTTTTGATGTTCATTCTCCTGATTTCACTCCTCGTTTTTGCATATTGAGTTTGCCACGCTTGATTGTTACAGTTTTTGTATCTTTTTCAATCCCTCCCATTAGATATACCCGCTCAACAATTCCAGGAGTGGCATAAACTCATCTCAAGGTACATTTGACAAGGGCCCAGATCAAGAATCAAATATCGAAACTTACAGTTAGCAAAACAAGAGTGGGGTTGCACTCCAATGTTTAAAAGATTATTACACTGCTGCTCATCTGAGGTTGTTAGTGTGTTAGTGCAATCCAAAGTATAGGACTAGGTGGATGGAGTTAGAAGGGGCAAAAATCAGGCATCATTAAGGGATAGGGGGTTGATGAATAAGTTAACTGTTCTGGGGAACCTCTGGATTGGTCTATCAGTTAAAATGTAGAAGAGAGTAATAGCTAAAAACCATCTGAAAGGAGCATTAAAAGTGTTGAGATGGTATGCATTTGATCCAGACTTCATGCCTAAAATTATGGATGAAAGATTTAAGGCTTGGAAAACTCATTGATTAATGGCGTATTGTACTTTTTTGAGTAAAGAAAGGGTCAGTGAAAAACTTTCAAAGCCTAAAGAGACATCCATCCATCCATCCAGTTCTTTACCCGCTTCTCCATTTCGGGTCACGGGGAGCTGGTGCCTATCTCTAGCAGTCACCGTGTGAGAGGCGGGGGACACCCTGGACAGGTCGCAAGTCCATTGCAGGGCCCTAAAGAGACAGTTTGGTAAAAACAATGGTGATTTCTATATATTTGTCACTATACAGGTTTGTCACTATATCTGACATGTTCTGGTTTGGTTTTCTAACCCACATGCAGAATCATTTACAGGAGGCCTCATGAAAGGAGAATGGTTTATTTACAACAAAGATCAATGTGCAGAGAAATGGCTCTCTCTTCTTTCTGGGAGAAAGACACCAGAGCAGATGCATCTGGAATGAGAGATTGGTTAGCAATGGCTGGAAATGAGGAAACTGAAGAGAAATTAATCTAAATAGATTTGACTTACTTACAAATGGATCAGAGTGGAGCATGAGGAGGGATGAGCCAGGATCTGGTGTGGGTGATCAGAATTCCAGTGGTGAATGAAAAGGTGGCAGTGACACCGGAGATCCAGAGATGATGAAGCAGGGCAGAAAGCTTGTGGCTTGGGAGCGGACAGACAGTTGAGCTTTAGGCAGAATCCACAGGGGGTGAGATGGTGATGATGACTGCTTCAGGAAGTCTGGTGAGAAGACTGATCTTAGGGACAGCAGAGACAAGAGTAATTCAATACTCAGGCTGGTGAGTGAGATCAGAGGGCAAAAGTAAGAAACTCGAAACAAGTAACTAGAAACAAGTAACTAATAGTGAGTAGAGGCTGAGAGACTACCGGCAACGTTAATCATTAAGCGCTGACTAAAAGATCTGCCGCTCCTATGTCCTCAGCACCCTGATTGGGCTGATTGCCTCCACCTGCGCAGGTTGCCCAAGCTTTCAGCCGAGATCCTATCTGGAAGTGATGAGTCACTCATGCATACACACACGCACACACACACACACACAAACACACACACAGGAATCCTGAAATACCCCCCACTCAAAGACCGCCTCCTGGCAGTCGAGAAGTACACGACCCATGAGAAGCCTCAAAATCTCTAATTAAATCAGGGTCCAAAATGAAGGAACGGGAAACCCATGAATGTTCCTTAGGTCTGTCACTCTTCCAGTCCACCAGATACTGGTAACCCCTTTCCCATCGACGAATGACCAAGATCCTTTTGACGTCATATGCAGAATGGCCATCAATGTCTTGAGTGGGTGGCGAGGGTCTGGAAGGAGGGCAAAAGGGACTGAAATGGACAGGTTTAATAAGAGAAACATGAAACACAAGATGGATCTTTAACCCATCTGGGCACCTGAGCCGCACAGCTGAGGGACTGAGAGCAGAGGTTATTTGGAAGGGACCGATAAAGCGGGGGGACAGTTTACGATTCGAGGACTTGAAATTGATGTCACCTTTTGTCCAGGTGAGTATGACGATGTAGGGGTTCTTTTACATTGGCCCATCTGCAGTTCACCTCAGCTGTCTGGTTGAGGGCAGCGCAAGTTTGTGTCCAGATACGTCTGCAGTGGCGGAGGTAATGATGGATGGAAATGACCAATGTTCATTGTTCATTCAACGGGAACAGAGGGGGTTGGTAACCAAGAGAGGACTTGAAGGGTGAAAGTCCCATAGCTGCTGAGGTGTGACCGTTATGGGCATACTCCACCAAAGGTAAGTGGATACTCCAGGATGAGGGATGTAAAGAGCAGAGACAATGAAAGTGGCCTCAAGCTCCTGGTTCATACACTCAGTCTGACCATTAGCTTGGGGGTGAAAACCAGAACTGAGGGTTACTTTAGCTCCAAGAGTTGGGCCAAACTCCTTCCAGACCCTAGAAACAAAATGCAGCCCTCGGTCTGACAGGATCTTGGCAGGGATGCCATGCAGATGTAAAACGTGTTTGGTTAAAAGTTGAGCAGTCTCCATGGAGGTAGGAAGTTTATGTAAAGGAATGAGATGAAAAGCCTTTGAAAAATGGTCAATTATGGTCAAGATGGTCGTAAAACTCTTAGAAGGAGGTAGTCTGGTAACAAAGTCTTAAGCGATGTGTGACCAGGGACATTTAAGAACAGGAAGAGGTTGGAGCAGACTGGGAGGTTGATTGCGGGTTTTATTTCAGGCACAAACAGGACAGGCAAGCACATAGTCTTTAACATCTTTGTATAAAGATGGCCACCAAAAGTCTCATCTGATTACAGAAAATGTTTGGCTAATACCTGGATGACAAGAAAACTTAGCAGTGTGGGCCCAATGGATGAGACGAGCTCTGATGGAAGAAGGAACATTAAGTAATTTGGGAGGTCCATTGTCTGGACTGGGAAGGGCCCCAATAACACATGAAGGAGTGATGATGGTGGCGGTGGATGTCTCCTGATCAGGAGAAAACTGTCTCAAAAGTGCATCTAGTTTGGTGTTTTTGGATCCAGATCTGTAAGAAATGGTAAAGTTGAATCTGGAAAAAAAAAAGTGTGCAGCAGAACTTTTGAGGATTCAGTCTCTTAGGTTGTTGAAGGTAGGCTAGGTTTTAGTGATCGGTCCACACTACAATAGGATGCTTGGCACCCTCCAGCCATTGACCTCATTCATTAAAGGCCATTTAATGGCAAGAAGTTCTCTGTTGCCTATGTCATAGTTTCTTTCAGCATAGGAGAGGCGAAAGGAAAAGGATGCACAGAGATGTAGTTTGTCATCTGTTGGTGAAATTTTCAACAGGGCCACCCCTACTCCAGAAATCAAAGCATCCACTTTGAGAATAAACTGTCTAGAAGGTCTGGTTAGATCTGGTTGTGTGAGGATGGGTGTGCTAGCAAACCTCTCCTTGACTTCGAAGAAGCTTCTTTCAGCTTCGGGAGACCAAGTGAAAGCAGTTTTGGTGGATATGAAACTGGTAACAGGGAGAACGGTTTGGCTGTAGTTTTTAATACAGCAGCGATAAAAATTTTCAAAACCTTGGAAATGTTGAAGTTGCTTGCGAGACGTGGGAGTAGGCCAGTCTAGAACTGCTTGGACCTTCTCTATATCTGTCTTCACCTGCCTGCTTCCCAAAATAAATCCAAGGAAAGTGATGGATGGATAATGGAATTCACATTTTTCTGCTGAAGAACTAGGCGGACGTTCTTGTGTTTATCTAGGGATCTAGAAAAAATTAGAACATTGTCAAGATACACAAAAAAAAACTGATTAAGGTAGTCTCTAAGGACTTCATTGACCAGGGATTCTAACACTGCTGGTGTGTTGCAAAGCCCAAACAGCATTACCAGGTACTCAAAGTGACCTAAGGGTGTCTTGAAAGCGGTCTTCCATTCATCTCCCTCTCATATTCTGATCAAATGGTAAGCATTACGGAGTTCAAGTTTGGTAAAAACAGTGGATCCCTGAACAGGTTCAAAAGCAGAGGTGAGTAACAGCAGTGGGTATCTGTTCTTTACCGTGATCTGGTTTAATCCTCTAGTCAATACAAGGTCTGAGGGTACCATCTTTCTTACCCACAACAAAGAAACCTGTTGGATGAGCGAATGATGCCTGAAGGAGGAATGTTAGATAGGTCAGCGGGAGTGGGTTTGTCTTCGGGATGGGAGCCTACTGAGGAGGGAAGAGCAGACTGAAGACAAGACGACAAACATTGTATGCTCTGTGCCTCCACCCGACTGTTCCTCCAATGGCACATTTGAAAAAACAAAGAGAGAAATTGTAAAAACGTATCAAAACCTAAACAAAAACATTTGCAAACCTAACCATAATATCATATACAGTTTAAAACTATCATCAGCAATGTCAGGATGTTACAACTTTATTTGCACAATTACCAATCTGTCAACTTTAGTTTTTTATTAACAATAATGGGACAAGAGCTTTCCAGTTTGGCAAAGAACTATTGCATTAAGGCAAGAGATGCATTCCAAAGTTGTTCCCCACTGATCTTTGACTACTCAGATGACGTTGCATCAACAAACAACATTGATCAGTAGTTGAACTTGATGAGCAGAAGCCTGCTTTAGAAAAACCAATATCAAGAACTATTACAGATTTTTAAAACAGCATTATGTTGAGAGTCTGTCAATTTCTGTAGCCTTGGAAGGATCTGGGATGGACCAATTTGAAACTGAAAGGAGGATTGTAGTCAGAGAAATCAGTAATTCAAATGTTTGCTGATAGAAATTAATGCTGTGTGGTCTGGACTTAATATTAAAACAACCATTAGGATTCAAGCGAGTCTCTATCATCAGCAGCACTTTTCTATGAGTTTGCATTTGTATTCTTTACTCTTCTGAGATGGCAGTATTAGAATAGAAAAATCCACTGAGACTTTTGGATTACACTTGCTGTCTTCAAGACCACATCCTTTCCAGTGACACCAAATAAACACTAAAACCAGAATTCTTTGAAGAATGCATATTGCCTGGTGCCTTGCATGCAACAGTTTAAAAAGATATTTTAATCTATTAGCACTCAAAATATGTGTTGGAAAAAATTTCAGCTTCTACCACACTAAATCTTAGCTCGTTATCTGTAAAACTTTGCTGAAGTATAATTATTGTTGGGTAAGCTTAGGTGTAGCTTTTGCTAGTTCTGGTGGCCATCTTGAATTGGGGAGACTCCAAAAGTTAATCAGTTGCAGATGTACATCCAGTGGTTACTTTCTGAGTTTCATTAAGATTCATCCAGTAGTTCATGAGATATTTTGCTAACAAGCGGGGTTGACTACTGTATAATAATTAATGACAATAATCAGGTATTACCATATGAAATTTTAGTGCAGTGTCTGTAAAATTGTGAGAGTTATAGCCAGTTTTGTGTTTTCTAAGGCATGCCTACCAACATTTGCTGATGGCAATGAGGGACACCTATACATATTAGTGAGCAAAAGTGGTGCAAAAAAAAAATCTTCTCAAAACTATGTATTTTCTAGCTATTTGAAGTGCAATTTACCAAATTCTTATAATTATAAACAATTTAAATAAACACTGACTTACAACTAGGTTTACTTTTACCTTTATCTGAGATCATACTTAAAAAATTGCATTACCCATATCCCCCCCCACACTGAACAGCATAAACATACCTGAACTTAAACAACGAAAATGTGTCATGATCAGTGGGTGGAGGTTTTGGACCCAAATGCAGACAGACAAAAAGGGCTCAAAAGAAAACCAATTTATTTTTTAAAAACTAAGCAAAAACTTACAAGAAATAAAAACTGGGAACATGAGGGAACCAGACGGAACATGACAGCAAACAAACAATGAACCAGTGGGTATGTTCTTCTTTTTCTTCTTTTGAATTTTGTTGGCGGATGGTAAACCAACTTAAGGTGCATTTACCGCCATCTACCGAACTGGAATGTGGATGTCAGAGATAGCCAGAGGGAACTTCTCAATTTACACACCTCAGTGGTGTTAGTAAGTGTGCATACACACACACACACACACACACGCACACACACAGTTGTTTGCATGTGTCTGCATATGTACGCATACACATATACATATGCATATTTTAAATATGGTTAAACAACCTGGTTTTTAAAAAAATCTAATTAATTGACTTATATTTTTTGATTCGTCTTCTGATATATCGATTAAAGAAAATGCTTTTTCTCTCTATTTAAAACCGACTTTAAATGCTGACGTTTATTTGAATATTTATTATATTCTAATAAAACATGCACCACTGTTTCCATCTGATCACAATCATTACAGGTACAGGTTTATGTTTCCCTATTCAAAATAAAGAACTATTAAGGCCTGTATGATCAATTCTAAGACATGATATAATCACTTCTTCTTTCCGACTTCCATCCCTACTTCTATTGCCCCCCACAGACTTTTGAATATTATATAAATGTCTGCCATTATCATGATTATCCCATTGTTCCTGCCACATCTTAAGGATTTTGTTTTGAATAATAGATTTCCCCTCATCTTTGCTCAAAGGAATATTTAAATTAATAACACCTAATTTCATGGCCTGTTTAGCTAATAAATCTACTTCTTCATTTTATTTAATACCTACATGAGCTGGTATGGAGACAAATCGAACAAAACAATTTTTATTATTTAGCTGGACCAACAAATGGTATATATTTAACAGTAAATCAAATCTACTAGAATTACCAGACTCTATACTTAATAATGCAGCTTGACAACCTGATGGTTAGGGTTAGGGTTAGTGTTTATGTACTGCTCTCTATGCATTGCTGGCAGGCCCCAATAATCAGTACAATTACAATAAGCCTTCGCAGCACTGTCGCTGTCGCTGCTCGGGCCTAATTAAACACATCACTTAGAGGAGTGAATGGTATGGGCTTGCTCAGCATCAGGGCCAGTGTGTGGCCCCAGGGACAGTGCTGGAACAGTGCTGTCCCTGAGTGGACTGGGCATTGGGTGCTTCCCTGGGGTGGCAGTGGGTCTAGTGTGGAGGTGTTGTGCTGTGGGGCTCACCTGGCACTGAGATGGGATTAAGCCATGAGCTGCTATGCCCTCCTGCCTGGCCTGCTGCTGTTTCTGGCTGGTGTGGGTGGGTCCGGGGCTGGTGGTGTGGGTGGGTCCGGGGCTGGGTCCCTGGGTGGTTTGGGGTCTTGTCTGGCTCCTGGTGGGATTTCTGTCTTTGTGCTGGGTGAAGGGCATGTCCTCTGCATCCCTGGCCCTGTGGGCATGTCGGGAGCTGTGGTGGCTGGGACCTGAGGGTTGGGAGGTGTGGGCAGGGGTGTTGGAGTTTGGGCTACCCAGAATGGCCTGGGTTGAGAGAGCGGTTTTGGAGGCTGGGGGGGCCTGTGTGATGCCTGGGTCCCTAGCTGGGTCGGCGGGTCTCTGGTCCAAGGCTGGTGGCGGTAGACTCACCATACTAGGGTGGCCCGTGTTTTCCCACGAGCCGTGTTTTATTCTTGTGCAGGTTGCTCCCCCTTGGTGTGGGGTTGTTTGTGTGGGTGCTCGGGCCACGTCCTGGAGTGGTGAGCTCCCGCTGGGTGGTCTGTGGCTCCCGGGGATGTTGGCCCGCACTGGGCTCTGGTGGGCATACCCCCCATGCCCCACTAGACCTCTCGGGAGGTTGGCTCAACAGGGAGGATGGATATATGCCCTTTCACTTTAGTCCTTCTAAGTTCTGGCTGTTGCGGTGGATTGGTGCCTGCTTGGTGTGTTGGGGGCTCTGGAGGGGGCTCTCCTGCTTGGTACTGGGCAGTTTCTCTGCCAAGGGCTGGTGCAGGTGCTAGGCTGTTGGGGGGTTGGGTCCTAAACTTGATCTGCATGGCAGAAAGTGGTGGTGTGACTGTGTTGGGGGGGGACTGATGCCCTGTCCCGTACCTCTTTGGCCTGGGGGCTGCTGACCCTGTGCTTCACTGACAACCTATGTCTGCGTGGACACTGTCAGGCATCGTGGGAACGGAGACGAACCCAGAGTGCAGACTCATCTTTAAGAAAACTAAATTATTTTAAAAAATAAACAAAAACAAAAGGGCTGATGTGACAACAAAATAAGAAACTAAGTTCAAACATGAAAAAACAAAGCGTGGAGCAAAAGCATGGCGCAAGAAAAAGCAGCAGGGAACCAAGAACAATGATCCAGCGGACTGTAAAGGAGATGACTGGGTTTTTAAACAGAGGAGGTAATTGGAAAGTGGGCACAGGTAAAGCAATTAGTAAGACTTGAGGCAGGTGTAGATGGGCGTGGCAGAAAGGTAAAAGAGTGACTGGGGAGGAGTGGATAGTGACAAAAAACAAGATCAAGAACTGAAACAAAACCTCAAACAGAAAGCAATGTGAAAATAAAACAAAAAACATAAACTGAAACACAGAAAACCCAAATCCTTACAGACACACAGCTGCCTTGGGGTGGTGCAGGGTGTCTCTGTTTTCCTAGGGCTGGATCCACCTGTCCTTTCTGCTTTTGGGTTCTGTAGATGGCGGGCCTTCTATTCTCTTAACTGTGCCATACTCGGACACATACACTGACATAACATGAACACACTTTTTAAATTACTTTTTTTATTTTTCTGTATGTATGTATGTATAGTCAGTCTTTCTGTTACACGTACGCTTACCCACACACACCTTCACGCATCAATTCACTAACAATCCTGATGGTTGAAGGTTACACAAACAGGGTAAATCATGCAATTAGAATTTCATCTTGAGATATCCTTTTTGAAGAGTAAATCTGTTCTAGCACACGTAGACAGCCATCTTCTCTATATGGTATTCCTGAAATGCCATGACAGGACAAATATATATATATATATATATATATATATAAATTCCCTTCTCACCCTCCGCGGGTGGTCTTGTTTCATCCTCTGAGCTCGGGTCCTCTACCAGAGGCCTGGGAGCTTGAGGGTTCTGCGCAGTATCTTGGCTGTGCCTAGAACTGCACATTTCTGGACTGAGATGTCTGATGTTGTTCCTGGGATCTATTGTAGCCACTGCTCCAGTTTGGGGGTGACTGCCCC
>NC_051436.1:23665504-23671084 GCF_001649575.2 Kryptolebias marmoratus
ATTTTTACACACACACAAATATTTTTACACACACACAAATATTTTTACACACACACAAATATTTTTACACACACACAAATCCTTTCACACACACACAAATCCTTTTACACACACACAAATCCTTTTACACACACACAAATCCTTTTGCACACACACAAAAATTTTTACACACACAAATATTTTGAGACTATTTTCACTCCATAAAATCTTGCATCTCCACATACACCTGTTTTTTGTTTTTTTCCTCCCTCTTAGGTCCTCCAGGTACAGTGGGTCGACCTGGTATGCCCGGCATCGTCGGACGCAGCTTCAGCATTGGCTACACTCTAGTGAAGCACAGCCAGAACTCTCAGGTTCCCATGTGTCCTCAAGGGATGGCCAAACTGTGGGATGGATATAGTTTACTGTATGTGGAGGGACAGGAGAAGGCACATAACCAAGACCTTGGTGGGGAAAGAATTATTTTTCCTTTAAAAGTGTGTCACTATAACCACACTCTTTCACTAAGAAAATTAGCCTTTGAGTCTTTAAATGCAGAAGTTTTTTTCTTGACATTATTCTATTTAATTAGTCTGACACAAGCGGTACATAACTCTTCCAAAGAACCAGATTTTTGTGGTTTCTGTGTAGTTCTGGTCTGTTTCGTTTATAATTTTTCCATTTCTCTCCAGGTCAACCAGGTTCATGCCTCCAAATGTTCAGCACCATTCCCTTCCTCTTCTGTAACCCCTCAGAGACGTGCTACTATGCAAGCCGCAATGACAAATCTTACTGGCTCTCCACGACCGAATCCATACCAATGATGCCTGTGGCTGAGAGACGTATACAACCATACATCAGCAGGTAATGTACAGAAAGTTAACTTGTTCCCACATAATGCTGTCTGTCATCAACAAACACATCATTTATCAGGTATTCAGTGTTTTTCTTGTTTTGTGTTTTTTTTTTTTTTTTTTTTTTNAATTTAGACAATTACACAGAGGTTCTTGTAAACGCTAATTTAAAATCCTTTACAAAACTGACAATTTTACTTTAATAACTGCATCAGAATTATTATGATATTCCAACCATAAGTGCCCGAGACTGCATCTTAGCTTATACACCTTACCTAACCTGTTATCTCAGGTTTTATGTTATTATTAATATAATGAGCAACTGTTGATGTAAAGATTCATAAAATAGTGATGGAATAACCTGCAACAAATATTTGGGGGTTAGGAGATGTTTTAAGACTGTCCACAATCCACTTTGGTCCTAGCATCCCTAAGATTATTAGTTAGCTCACAAATCCAGTCAGATTTAAACTTTATTTCTCCATGATGAGATCTTTCAAACAGCTATCTACAACAGATAAGATATTGAATATATTTCCACAGATTCCCACTTAAAGTCTGTTTGAAGGTCAAACGCTGTAATTGTAAACCATTTTTATATTTACTTTTTTCAGCTCTAATAGCTGTTATACAATATTATATAATAGCCGTTTTTTTCTCAGTTCAGTCTCTCGCGTAACAAGATCAGAATATACATATATAAAAGAACTTCAAATATTCCTTATTTATTACAGCAAAGTATATTAGATGCAACATTCTTTTGTTTAGCTTACATTAAGTAAAATTAGTCATTTGTACTTTAAGACCAAACAGTTTTCAGAACTCTTGGATTACTGTGAAAGATGTCAAGAAAAAGTATAAAGTGGAGGAACATCCTGTCACTTCCTGCTCTTTCACATGACCATGTTTCCCTTGAGGTGAAAAAACTGTTAAACTTCTGGGGACAACCTGAAAATAAGATTGTTCAACAGGTGGGATTAATTATTCATAATTTTTCCACAGAATCCACATTAAGAGATCTAAACTATTGCTTTAATAATTTTACAACTGATCATCCTGGTTTAACTTATTAATGAAAAACTATCTAAATAAATAGGTTTAAAGAGAGAAGATTTGATAAACTTTACGTTAGTTATTTTCTTTCGTTCTTTTCTTTAAATTGTGGTAGAACTCTGGATGAAAAGACAGTCCTAGAATCTGTTCATTTTTGAAACCTTGAAGGTTTTTTGTTCCTAAATAACTTGATTTTCATCACAGCTGGTTTGTAGCAAACATGTAGTCACTAATATCTTAAAATTTTAAAGTCCAAATTATGCAATTTTGAACATTTGGAACTGAGTTTTTAGGACCTTCTAAAATTCAGACTGAGTTTTGAAGTTTTGTGACAACCATTTTGTGTGTTTTTATACCTTCTTTTAGAAGAATTAGGATTACTGTCATAAGAAAGTTTTGTGATGGAGTTAGAAAGCCCACCAAGCAGGACGAAAAACGACAGGTTGGTGAAACTAATCAGGTTAGTTAAATGAAGCACTCGTGCTGCCATTGAAGCCAAAAAGATTTTTCAGTCTAATGCTGTCTGAACAGACAGACAGGCAGAGAGGGCTTTACCAGCTGCAGGTTGTGGGCCGTTGTTACTGGATGTTTCTTTATTCCCAAACACAGCATCAAAATCTACAGTCATGGCCGGCGCGGTGCTCTGCAGCGGCTGGTTCTCCAGTCCTGAGGAAGGCAGTTAAACATGACTGATTACCATCCTGTTTTGTTGCTATTTAGGCTGCATCAGACAGATGCTGGAGCAGCTTTATCCCAAATCTCTTTGCAAATGACACCACTGTATATGCAAACAGACCGATTTTATAGAAATATAGTAGCTTCACCACCATCTCCAGCTACACTAATCCGATCAGATTAGGAACTGGTACGTTTGGGTCCTCAGTGTACTTCCATCATTGTCATTTTGTAAAAATGGGATGTAAAAATGTTCAGGCTGTTGGGAACATGAGGCTTTGAGAGGAGAGCTAATCCTGTGCTCTAGGAAATCCATAGATATACCATTTGTTTTTTTTGTTTTTTTATCCCCCTTGATGATTCAGGTTTAAAGCCTCAGGGAGCAGTTGTCTGAATATAACACTAGTCTTATAAAATACAATTATTATGAAACTCAGGTGGGAAATAAACTAGACATAACATCCTTCTACCAATATACCCACTGTCCCTCCTCTGCTCATGTCCAAACCATCTCAGTCTGGTCTCTCTAACTTTATCTCCCAGTCATTCAACCTGTGATGTACCTCTGATGACCTCATTCCTAATCCTATCCATCCTCATCCCTCCCAAGGAGAACCTCAACATCTTCAGCTCTGTCATTTCCAGTTCTGTCTCCTGTCTTTTTGTCAGTCCCACTGTCTCCAAACCATACAACATATCTTATCTCACCACTGTCTTATAAACATTTCCTTTCACCTTTGCTGCCATCTTTTTGTCACAAATCACTCCTGAAACTTTTCTCCATCCACTCCATCCTGCCTGGACTCTCTTCTTCACCTCTTTACCACACTCCCCGTTTTACTGGACATTCGACCCTAAGTACTTGAAGTCCTGCACCTTTACAAACTTATTTTTGTAAACTAAAAACAATAAAGCATGACAAATGCAATTTGTGTGACAAGGTAAACATGGATATACTATAAATTATTAAAACCGACAAAACCTTTATTTAAAAGAAATGTAGCTAGTAGTCAATAGTTTATATAACAAAATGGCTTGCAACTACTGAGCATATGTGCATTAAATTAACATCAGATGCTGTGTATAAACCCCAGCACTGAAATACAAATATTGAAATTATGGAAAACATTCATTTTTCCCATTGCATACTAACTTTTAAACATCAGGCTTGAAAGCTGTGAGACTTTGCATTAATTAATTAGATAATTAATTGATTTCCTTGTTTGATTGTTTTCTAAATAAAAGCCCCTTAACACACACTCAAAGTTTACTTAAAACAATTCTGCCTCTGAGCAAATTTAACTTCTAGATTAGAAGTTCAAGTATAAATGTGTGGCAACAAAATTTACTCAAAGGTTTTAAGTATAAGTCTTTGGTTCCTTTGATAAATGCTTACATGTGGCTGTTGGTCTGAATGGTATGAATGCCACATGTTGCCAGAAGTTACCTTGTTCTGGTGGCAGTGGGAGATATTCAAAAATTCTATCCAAACAATCAAAGGAAACAAAGTTGTGTAAAAGTTATTGAATCTATCTGAGTACAGAAAGATTTTATGTCCTTGTCATAAAAAAAGAAACAGATGACAAGTACCTTTTTCTTTCTTAACACCATTTTACACCAAACTTTTTAAATCGTTTTTCAGGCTTATTGTTAGAATTTGAGTATTTTGAGTTATTTTGTATTAGGTTTATTGTTATTTTGTGTTTGTGTAATTCTGTTTTCTTCTTGCTTTCCCTGTGTTTAACATTGTAAGTTCTTGTGTAGATTTGCTTCCTGTGCCCTCTGTGTCCCCTGTAATTGACTGTCACACCCATCTGCACCAGTCGCTAGTTTGTAATCAGTCGCCTGTGTCCACTTACCAATCATCCTCTGCCCATATAACCTGTTCCTCAGCCTCCATTACTCACTGGTTCATTGTTGCAAATATATTCCATTGTCCTGGAATTTCTAATGTTTCCCTTATTGTGTTACTTGCGGTGAGTGTTTTTATGTTATTGAGTTTCTGCTGCCATGTCAACCTTTTTGTTTTGTTTTTTAAATAAATTACAGTAGTTTATGGTTGAGCTCCTCTGTGTCTGCTTACATTTTGGATCCAAATCCTTAACACTTATAAAACAACTCAAAAATGACATACGGGTGTAAAAGAACACTACATTTGCTAATATTAAACCAGTATGTATGACATTTTTGTATGTGTGCTAAGCATAGATAAACTGCGTTTATGTGAATGGTGCTGAGGCTGCTGCTCAGATGCTAGAGAGAAATGTTTGCTATTTCTAACAACTATCCTTTTGTTTGCACCGCAGCACACAGCAGCCGGCTCTGAGGGTGGTGGTCAGTCTCTGGTGTCTCCTGGCTCCTGCCTGGAAGATTTCCGTGCCACACCGTTCATCGAGTGCAATGGGGCCAAGGGCACCTGCCACTTCTTCGCCAACAAGTACAGCTTTTGGCTGACCACCGTGGACCCCAGACAAGAGTTTGGGTCTCCGCAGCAGCAGACCCTGAAAGGAGGCCAGGAGCGCTCCAGGGTTAGCCGCTGCCAGGTCTGCAGCAAGATCTTGTAGTCGACGGAAGTGGAGGAGTGCAGGGAAACCTCCAAGAGAAGAATACTCTTTAAGGAGAAAAGGAACGTTAATGACAGAACAAGGAAATGTAACTATAAAAAGAGTCTCCTTCCTGCTTTAACTGATAGTTTCAGAGAGACGACATTACCACCCATCTCCCTTTATTTTTATTTTTTTATCCTCTATCAGCCGCTAGCTGATTAAGTAAAAATGCTGGAGTGAGGACTTGAAAGAAGAGCTGCAGTGTGATTACTCCTCTAGATTATCACTGAGAAGGGTGCTACTATTTATGGTTGTGTGTATTTGTCTGTTTTTTATGTTACAGTGATTTACCTCGGGGATACTACAAGATAGAATGCCTGCTTCATATGAGTCAGCACATACTTAAGGTTTTAATATTGGTAGTTTACATTGCTTACTGAACTGGTTTTACTGAACCCCCCCCCCCCCCCCCC
>NC_051436.1:23671918-23681985 GCF_001649575.2 Kryptolebias marmoratus
AGAATTGTTCCAGACACGGACGTATCAGAGCCAGAGCCTTTTTTCATGTGTTAATGATCCCAACCCCGACTCCGCGCTGTCGCATCTGCAGAAACTTTTTGGTGACTGTTATGACCCTGGACTGGAGCTTTAAGAATTTGGTCCAGGTTTTATTTGTGCTTCTGTCACTATATAAACACAGAGACACATTTGTCACAGTCTGTGAGAGGCGCGTGCAGTCTGTGCAGCCGTCCGGTGGGAACACGCAGCGCACTGGCAGGACCGGAAAGTGGGGGGGCCAATGGCCCCCTGGCCCCAGTGGTTCCGGCGCCTATGGTCTTAGGAGAACATCATCAGTGACCAAACTATAAATAACCAGCAGGAATTAGATGGTTGAAAGAATTGCATCTATATGTATAAAGATGCAACACTCCTAGTTCATATTGCATTGTTAAGAAATTTGCCATATTACCATCCCATTGCCATATTGCATACATACCTTTGTTTTCTGGATGTTTCATGTGAACCCTTTGGTGCTACATTTCTGACAGCTGACTTGAAATACGAAACTAGAAATCCATTATTTGTAAGCAGTAAAGAGCACTTTTTCACAAAATGACTCGAACAGACTCTGTGCAACAGCTATAGATATGAACAAATGATAACTGCCCTGAAGTGAACTCAAGTGGGTTAGAACATACAAGCCAAACAGGGTACACTTTTACACTTTCTCTAAGATTTTTAAATGTTTGTGGCCAAATGTTGCCCTTTATAAATCTGTTTTCATGCAACATCCCACAGCACAAACTCACTATAAGATAACTAATTATTGCAGCATTTCACAGCAAGACAGCTTAAAGGTTCGTAACAATAATAGCTTCCTATAATTTTTTGTCTGTGGTTTTATGCTTTTTTATGTGGTTTTTATGCATTTAAAAGACTAATGAAAATATCTTTGCAAACATTTTGAAGAATAATATAGTCAGTCATTTTTCAGTTGAGCTTATTTAAAAACTTGCTCCTAAATTCTTGGGCAACAAAACTGCAATGGCTTGTAACTACTATGATTTCTGCATGTAACACATCTGTCTGCTGATAGACCTAGCTTTTCATTTACAACTTCTTTTTGCATGAATATGTTGTTTTGTATTCTAGATGTGTTAATGTGTACTCATGATGTTATACTATCATCTAGTTTTACAGAGAAGGGTAAGAATGAGTAGGTAATGATTTGTACAATAAATATTATTAAAATCAATCCCTTAAGAATGTTTTTTTGTGGAAAACGTATTATTGACTGATGATTTAACATATGAACAACAGATGTTATTGGCTTTCTGGACTGAAATTGACCAAAGTGCTGTACACCAACAAATAAAAACAAGTGGTAAAACACATAAAAGTCCAAAACAAGAATAAAAACTATAAAATCAAATTAAACACAATTAAAGTAATAAACAGGTAAAACCATAGAACAATAAAAATAAAATAAAAGCCAACAACTCTAAGTTAAAAGCCAAAGAGAAAAAAATGTGTTTTACGAGATGATTTTAGTATAGGAAGTGAATTGGCCTGTCTGATCTACAAAGAATGATCATTCCACAGTTTGGAGGCAGCAACTGAAAATCGCTTGGTCACATCTTCACCTCCTCTTTGACTTTGGGACCACCAACAGAAACTGATCTGCTGACCTGAGGGAGAGTGAGGGAACGTGGCTGGAGCTGGTCTGACAGATACTGAGGCACGAGACCATGCAGGCATTTAAAAACTAATAAAAGATTTTTTAAATCAATTTGAAAACAAACTGGAAGTGAATGTAGTGATGCTAAAACAAGAGCAGTGGTTCCCAAAGTGTGGAGCGTGCCCCCTGGGGGGGGGGCACGGGATGGATGAATGAAAAGAAAAAAAAAACAGTGTTTGACTAAGCATAGTGGACAGGTTTTTAATCTGTCCACAGTATTATGTTTGAAATAATACTGACAGCAAAGAATACTCTTCTACAGTATAGAACTAAAAAAAAAACAGTTACACAAAAGTGTTTAACTGTAAAGATGGTTTCAGTGGAGTTTGAAAACAATACGAGTTTATGTCTGGTTGAATGATGTGTGTGCCCAGTTAATTTTTTTTTCTTTTTTGGGGGGGATTTTATTGTAATCCATAGGGGGGCCCAGAAGAAAATCTTTGGGAACCACTGAACTAGAGTGATGTGTTCTTGTTTTCTGATACCAGTTAAAAGACGGACAGCAGCGTTCTGAACCACCTGAAGTCGAGTGAGTGATGACTGACTCAGTCCGACATAAAGCGCATTGCAGTAGTCTAAACAAGCTGAGATAAAAACATGGATTAAAATCTGAAAGTAAATTCAAAAAAAGTTAAAAAACAAAAACAACTGGACTTCTATTCTGTCTATTCTGAATAGAAGTCCAGTTGTTTTTGTTTTTTAACTTTTTTTGAATTTACCATGGCCTGGATGACTGAGAATCTACACCAGCAATCTGAAAGTGATGCTGTAACAGAAATGGTTTGACCTTGGCCAGTTGTTTTAAATGACAAAAACTGGACTTGACCACTGATTTGACCTGAGTGTCAAGTTTAAGGTCGATGTCCAACTTCACACCCAGATATGTTGCTTTGTGTGTCTAGTTTTATGTTAAAGGACTCAGATCAGCACAGACTTTAGAAGCATCACTGGGCCCAAACAACACAAGCTTGATATTTTGTTCATTCAGATGTAAAAAGTTCTCTGACATCCATGTATTGATTTCTCCAGTGCAGTCCAGTAGTTGGCTCACAGAGTCATGATTGTCCTTTGTTAGCGGAATATAGATTTGAGTGTCATCTGCATAAAAGTGGAAGGCAATATCATGTTTCTGGACAATAGATCCAATAGAGAGTAGGTAAAAAGAAAAGAGAAGAGGGCCAAGTATAGAGCAATACACAACCTTCTCCAGGATTTTGGGCAAAAGGGAGCTTTGAGATTGGTCTGAAATGTGACTGTGATGGAAAAAAATAATTTATACATCTCTCCCCTCGGAGGCCAAAAGCTAGTGACTTCTTTCTGTGCTGACACAGATGTCACTAGGATTGTATGACACTGTGAGGATTAGGGTTTTGCCTGCCTCGTGGGTGTTGCCTCTAACCTCCTCCTCAACAGGTGTTGCCGATTCCAGTGACGAGCAGTTCCGGTATTTAAACCTGTGGCTGATTCCAGGTCTTCACTGGAGCATCTTGCCTCTTTGGTTAGAATCCCAGCCACCAGATTCTAATGGCCATGCTCCACAGCTATGTTAATTTTTGTTTTTTTGTACTTTGCTTCTCGCTTCAGGTTATTGGATCTGACTCACGGCCTATTGGGACTAACCTTCTGCTGCTCAGATGACTCACCTGTTTGGACTACGGACATCTTACCTCTTGGACCACTCCTGGATTGTGTCTACACTTCTGGACTTCGTTCACCCTCCAAAACCTGTAAGAAAGAACACTGAATTACTCCTTGCACAAATCTGAAAGAATATCTACTAAGACGAAGATCAGTACCTGAGACTCTCCTTGCTCCTCTCCTGTTTTCCAGATCCTCCTGACCATGCACTGTAAGTACTTGTCACCTGTAAATAAAACAACGTACCTTTACTTTGTCTCTGCGTCTGGTTTTGGTTCCGCTCCTTAAGGCTAAACCCTGAACTATGTCAGGCGCTGTTTAGTATCTCCCTTTGTTATGACCTAAATGCCTTCTCACCACTGTTTGTCTTCAGCTGCTCTTAGGGCAAAATGTTTTTCGATCAGGACAAGATCTGCTTACAAAGTGTAACCATCAAGGTACTACCAGGGAACATTCCCTGAAAGTTCTCTAAAAATTATTGTTTGTTGGGAGTAGTTATTGACAATGTTTTAAAAACAGATCTTGTGATCAATTTCCTCTTGGGAGTATGTGATGGAAATGAGTCTCATCTAGTACCACACTAAGTTATAGCCATTTTTGTGTTTGATTAGTTTTGGTGGTGATCTTGAATTTAGCTGACTTTAAAGTTAATCAGTTGCACTGACAACTTTCCAGTTTCATTGAAATCAGTCCAGTCGTTCATGAAATTTTGCTAACGGACAGAAAAACAAAAACACAAACAGGCAAAAACATTATCAATCTTTTGCCTTTTATTAAAACAAAATCACAAGAATTATATCTTTTCCTTAGTTTTCAACAGTTATTGCATTGGACTCCCGTTTCCTCCCACAAACTAAAGACATACAATTTAGGTTAATTAGTATTCCTAAATTGCGCCGATGTATGAGTGAGAGTTTGAATGGTTGTTTGTCTCTATGTGGCCCTTGACAGACTTACGAACTGTCCAAGGTCTACCCTGCCTCTGGCACAGTGTCTGCTGGAGATGGGAACCAGCCACAGACATGAATACGTATTCATGTCTATGGGAACCAGCTCCCCCGCGACCCGGAAAGGAAAAAAGGTTACAGCAATAGGACGGATGGAAAATTGCATTGGTGGTGTAATGATGCTCCACAACAATAGGTGGCGACATAGTCTTAAAATCTACGTCAGTGAAAGTGATTTTGAGTGGAAACTGCGCTGCTAGCAACGTTAGCTAGAAAAAAAGCGAAGTGTGTTATTTCCTGGTAATTTGGATACTTATTAAGAGGTTAGTAGTGTGACTGTCAAAGGAAGTCTGAATGCAGTGTGTTGATAGAGAGATTGGATGGCGCTTTTTTATCTTTAAGATATGTGCTAAACGTTAGCTTGTTGGGTAGCTGTAGCTTCGTTAGCTTCTCTGCACGTCAGCAGTAGGCTAGAGTCCGCTTGTCCCTGCATGAAAAGAGTGAGATTTAAAATAAAAAGATGAACATGTGATGATATTTACTGAATGACGTCATTTATATCCACGTTAGTTAGTCTACTAGTTTAGTTCGCTTGAAGGATCTACCTTAGCTGTTAGCCTGTTACTCTTTAACCAAAGTAATAAGATGAGGTTACACCATCACTGATTTAAACGTATTTATCATGTGGATTATGAGGTTCTTGTATAGAAATTTTGCATTCTATAAGATTACGTGTAGAGTTTACATACATACAGCCAAGTCTGCCGCTTCTTGTAATGTAGTGAAAGCTAATTTGTTTGTCTTTACACTTATGCAGTGTATTTGTTTACATGTACATTAAAAGCCGTAGGCAGACATGACTGTATTTATGTAAATCGAACATATAACATTGTAGAATGGCATATTTCTTTACAGGAATAACATAAGCCACACGTGTAACTTTTTTTTTATTCTTAATTTTTTACTAGAGTAAATATCACCTCAGGGTTAGTGTGAAATAGCCTAAAACCACAGTATTTCTTCAATCATACCTGAATGATAGTAAAACTGTTCAGGTCTAAATATAAGTACTGGATCCAAGAATAACCACAGGACAAAATAATGCAAATTCAGTTAGGTTTTGAGCTTTTAACTATCAGAATTTGAAGTATATTTTTTTTAAATAAAGCCATATAAGTTCAACTTTAGTTGTGTTTTAAATCAGAGGTCCCCAAGCCACGGACCGATACTGGTCCTTGGGTCATATAGTACCGGGCTGCACAGAAAGAATAATTAACTTACAGTATTTCCGTTTTATTCATTTTCGTAGTCTGAATGACATTCATTTTGAAAAATGAACGGATTCTCTCCACTACATCCGTCTACGACTCACTCTTGATGCATCTCAAAACTATAAATCATGTGATATGGTAAAAACAAACCCACAAGCTAGCTAAATGAGTAAAAAACAAATGTCTCTGAAAGCCCTAGATGGGGCCGTCTCGTTACTGAGAAACAGGCACAGGGCTCCCATTGATTCAGTGTTATGGTGAGTTGTATTCTTCGTATATTTGTGGTGTATCTTATTTTAAAGGGCATGTTTAAACATCACCATATTGACCAGAGAACATTTGCGGGAGGAGAGGGTGTTATTCATGTTAACTCAATACCAGGACGCAACTAACAAATCTGTGAGTACACATTAGATTTACATTTATTATGTTTTTAAAAAATACCCCCGTTTTCATGGCGATTGTATTATTTTATTTAGTTGTATTTATCCGCCACACCTTTAAAGGTGAGTCCGTGAAAATACTGTCTGATAATGAACAGGTCCGTGGAGCTAAAAAGGTTGGGGACCGCTGTTTTTAATCATAACTGAAAACCTGCCTCTTTTCAATTTGCTACTGTTTAACTCTTCAGTTTTAGGCCAAAATTTACAAATAATTAATGCTTTTGCATTGTTGCATTTTATACGCTCATTCTAAAACAGGATGTATAATGTGAACAGTTTTTTGCCTGAGTTCTAAATTGATAACCCTTTACCTTAGAAATGTCAAACTGTACAGATGGACACCTTATGGGTCAAGGATAATCTGTATTTCAAGGTCACTAATCAAAAGCCAAGGTCATAGTCATAGCAGAGACCTCTTTGTGAAAACCTTCATGTTCTGACTCTGCAGCCTGTGAAGTCATGATTCAGTTTGCTGCCTAATAATTGTTCATGGAAACCCCTGCATTTTTGAAGAAAATGTAAATATCCTCTGCAAGACTGGCAATACGACAAATTTATTTTATTACCTCCGCTGCTCTCATCCGTTGGAGTACAGCAGCGTCAAACAGCCACAGGCATCGACATCCAGCAGTGGAACACACCCGAGCAGGAACAGACAACCATCGAGACGTACTCAGCAGCAGTGCCATACGACAAAACATCTAAACGTTATAAAACAATAACGGACGCAGTAGCTTATCATTTAGCAAAGGACATGCTACCGGTTAGCACAGTTGATCTGTAAAACAAATTAAATCAATAATTATCTATATCGATCAATATGAAACTCTTATATCGTGATAGAGTTTTCATCCATATCGCCCTATACAGAAGTATGTCCTTATCCAGGTATTCTGGCTCACTATACAATCTGATTTTTTTTTTTTTAATGATTAGTCTTGTTGATACCAATCTGATACCTATATTTTCAAAGCATTAAAAAATGTGACCAGTATTACTTCAGTTTTTTATTTTGCTTTATAACATGACCAACAGTATTGTTTGGCATTTGTAACAAACCTACCATATTTTCTGCACTATAGGGTGCACTGGATTATAAAATGCACTGTAAATAAATGGTCCACTTTTGAACTTTTGTCATATATGAGGCGCACCGGACTATAAGGCACATTAAGTGAAACAAAACAGCTCCCTGTCTTTTCGGAGAATACTGCACCAATGTAAGAGTCAAGTATAAATGCCTCCAATGCTCGCTCAGTTCTGCGCACCGTGCGTGGAGTTCTGCGCGACACTACAAAGCGCAACTATACCTGAGCCTTAATGCTGCAAGCAGTGTGGTTTTGTAGTTTACTAAAGTCGTACAAAAACATTATGACTTCTTACATATATAAGGCACTCCAAATTATAAGGCGCACTTTCGTTTTTTGAGAAAATTGAAGGCTTTTAAGTGCACCTTATGATCCAGAAAATACGGTACTCTATGAGTATGAGACATAAAAATAACTAATCTGCGGATAAAGAAGAAAAATAATCATGTAGCTATCTGAGCTCAACATTCAATATAACAATAAAATATTTTCTCCCTTTTCATTGAAAGTGCTAGTAGTGAACTTCACAAAACAAAAGTACCTAAACTGTAGCAGGAATACAAAAGATAAAGCATTACTATAAAGCCCTACAGTCTATTACAGCTTACTTGAACTTAAATCTGCAACTTGTACACTTTGAGTTGGTTCTTAAATAACCACATAGGTATATGCATTTGTGGTACTAGTGCTGGGTGATATAAGGATACATATCGTGGGGACGATAGAAAAGTGTCTATCGTGATATATTTTCTTCTATCGTCTCTATCATTTCTATCATAATTGTATCAAAGATTCATGTATATATTTTATAACGTAGGCTACGATGAATGTATTAGTGTTGTCACTTTGCATACATTCAGTTTATATAAGTGATAAATAATAAGAAAAAATAACTATTTTACGAAGAACCTCCGTTTTGCGACATGACTCTGCTTTACGTGTGGGTTTGCGACATGCTTTACGGCAGCAGCTTTCTGTGCAGCCCGGCGGCACACCGTATTCTGTGTACCACCGTACATTGTGTCTGCATTTAAGTCATAAGTGCTGAAAGATGGAGACGCATGAAGTATCAAACCCGGGGTCGCAACAAGTAGAGACAGCTAGCAGGCAGCCCAAGAAGAAAGACTTTTACCAAAACCAGGGGGACGTCTGTGATTTGGTTCAATAAGTCCGACACGGAGCAGAAAAAGGTAATATGCTAACTCTGCTAATGCTAATGCTAACTCTGCTCGCACTGTTTTCTCATCTGACGCCAACACAACAAACCTCTTCTATCACTTAAAGAAGAACCACGAAAAGAATATTTAACAATCCAAAAGACAGTTGTAAAAGCAAGTTGTAAAAGAGCCGGGAAAGTTGTGAAAAGTGAAACTATAGCCGGCCGAAGATAATGGAGTCTGTTGTCATTTGATACTGTTACGTCTAACAGGTACATATATATTGCTGCACTAAAATGCAGCAGATCTCATTTGTGAAAGTTCAGTTAAATGTCACTTCAAAATAAAGCTTGAAAAAGTAACAAATGAGATTATTTTTTTCATATTTTTCAGAGAATAACTGACAACGTACGTAATTGGGGTATATCGTGATATATATCGTTATCGTGATATAAAATTATCCATATCGTGATATAGGATTTTTTCCATATCACCCAGCACTATTGTGGTACATTTTACATAATAACTCAACTTAAAATGATCATTTAAAAATAAAATACCAAGTTGCTCTTTTTCAAACTAAAGTGCTGGTACTAAACTTCCCACAACAACAACAAAAAAACAAATTGAAAAGTGTTCCCACACTGTGGACAGGATTGCATAGTGTTGTGTCTTATTTAACGGCAGTCATAAAGCGTGATGACGCTGAAAATTGACGCTAAAACTGGATCAGCCCAATCGCATGACTAAATCCAATTCTACCAGATTCTCAAAAGATGGCCATATCAGCAACCAATACTGATACTGAGTGTCCAGTCGGGCATCCCTAGTATACAGGTTTACCTTTACGTCAAGTTTTTAAAGTGTAACTGTTAATCTGAGTTTGAAATTAAATTAAAGTTTTTTGGGAGCATATTTAGGCTTGAAACAAAAAAGTAGACATTCATGGTTTTGTTTTGTTTTTTTAAGTTTACCACATCCAAAATTTGTGTTTTTTAATTATTCACGGATGCTCTAGGAACGTAACCCTAGCAAATTTTGGACATCTAATGCAGGAATGTCGAACTGCACAGATAGACAGCTCATAGGCCGGGGATTATTCAGTTCAGTTCACTTTGTTTATATAGTGCAGAGTTATAGTAAAAAGGCAAACACAAAGACGTAAGACAAACCCAGATGTGGCGTAGATACCCATGCTATATAGATCAGGTAGATTGTTTACAACACTTCCTGGGTTGGATCCCACATTTCAAGTTGAAAGCATAAAATATCACAAGATTTTTTTTTGCGCTACTACACAGAACAAGCAGTGTGACGTAATTTCCTGCGGCTTGTATTTTGCAAGCCGGCACTGTCTTTCGATTTTTTTTTCTCTAAAATATCTAGTAAACACACCATACACTTCTATAGACACATTTATGGATCCACAAAGACCCAGAGTCAAAAAGTTTTATTTCTTGTGCGAAACTTTGGAGCTTATTACCGCAGGTGATGAGAATTAAGTTTCTATGGATTCTTCTGATCTGGATACTGCCAACAGTGCTGATGAAGCACTTTATTGACGGCATAGATCCACTCTATGAGATGTAAGTACATACATGTAAAATATTTATTTATTATTTTGTGAGTGAGAGAAATACACACACACAAATAAAATAAAATTCCCTTCTCACCCTCCGCGGGAGGTCTTTATTTTTCATCCTCTGAGCTCGGGTCCTCTACCAGAGGCCTGGGAGCTTGAGGGTTCTGCGCAGTATCTTGGCTGTGCCTAGAACTGCACATTTCTGGACTGATATGTCTGAT
>NC_051436.1:23682950-23690442 GCF_001649575.2 Kryptolebias marmoratus
GGAACCCTCCATGCATGGTTAGTAGCTTCCGAGTCTTAACATCTGTGGTCTTCATTTCCTCCTTTGGCCAGGTAATTATTCCTGCAGGGTATCTGATTACTGGTAAGGCATAGCTGTTTATCGCACGGATCTTGTTCTTGCCATTGAGCTGGCTTCCTTATTCGTTGGAGGTATTTGGCTGTGGCACCTTTCCTTGTGGCCTCATCGAGGCTTGTGGTATTCCCAGGTACTTGTAACTGTTCTCAATGTCTGCTATTTTTCCTTCTGGGAGTGAGATCCCTTCTGTGTGGATGACCTTCGCTCTCTTTGTAACCATCCGACCGCACTTCTCTAGTCCGAATGACATCCCAATGTCAGTGCTGTAGATCAGTGAGTCGATGTCTCGCTCACTCTTGGCATACAGCTTGATGTCATCCATGTAGAGGAGGTGGCTGATGGTGGCCCCATTCTTGAGTCGGTATCCGTAGCCAGTCTTCAGTTAACCATTCAGGGTGGGTCCCATTTTTTAGTAGCTGGTTCATGGTACTGTCCAGTTTTTCGTACCTGAGACTCTTTCTTGGACGTCTGCCATTGTGATGGTTACCTTGCTCAGGGAGGTGCCTCCCTTTCCCTTTCCCATATGCCTGTCCAGTATTGTTTGGTCTCCAGCCTTGGTGGGTCTGTTCTGTTGTTGTTTCCCTGCCATGGAGAGTACACTTTAGCTGGTTGTACTTCTTGGTACTGGTCTTTTTATCGCACCTCTTTGGATCTCTGACAGTTGGCTCACTTCCCTCCTTTTTACCTTGATTTTAGCCTCTAACCATCTTTTCCATGGTGGGTATCGAATCTTGTGGCTCTCATGGTTGCTCTTATAGCCAAGCATCTCCAGGGAGTTGAGTTGAGTTGTACAGCTCAGGTCAGGAGCTGTTCAGCTTAGATGGTTTGCTCATTATTGGGGCTACCATACCCCCATACCCATACCCCATACCATACCCAATTTCTGGGTGGGGAGTTGGAGTTAACTCCCCTCTAACCTGGCATCCTGGCTCCTCCCTCTTGCCATAGCGTTTGTGTTGCACCTCGTCAATCTCAAGTTGTGATAGCAGTTGCCATTTGTGGATATTAGAACACTGCACTCCACTACTACTAGTTGGCAGTCAGTGTTAACTGGGAATGTCGAAGTAACCATTCTTTCTGCATTCTTTGCAGAATGGTTACTTGAGTAGTAGCATTCCAACAGATCCATGTTTTCACCTCTCGTCCATTTCCTCTGTCTTGTTCCAGTAGCCCACTTTTCATCAAGCACCTGACGCAGACCTTGTTTGGCTGGGCGACGTCTGAGCCGGCATGTGATTCATATTAATCTCTCTCATGGTATGAGGTAGGCAGTCACTCAAAGGGTCTTGCCTAGGGACCCAGATTGGATATATGGGGTATATATAGACTCACAATCACAGACTGGATATGGAGATATATATATATATATATATATATATATATTAGTATATAAATATATCACACAAAACGTGGGATTGTTTTATCTTATTACTTTCAGACTGAAAAGTCTAACTCATTTGCAACTTTTGTGTGCTGTGTTGGTGATGATGTAGAGGAGAAAGAAGATAAAGTGAATGAGGAGAGGGATGATGAAGAGGATGAGGAGAATGAAGATGCTGTTGTACCTTCTGTTGTGGAGGGAGGAAGAGGGAGAAAAAGAAGTCGAAAGAGTCAGCTTCCAGCAAGTAAAAGAAAGCGCTTCAGGTCAGAAATGCACTCAAGTCATAAAGTCAGCTGGAAAATGGAAATGGAGCTTGACCATTTGCCACATCCCCTACCACATTTCCTTCCAAAAAGAAGGCCAGGTGTGCAGCCACCACTCCACTTTCAAATAGTGACAGTAATCCATGTCCATCAGAGCTATTCAAAATGTATTTCGACCAGGCTACCATCAAGATTCTGTGTAAACACCAACAAAAATGCAGCAAAAAATGTAGCTCCCGGTAAAATGGACTGACGTCACAGAAGGGAAAATGTATCAGTATATTGGGCTTACACTGTACATGGGGATGCTAAAACAGCCAAAAATCAGAGATTTCTGGAGAACCACCACAATATTTCAGCTTTTGCACCTCTGCAAAGTAATGTCCAGAGATCGGTTCCTCATCATCACTGCCAACATTCACATGAGTGACCCTGTGAATGATGCTTTTAATGACAGCAAGAAAGGCACACCTGAATATGACTGTCTTCATAGACTGCGCCCCGTATGACAGTTTGTGGGTTGCCTGCAAAGCTGTGTACCACCCCCAGCAAAACCTCTCTGTTGATGAACAGATGGTAGCCACAAAAGCAAAAATTGGCCTGAAGCAATATATAAAAAATAAACCAACAAAATGGGGAATAAAACTTTTTGTGCTGTCTAACAACAGGCTACAGCGTTGCTTTCCAGATTTGCACTGGGAGGTCCACTTGGGCGTCTGGAAAGGGGCTGTCCTTTGATGCTGTCACATCTCTCATCAATAAAGCCTACCTGGGATCTGGGTATCACATTTATTGTGACAACTTTTACACCAGCCCAGCTAGTACTGGGCGATATGGAAAAAATCCTATATCACGATATGGATAATTTTATATCACGATAACGATATATATCACGATATACCCCAATTACGTACGTTGTCAGTTATTCTCTGAAAAATATGAAAAAATTATCTATTTTCTTACTTTTTTTCAAGCTTTATTTCGAAGTGACTTTTAACTGAACTTTCACAAATGAGATCTGCTGCATTTCAGTGCAGCAATATATATGTACCTGTTAGACGTAACAGTATCAAATGACAACAGACTCCATTATCTTCGGCCGGCTATAGTTTCACTTTTCACAACTTTCCCGGCTCTTTTACAACTTGTTTGTTTGCACTTTTTGGATTGTTGAATATTCTTTTTCGTGTTTCTTCTTTAAGTGATAGAAGAGGTTTGTTGTGTTGGCGTCAGATGAGAAAACAGTCTAATAGCAGAGTTAGCATTAGCAGAGTTAGCATATGACCTTTTTCTGCTCTGTGTCGGACTTCTTGAACCAAATCACAGACGTCCCCCTGGTTTTGGTAAAAGTCTTTCTTCTTGGGCTGCCTGCTAGCTGTCTCTACTTGTTGCGACCCCGGGTTTGATAGTTCGTGCGTCTCCATCTTTTAGCACTTAAATGCCGACACAGAATACGGTGTGCCGCCGGGCCGCACAGAAAGCTGCTGCCGTAAAGCATGTCGCAAACCCACACGTAAAGCAGCGTCATGTCGCATAACGGAGGTTCTTTGCAAAATAGTTATTTTTTCTTCTTATTTATCACTTATATAAACTGAATGTATGCAAAGTGACAACACTAATACATTCGTCGTAGCCTACGTTATGAAATATTTACATGAATCATTGATACAATAATGATAGAGACGATAGAAGAAAATATATCACGATAGACACTTTTCTATCGTCCCCACGATATGTATCCTTATATCGCCCAGCACTGTTCAATCATCTTCATGAGCTCAGGTTTGGAGCATGTGGGACATTCAGAAACACAAGAGTTGGTGTCCCAAAAATAAATGTGAATGCCCTGACGAAAACGACGCTACAATGAATGGATTAGATGGATCAGACAGGGACCTCTCATTTTTGTCAAGTGTATGGACATGGGGGTGTGAGTGTGTTCAGCCCTACACACTGCCTTTTCAGGAGACACAATCAAAAGAATGGGCAGGGCTAGAGGAAAACATCAAGTACTTGAGGTTCCATTGCCGTCAGCTGTCAAAGACTACAACAGCTTCATGGGGGGAGTGGACTTGTCAGACCAGTTGATTGGCTCCTACTCTTCGTAGCGAAAGAGCAGAAAATGGTACATAATGGTCCTGCACCATTTCATTGATATTGCTGTTACAAACAGCTATCTGCTTCACAAAGAGCTGTGTGACCAACTGGAGCAGCAGGCTATGACACACCAGGCCTTTCAGGAGCAGCTGACAACTGAGCTTTGTGGAGAAGTCTCACAAACAGTCCTGATGATGAGCAATCTGTACTTGCCTGTTGCAATCGCTGAGGAGGCATCTGGTCCAAACAGAGCAACAAAGGGGCGCAGAAAGTGCAAGCTTTGTGCAAAATGTTCTCCCTTCATGTGCAAGGCATGCAAAGCTCCCCTGTGTGTCATTGTGGGCAGGAACTGTCACAAGGACTTCCACAGCTTCAGTGGTCATTGTAAAAAATAATGTCCTTGTTAGAATGTGTATGACAAAATGTCATATTTAGAACATGGACTGTACTCATGTAAAAAAAGTTGTTTTTTTGTGTGTGTGTGATTTATGCAAGTGATGCACAATTTATTTAATGTTGTTCATTTTTACAGATGATGCACACTATACAAAGTTCCTGAGACACTTGAAGTTGCTCCATTCAAAATGGACGATTTTGCTGCTCTAGCGGAGCTGGTTTGCCTGTGCCAGCATTTATATGATCCCTCTATGAGAGATCACAAATATATTCAAACGGTTCAAAACTTTTTTTTTTTTTGCTTTTTTTTTTGCACTTTTTGCATTTAGTTGTTATGGATTAATAACACAAATTTTGAAGAATAAGTATATAATGATTGTATTGAAATGCTCCAAAAATGGCTCTACAGCATCCAAAAATATAAAATTAAGCTCAGGTGAAACTTTTCAATGGTAGAACATAAAGGGTTAAGTACTATTTAAGTTTTGCTGTTATTGCAGGTACGCTGGAATTTTCTGATACCCACTCGGACATGTCCTATGTCTTCATCAACGACTCGTCGCAGACCAGCGTGCCTCAGCTGCAAGCCTGCATTGATGGAGACTTGCCATTCGCCAAGAGACTCCTGGAGACGGGATGTGACCCAAACATCCGTGACAACCGTGGCCGCACGGGCCTCCACCTAGCTGCCGCTCGTGGGAACGTAGAAATATGTCGCCTCCTGCACAAGTTTGGAGCTGATCTTTTGGCTACAGATTATCAAGGAAATACAGCACTGCATTTATGTGGTCATGTGGATACCATACAGTTTTTGGTGTCCAATGGGTTGAAGATCGACATCTGGTAAGAATGTTCAGATTATTGTTTTTTATTGCTTGTTTTACCCTTAACTTTGTTACATTTGCCTCTTCTTTCATTTATTAAATTTGTTTTTTATTTATTAGGCCCGAGCAGCAAAACGCTGCAAAGGCCTATTGTAATTGTAGCGTTTCTTATTGTTATGATTCTTGACACATTAGAAGCGCTAATTTGGAGGCCTTTACATATATGAAAACTCACCAAACTTCACTCAAAATTGTCTCTCAACTGAAGTTTTAGTATTTTAAGGGAATCAAAAGTGGCGACTCTACAGCGCCCTTAACGTGAGGTAGACCAACTGGTAAATCCTAGAGAGCTGAAACTTGGTACATACGTAGATCTCCCTAAAACAAGAAAAAAGGTCTGTTGGAGGTATGCCCTAAATCCAACAGGAAGTCGGCCATTTTGGGTCAAAGGGTCAGTTTTGTCCGTTTTTTAATGTTCATACATGTCAAACTTTTAACAAACTACTCCTAGGGATTTAGAGCTATCGACTTCACCTTTGCTCAGTATGCAATTAAGGGATGGGGGAGTAAAAGCTATCAAAATCTTGAGTTTTTGTGCATGTTAAAAGGGTGGGGCCAGGCCTCAAAGTTGGCCTATTTACCATGAATTTCGAATTGCTTTAATTTTCACATAAAAAGGTCAGTTTGCATCAAACATGGTATGAGTCATCCATGTGAGATGCCTGATAATCCTATGTGGTCATCTGCTGACATGATCAAAGCCCCACCCCCTTAGAACAGGAAGTCAGTATTTTTTTCCTTGGAATGCGCCATCTCTGACCCCCTTGACCTAATCATCTTGATCTTGTGTCAAAAGACAGACAACAAGTTGGTCTGACTTGCATTGAGGCATATGCAGTCTTAAGGCAAAACTAAGAGTTTTCACTGGAGGGCATGGCTGTGGCAGTGGGTCAAATTCAGATATCACGCCGTTGCCATATGTTTGGCTCTATATGGGGGTGGGCGATATTGCCAAAAAATTATATCACGATATAAATTTAAAAATACCTCGATATCAATATCACAGACAATATTCCACATTTTCCGGGGGGGGTATTTGATTTGGCCAAACAAATATTTAACATTAAAACAAATGTTGTTGTTTTTTAACTTTTCTGCATACTTCAAGTATGTAAACAACTCTTAAACATTTTGTAGAATATCTTTGATTAAATATTTTAAACCCTATCTTGTAAACATTAGGAACAATAATGCACTTAAATGATTTAGGCAAACAAAAAGCACCTTATTCTCAAACTTATGTAGAAGTATTTTAATTATTAGCAACCCTTTCATTGGTCATTCTATTAGTGAAAAAAGCTTCAGAAAATAAATCAGGGTGGATGCAAAAACAAAAGATTCTGACTTAGGAAATAAATACTATATACAGGGCGCTGCACTTCAACAAGATTTTAACAGTCATGCAAATATCCTGAAAAAAGATGCATTCCCTGTGAGCTGCTAACACTTTCAAAAAAGGTGCATTAAAAATCTAAACTTGCCTGCCACTTCTAAAGTTTCTCGCAACTCCATGCAGACTTTATAGTTCACAGGGTGTTTGTGTTTTAGGTGGCTGAACAAATTTGATGTGTTTCCACTCTTACCCGATACGACGTGCTTGCATGACTTGCAAAATATGGTGGTCTGATCCACATCTTCTGTTTTAAAGCCAAAATAATTCCAAACAACAGAAGTGGCTCCTTTTTTTGGAATGAAGTCAGACTCTGCAGTTTTTTCCGCATCACTATTGTGCTCCGCCATGTTCCATACCGCAGCGCCCCATGCTGCACAGGTAGCCGCTGTTAAATGACGTACCCTACCTCAATAAAAGTTTTTCCACCGGTGTCAAAAAAATCACCGGTGTTACCGTAAACGAGACAATATTGCACACCCCTAGCTCTATATTTCACAAATTCAAGCCAAGCTGCACCTAACTCACTAGGATTTATTCTAATCTGACCACCAAAAGGAATGCAGTCCAATATTTGGGAAGTGTGGCTTAATTCCTCCACAACACCCCTAGAAATCTTTAAAAAAGCAACCCCAAGCCATGCTTTGACCAACAGTCATGAAATTCAGTACACACCTGTAACTTGTCAGGACCTACAAAAAAGTCTCGTGGAGCCATGGTTTAAACTAGCGTTTCTCAACGGGGGCGGTACCGCCCCCTGGGGGGCGTTGAGAGGATGACGGGGGGCGCTGGCAGCAATATTTTCAAAAGGGGGGCGTTGATATTCTTTTGGGGGGCGTTTGCTTAAAGGTAAAGTTTATGCAAAAGATTCACAACAATATCAGTTTAAACTTTGAACTACTTGCAAAAATATTGTGGCCTAAAATATTAAAACCGTTACAGAACTGCAGCTGTATCAATGGTGTTTCTTTTCGGCGCAGCTCCG
>NC_051436.1:23692526-23701971 GCF_001649575.2 Kryptolebias marmoratus
GGGGGGGGGGTGGGAGGGGGGCGGTAAGAGGCCTTGATAATGGATAGGGGGGTGCTGGCCCAAAAAAGGTTGAGAAACACTCGTTTAAACCCAACAGGATGTCAGCCATTTTCTCTTTTTTACACACGTTGTATCTGCGCAAATTCCTCCTACAGCTTTTGACATAAAGACTTCAGAATCACTGAGCACAGTCTTGAGGCATTGAAAATCAAAACTTATCAAACGTGTTTTGCTACGTCAAAGCGTGTAGGTGTGGCCAAGCCTCAAAATCTGTCCATTCGCCATGAAATATCGAGGTGGAATAACTTCCACATACAAGCTCCCAGCTGCATGAGACTTTGTCTGTCATAACAGACCAACACTGATCACATTCATGTGCTCAATTAGAGACGTTACCTTAGCCCCACCCCCTATGAACAGTAAGTAGCCTGCTGTCCTGCTGGTCTTTTTTCCTTTTTACTTTTATGTTTCAAACAAATATAAACCTGTCTGATGACATTCAACAACATGATGCTGTATTCTCTCAACACTGGCTGGTGGCTGGAGCATGTGGGCATGGCAGAATGGCAAATTCTAATCCCTCGCCATTTGCATACGGTTAGCTCTAAATCCCACATGCATTATCCGTTTTGCGTCAAACTGGATATAAGTGACCTTTGTTAACCTCTAAAGAGGCCAATTGGATTACATTGGAATTTGACTCCAGTGCGTCCCGTCCCCTAGATTATTCCAACAGTTGTATCTCCCTGATACCTCATCCGATCTGAACCAGATTTTTTTTTGTGCACCATCAGTGAGCACTGCTAGAGATATTAGTGTTGTTCTTTCATGACACCACTTAAGCCCCGCCCACTCAAAGAAGAAACTTAGGATTACTAGGTGACTCCTGCCGGTTTCTCTCAGTGTATGATATAAGATTGAAACCGTGTCCACCAACTCTTGTTAACCACTCATGACATGTTGAAAAGCCTACAGGAAGTCCTCACCAGTCCTTCACCACAAAAGAGGAAGTGACAATGACTCCTATCTGGAAGGTCGGATTTCTGCCAAAAGTTTTAGACTTGCCATCAGACTCAAACTCATCTGAACTGAAGGCAATTTGGAATATTTGCCAAAAGCTTCACCTAGTGGATGGTGCTGAAATGGCGCGAGAGCAAAGATGAAGGTCGCTAGAGCTCCCGCGGTCGCAAGGCCGGAGCGACGCTGAGCTGCGAGGGCTGGCTAGTGCTTCTTGCAGCTTTAATTGATTTTGAATTGTTCTGTCCAGAGCAGCTTGAATACTAATCCACTCTGTCAGTAGAATCTTGGCTTTATGGATTGCAAAGGTGGAGCATCTTGCTATGGAATAAATTTTAAGCTTTAGGAATACTTAGTTCACCTGAAGAGGATTTATATTTTGTCAAACTGAATAGATCCTTCAAAAGCTTTGAATTAAATGCATTGATAAGAAGCTGAAGTGATATTAAATATAAGCTTTTATCGGTAAAATAAAGATACATTTTATCTTATTTATCCCATATACAGCACTGTTCAAAGGTTTTCATATTTTTCTGTATATTTAGCCATTAAGGAACCAGAATTTACCAAGAGTTCCTCCTCACGTTTTGAAGGTCTTTTAAAGTTTGTCTTTGAATTGCCATCTGACGTTTCACTCACTTCTTCTCAGACCTTGCACCTGAAACTTGAAACTCCATTATGTAACCCTAAACCTCAAACTTGTGTCAGTGAGGACGCATCAGCTCATGGCTGTTTTGTTTGTTTTTCTCAATGTAGAACAGATTTTTGCTTATGCTTACATGATACACTCACACTTTCTTTATGGTAATTACACCATATTGCCAAAAGTATTGACTCACTCATCCCAAATCATCAAATTCAGGTGTTCCAATCATCTCTATGGCCACAGGCAGGGGTGGACTAGCCATAGGGAGGTTCAGGAGGATACCTGAACAGCCAGGTCAGTTCCAGGCCGAACTAACCGGTACATTTTTTTACCCCATAAAATGCTGCTGCGTCCTCGCGCAGCCACCCTTAGCGGCCGCAGGTGGCGCAGTCAAACATCAAATGTGAACGGCCTCTTCTAATTTGAAAAAGAAAGAAAGGAGAGGGGATGAAATTAACAAATTAACTAAATGAACAGAGATTTTTTTCATGGAGGGGCCAAGGTCAGCGTGACTAAAGTCAGCCAGGCCAGTGATTGCATGGGACCGAGCAGCATGGATACAGCAGATTAGCAAGCACTGCCTACATGGATCTGTCATCTAGTGTTGTTGTTCATGAATGATTCATTCAAACAAACGAACTGAACCAAATCACTTTATTCACTAATTTGTTCCTTACTTAGTTCAGTTGAGAAAAAAATGAGAAAGAAATAAGAAAAAAATAAATAAATACACAAAAAACTTAGTTCAGCTGAGTTTAGTGGGAGTGGAACTTCTGCATTCTGTGACTCACTCATAACGTAAATCTAATTGACACAGCGCTGTGTGGGCGGGGAGGGACTGTTGTTGACATCTGAGCGAATGTGACTTGAGATTCATTCACTGTAAGTAAACACTATGTATCACTCAATGAACGAAACACTATCTGACTCTGCCCTGAGTGATTCTAACCATTTCCTCCTCGCAGGGATTTGCTCTCAGGCTTTTGGCAATGGCAAATGTTTATCCAAACTAACTGCTAATGTTGAGTCAAGCTTCATGAAAATAAACGCACACATGCCCCGTTCCCATTATCTTAACAGACTGAGGTACACAAAGTAAAGGAGACAGTAGAAGAGCGAGTGAGACTCCCACTGGGAGTCTCCCAGTGGGACAAGCTGCAGCAGCGTGGGTGGGGGGGGCGTGGGGCTGGGGGTTCCTAGGTCGTAACAATAATAAGCAGAAAAGAAAGAGGACTCTTGTTTACATTTAGTGAACATGCTGCTTGCTGCTGTAGTGTTGTGGCACTCGCTAACTTCAGGTACACAGAGAGAGGAGTCTGTCAGAGAAGGCAGGGGAGGGATTCATTCAGTAAACGTACTTCTGATTCGCGCATGCGCAGAAACAACGTACTGCTGCTGAGGAGTGATTCGTACAGTGAACGAACTGCTGATTCGCGCATGCGCAGAAACAACGTACTGCTGCCAAAAAGTGATTTGTTTGCTTAGTACTGTGCAGGAAGTGGCGCTGTTTATTCGTTTATTGCACAAATAAGCTTAGATTTGGTACTTTGCCTCCAGCTTTAGAAATTGGAAGATTTCACTCAGTCCCAGAGGAGCATCGAAAATGTTCTCTGTGGGATTTAAATGACATTGAAAATGAAATGCATTTCTTATTTTATTGTCCTTTGTATACGACTCTCAGAAATGAATTGTTTGGTAAAGTTCTTGATGTTTGCCCAGATTTTATGAAGATAAACAGTATTTATTTAAATATTATGTTTTTCAGTTAGCTCAGTATGTTTTAAAAGCCTTGCATTTTCAAAAAAGTACGTTTCAGGGTTTCCCCCAGTGTATTATAAGCCTGGCAGGCCGCCAGGCTTTCCCTATCCCACCGCCCGGCAAAGCTCCGCTTATTTATTGTAATATATGTCAATTTTTATACACATTTTTTTTCCCCACTTGCATCAACTTGATGCGTTGATCACTGCGCGAGGGTGCGTGCGCCAACAGTGACGCAATTGCGCTGTCCCCGTCCCTGTGCGAAGTGTCGCGTCGCGTGGTTGTGCACTTCCTAGTTTTTGTAACTTGGTGTGGACCGCGTGCGCTCCATTCAAAATGGATGATTTTGCTGCTCTAGTGGAGCTGGTTCGCCTGTGCCAGCATTTATATGATCCCTCTATGAGAGATCACAAATATATTCAAACGGTTCAAAAATCACGGAAGGAGATTACTGCTGCAGCCGATAAAAAGAAGTGTTTATAGACCACAGAGGGAAGAAATATTAGTCCTATGATGGGCAAATAAATCAATGAAAGTCAAACTGAATGCTTTAAGTTTAAACATCCTCTCTGTATCACAGCCAGAAAATCTACTCTCTTTTTTTTTTTTTTTTAACCGTATTTCCACTGGTTACGTAGCGTACTGCCCCGTCTTTTCGGAGAATACTGCTCCGACGTAAGCATCAAGTATAAACGCCTCCACTGCGTGCGCTGTTCGTGGAGCCCTGCGCGGCACTAATGAGCCCTGAGACGGAGCCACCTTCAGCTACCACTGGAGTTAGCGCGTCATCGGAGCCGCAGCAATAAACATCGAACAAGTGGGTTTAACCAAAAATGGTTAGTTGAGCCAAAATTCAGCAGGTGGTTTTACAAGACCGAATATGGTAAGCATGTTTTGTGCTTAGTGAAATATTATTCTTGTTTATCAGTAAAATGATGCTATTAAATTCAGCATTAGATTTGCTGATCCAACATGCAGCCTGTGCCACAAAAAGCACAGCACAGTACAGCATCTATTTTTCACAGTTCTGTTGTTATTCATTGGCCTTGACGGGAGACGTGTGTTGGTGCTTTGTTTGCACTTTTTCATTTATGTTCATATAATAAATAGCCATATTTTTAACTAAAGCCACCCTCTGAATTTCAGCTCAGCTAACCATTGTGGTCTATAAACACTTCTTTTTATCGGCTGCAGCAGTAATCTCCTTCTATGAGTTTTAAACCGTTTGATTATCTTTGTGATCTCTCCTAGAGGGATCATATAAATGCTGATACAGGCGAACCAGCTTCGCTAGAGCAGCGAAATCGTCCATTTTAAAATGGAGCGCGGCACGCGCAAACTTACAAGAATTGGGAGGTGCACGACCACGCAACGGGGGGCGGGGACAGCAGGGGCGGGGACAGCAGGGGCGGGGACAGCGCGATTGCGTCACTGTTGGCACGCGCACCCTCGCGCGGTGATCAATGCGTCAAGTTGATGCGGGTGGAAAAGTGTATTAAAAAATGACGTATTTTACAATAAACAAGCAGAGCTTAGCCTGGCAGTGGGGTAGGTAAAGCCTGGCGACTCGCCAGGCTTATAATACACTGGGGGAAACCTTGGTTGTATTTGTGTTACAACACTGAATTCTTTGCAAAAATGCTATAAAATTTAAATTTATAATTTTTGCTGTTATTCTTATTAGTAGCTGAAAATGTCATTGTTAGTCGTGGAGTTGATGCAGAGGGACAGGATATTGCCAGTCATCGGAGTAAGGAGGAAGAAGGCACAGATGAGTACGGAGAGGAGAAGAATGAGGAAGAGGAGGAGAGGAAGCAGGAAAAGAAAAAACACCAAAAAAAACAGGTCCAGGTGCAGATCTGACAGATCTGTAAAAAAGTTTTATCCAGAGTGAGTCTTCTGCACTCACCTAAATGATGATATAGACTGCTTTTAAGCATTTTGTTCATGACCACAAATGTGTACAAGGTATAAAATAAGTAAAATGTACATCTTTAATCACAAACCTAAGTGTCCCCAAGACTCACTCTGGATAAAACTATTTTTGCCAGATCTGGCAGGAGAGGGGAAGGATATGTTTGAGGGAAAATTAATGATTTGTATTTTTTATTTGCATCATTGAATACATACACACATACACATTAGTTTAGATTGTTGAAAAAACAGTGTTTTTATACTGCAAATAAAGTATTCATGTTAAAATTATGGTTCCACTTGCATCTGCCGTGCGATCAGATAAAACGCCTCTCCAAACCAAGCTGACGGGCTGAATGTCAACCCCAGCCCGCCCCTGGCCACAGGGGTATAAAACTAAGGCCCTAGACATACAGACTGCTTCTACAAACATTTGTGAAAGAATGGGTCACTCTCAGGAGCTCAGTAATTACAGTGTTGTACCGAGATAGATGCCACCTGTGCAATAAGTCCAGTCGTGAAATTTCCTTGCTACTAAATATTCCACAGTCAACTGTTAGTGGTGTTATAACAAAGTGGAAGCTATTGGGAATGACAGCAATTCGGCCATGATGTGGCAGGTCATGTAAAATCACAGAGAGGGCTCAGCGGATGCTGAGGCACATAGTACACAGAGGTCGCCAACGTTCTGCAGTGTCAATGGCTACAGACCTCAAAATGTGGCCTTCAGATTAGCTCTCGAAAAGTACATAAAGAACTTGATGGAATGTGTTTTCATGGAAGAGTAGCTGCATCCAAGCATTACACCATTAACTTTAATGCAAAGTGTCAGATGCAGTGGTGTAAAGCGCGCCACTAATGGACTCTAGAGCAGTGGAGACGTGTTCTCTGGAGTGACGAATCATGCTTCTCTGTCTGGCAATCTAATTTATGAGTCTGGGTTTGGTGGTTGCCAGGAGAACAGTACTTGTCCAGGGTTTCCTCCAGAAAATAGGCTAAGCCCGGTGGTAGGTGGCTGTTCACCGCCGACCGTGAATTATTAAAAAATGTTTGAAAATATGGCTATTGTTTAACAGTAAAATGATGCTTTTAAATTCAGCATTAGATATGCACAGTACAGTACAGCATCTGTCTGTTTTCATTCATTGGCCTTAATGTGAGAGGTGTGTTGGTGCTTTGTTTGCACTTTTTCATTTATCGTAATTTAATTTATTTGTGAATGTGACTTAAATTAGGATTTAAATTAGGTGCAATCAATTAGTATTTATTTTAACTGTATTTTTGTTTTAAAAAGTATTTCAAACGTTCCTTTTTGTAAAACTAGTCGTTTAAATATTTGGCACAAATATCTTACAATATCACATATTAAATAGCCATATTTTCAACTTTCCTGTCGACTTTAATATTTTTTTTTACTAAATCACGGTCAGCCGGCGAACGGCCACCTACCACCGGACTTAGCCTCTTTTCTGGGGGAAACCCTGCTTACCGTAATCAGTCTTGTAAAGCCACCCGCTGAAGTTCAGCTCAACTAACCATTGTTGGTTAAACTCGCTCGTTATGTTTATTGCTGCGGCTCCAGCCACCTGCTAACTCCAGGTAGCTGAAGGCGGCTCGGCGTCAGGGCTCATTAGAGTCACTTGGGGCTCCGTGAACAGCACCCGGACCTGAGCACGTGGTGGAGGCGTTTATACTTGGCACTTACGTCGGTGCAGTATTCCCTTAAAAAACGGGGGGCAGTACGCTACGTAACCAGTGGAAATACAGTAAAAAGAGAGCAGAGGGTTGAATGGAGCGCGGTGCGCGCGGTCCACACAGAGTTTAAAAAAGTGCACGGCACCTTCACGCAGGGGCGGGGACAACACGATTGCGTCACTGTTGGTGCACGCACCCTGCCCGGTGAGGTAGATAAAGGTAGCAGTTTTGGGGGTGCGGATGGAAAAAAACGTGTAAAAAATGACGTATTTATAATAAATAAGCGGAGCTTAGCCTGGCAGCCAGGCTTATAACATGCTGGGGGAAACCCTGCTTGTCTGACTGCATCGTGCCAAGTGTAAAGTTTGGTGGAGCGAGGATTCAGGAAGAATGGTCAAAAATTCCCATAAACACACTCCTAAACTTTGTGGAAAGCCTTCCGAAAAAGGTTGAAGCTGTTATAGCTGCAAAGAGCAGGCCAACATCATATTAAACCATATGGATTAGGAATGGGATGTCACTCAAGTTCATATGCCTGTAAAGGGAGACAAGCGAATACTTTTGGCAATATTGTTTATATTGTGGCAATGCCAGTTTTCTTTTCATTTCCTCTTCACCGGCTGCTATAACAATGTATGTCTGTGGGTGGGGGGTGACACTTACCTGTTGGGTCAGTCAAAAACTGTTTAAATGTGGCTTTCCTTTCAGCTATAATTTACCTTTGCTAGACATTGCTCTGTTGGTTTGTTACAGTAATCACAATGGATCAACCCCTCTGGTTTTGGCAAAGAGACGCGGAGTCAACAAGGACGCCATCCGACTTCTTGAGGGACTGGAGGAACAAGAAGTAAAGGGATTCAACAGGGGAGCCCACTCCAAGCTGGAGACCATGCAGATGGCTGATAGTGAGAGGTAAATGTGGGACAGTGGAGCAAAGTTTCTGGTACAACAATAAGTTAAAAATAGAGAATGGCTTCATTTGTTTCAACATAAATGTAATCATTTCATACAATGAGACATTGATGTGTACCCGGTATCAACAAGTACTCAAATGTAGGTACTTGTTCTCAGTTTGAAAAACTGATTCTTGTTGGGAATAAAACGTAAACCAACTTTTCTCAGAATTTTTTTCTGGTCTCTTCACTTGATGTGAAAACCTCTGTTGAGCTCCCTGTGATTGTCTCATCTGTGTGTTTTAGTGCGATGGAGAGCCACTCTTTACTGAACCCCAACTTGCAGAGCAGCGAGGGCGTCCTCTCCAGTTTCCGCACCACCTGGCAAGAGTTCGTGGAGGATCTGGGCTTTTGGAGGGTCCTGCTGCTGCTAGTGGTCATCGCCCTCCTCTCCCTCGGCATCGCTTACTACGTTAGCGGTGTGCTGCCTTTCTCCAGCAGCCAGCTGGAGCTGGTTCACTAAGAGAGAGGTGGGAATGAAGAAACAAGAGAGAAAAAGGCTGTAAGATAAATTAAGTTCTGCTTTCTGCTTCGTTAATATCAAACTAAAATGTAGATTTTGTTTATTTGATGCCCAGATCTCATCTCTGCATCATTTATAAGCAAAGATCCAGGAAAAAAAACGTTACAGTAAAAATATAGTTAACCTAAAGTTTGATATGTAGAGGTTATTAACACAAAGACCCAGACTTCATGAGTCACACCGAGAAAATTTGTTTCAATAATCTGTAATATCTCCTGTATAAAACAAGCTACCTTTGAGAACTTGACTCATCTCGTAAATATGATGTTCTTGTTTTTGTTGATGCAGTGTCACCTTCTTTTTCTAACATTTCCTTTGTGCTGTTTTGTTACAAGCTGTATATTGCCAGTGTTTTTAATACTTTATTTTCACTATGTTCTGTTATTTATTATCTTTATTAATTTTTCCTGAAAACTGAATGTTTATTATAATTTCTGAATCCCTGTGCTCTTTATCAAGTTTGCGTTTTTATAAATCTTGTCATTTAAATAACATTTGGAAATGTTTGTTGCAATAAGTGAAAGCTTTGTTGTATTCCAATCAGCTGTGTTGTAGTAAACATCATATATAGCCATCATGTGATTAAAGTGTAGGATTGCTTATACCTTTGTTGTATATTCATTTGATCCTGATGCTCTTTGTTTGAGTGTATTTCTTTTCATCTAAATTAAACATTTGAAGTAAACCTTTAATGTGGAAAATAAATAAACTGAAATATTGTACACTTTTTGTTGCAGGTATTTCGGGAAGTTGTTTTGATTTAATCATAAGGACCACAGTTAAGATGCAAACATTTTTATTGTGAAATAAGAAATAAGACAAATACAGGTGCTGGTCATAAAATTAGAATATCATGAAAAAGTAGATTGATTTCAGTAATTCCATTTAAAAAGTGAAACTTGTATATTATATTCATACATTACATACAAACTCATATAT
>NC_051436.1:23703498-23707935 GCF_001649575.2 Kryptolebias marmoratus
TGTCAGGGTTTTCATTTATTTAACCTGCTAAGAAAAAATCACACCGGAGAGGCTTGTTGTCTTTTTGTGAAGGCCTTCGCAAAGAAGAGAGATTCCACAACAGCTCCTAATGGCGTGCTGTCCAGGAAGTTCTGCCCCTCCACTTGGGCTTTCTCTTTATTTAAAGGAAGAAGAAATAAGAAGAAAAAAGGGGTTGATCTTAGCAGGCCAAGGCCAGTTCTGATCATAGCAAAAACACATAACACATCACTGTTTGGTAGAGCCAGATGGTGTGGCGCCCGCCGTCCCGCCGTCTGACCTTGGTCTCTCACGTAGGCAGTGTTCCACATGAGCACAAAGGCTGATAATGTAAAAACCCTAACAGTTTTATTTAATGTTAATAATACTAATAGTTTTCAATGCAAATAATAATCAATTTATTGGTTGATCACTCTTCTGAAGCCCAGATTTTTCCAGTGGTCCTCTGGACACATGCTCCCATCCCTGCAGAAGAGTTGCTCAGCTCCATCAGGGTTAGCTTACATTTCCTGGCTGTTTCTCTGACTCTTCTTGGTGGATGATCCACTCTTGGCAGGTTTGCTTTGGTGGTGTAAACCTTCTATTTTGAAATAATGGATTTATTGTTGCTTTGTTAGATATATTTCTGAAGTTTGGGATTTCTTTTAAGCCAACCCTGATCTGTGTCTTGCTACAACTTTGTCTCTGACTAGTGTGGAGAGTTCCTTGATTTAGAAGCTGTCTCTTACTTGGTAGTGGTCTGCACTTCACAAAGGTGTTGATTCTGATGGTTTCATTCTGAGATCCTTTGACACTTAGGTCCATACATTTTTGTATTTTTTGGCCAACAAGTTTGTCCAGGGGGAGCAGAACAAAAAGATTTTCTGTGAATTGTTGGAGGAGGGACCAGGACTGTAAAGGACCACAACAGCTGCTGTGGTTCAAACCAGAGGGCTTGGAGGTGGTTTGGACAGATGAATGCCATCTACGGGCACAGGCAGCTGGTAACAGGAGGGACAGAGGCCTGGACACTGCAATAGCATGGGTGGAAACAGCAGAGGGTGGTGTACATCAGTGTTGTACAACAAAGTGAAACAACAAACAACACTGTTGTAAAGCTAACGTTGTACAAACATACAGTAGATAGTTTTGAGACTGAAGTGTTCTGCAGACAATATCTAGCTAAATTAGGTACTGATTATGCACTAGACCACGATGGAAATAAGTGCTTTCACTTTATTGTGTAATCCAAATACTCTTAATGTATGTACCATTTATCTATGTATGTGCATTATTTTTATAGAATAAACCCACTCATTCACTCATACAGGCTAACTCCGACTGCAGTGAAATTAGTTTTACATTGGAAGACTCCTGCCATTTGAGCCGGCGCTGGCAGTAAGATTTTGGTCAGCTCGCCTCCATGTTCTCCCTCCTCCTAAACACGGTGGTTCACTTAAAGATGATCAACAAATTATAACACTTGAAAAACAAAAATTAAATAACCTCCATGTCATGTGAACTTCTAACTAAGAGTTAATCTTGAACTGTTTTATTACACTGCGCAAATAAGACCCACCTAATTTTAATGCATTTCATGTTTTTAAAATATTTTTATGAAAAATTATGGATTTTTTCTCACTAGCCTCAATGTCTTAAAACCAAGTGAAAATGAATGTTGAATTGTTTCACTAAATTGGACAAATACGACACAAATTTATATCTGATTTTAATGCGTTTTATATTTTTATGGAAAAATATGATTTTTTTCTCAATAGGTTTTATGTCTTGAAACCCAGTGATGAAAAATGTAAACAACATTTTGGGGAGGTTTTTTATCTGCAGCTGATAACTAGCCTTCCTTTGTCAAGTTGTTAGTTTTTAGATAATATGAAAACAGTCATGGTTTGGATATATACATAGACCGAGGTAATAAACAATTCAGTAAATTACAGTTTACTTTCAGTGATATCTCCAATGAATTGATAAAGGTTAATTAATTACTACATGGTTAAAAAACTGAGTAACTGAATAATTGGAAAATCACCTTTTCTCAAAACTTACATTTTGCACTTTTTGCTCATAAGTATTTTATTGGCAATACAGGTGAGTAACTGTTCAGGAGAATTCCTGATAGTAACACTTGTAAATATTGCAAAATTCAGATGGAGGGCCGGAAGTGGATTTCTCCAGTTCATAACAGTGCATGATGGATAACAGCGAGTACGCTAATGCCCTAAATGGGCTCGCAAAGACGAGATATCTCGAAAAAATACGGTTACATTTAGGATATGATCCGTATTGTCTAGCTATAAAAGACTTGTCTTATAATCTGGAGGATTTACATGGCGTTGAGGCGATCGACATAACTAGCTATCTGGTGCTGCAGACCTCATAACACACCACAAACCAAATGAAAGCTTTCAAAAGCCTGGAAGCATACAATTATTTTGTTTCAGCTTGGGTAAACCATTTAGGATCCAAAGAAGCATTAGATGACTGTCGACTTGTTTCTGCCCGTGTGAGTAGTGAGTTGTGCTACTTTAAGTAATTGGTCTACGATAACAATGCTACCGCTAGCAGCAAGCTAACCCACGTTATTTCTATGAGCTTCGATCTACTTGTAAACAATTTATGTAGCTTCTGTAAACCTAAATTCATGTATTCAGTAGCATCGAAAATGCCAATGTCAGCACTAAGCTAGCTGCTAACAACATTAGCACTCAAACCTTCTCTGGGAACAACCAAGCTAGGGCGTAAAAATAATATATCTTACCTGACATATGAATACTTGTCTAAGTTACTGTCCAGTAAAATATCTGAAAATACAATGTAAACGATGAGATCCTTGTTACAAAGTGGTCGCTGCAGACTCTGGCATTAGCAGTTTCCACACCTCCTGCTTTCAGCCGTAGATTGTTGATCCACTTTTGTCTTTTGTTTTTTGTAAGTTTTTTCAAAATTAATTCCTATGTGAGTAACTACTTTCGGTACACAAAAATAACTTTTAATTTTTTTTTCTATTAGAGCAGCTGGAACAACAGTGTACAACACAGAATGTAGGCATTTTGAAGCTGGCTCAATAGAAATAAACGGGCTAAATTTACTTCCTGCCCTCAATCTGCATTGGGTGACGTCGGTGCTACGTCATCTGATGACCAGCAATAAATTAGTTGGCACTATGTAGCACAAAGGGTTGCAATCCATCCAAACAGGCAAAAAATAAAGAGAAAGACAAATGTGAGGAATGTAGAGAAAAAGAAAATATGGAATATATATTACCAGGGGTGGAAATTAGCACCCGCCGCTGGCCAAATGCGGGTAAATATTTGAAGTGGCGGGTGAATTTGATCAACACACACGCCACTGTGGCGGGTTGGCAATTTGAACAGAAAAGGTGTTATTTGTCCTCCTGACATATAGGGAGCAGCAATGTGCTCGAGTTGCTGCTAAATGCAAGAAGGAGAAAAGTTTAGCAGACACTCTTTACCAGTTGGTACCAACCACCAATAAAAATCAAGAAGAAGAGGAAGAAATAATTTGAAGAGTAGCATTAGAAATGGTACATTTCAGCGGGTGGCAGACAAAAATGTTTCTCAAGAGGAGTCGAGGGAAGAACCAAAAGTTAAACAACGTTTTTTTAACGAAAAATGGAAAAGAACTGATAATGGCGAGTTCTGTGACTAGCTCGTTTTTGATGAGAGCACCAAGTCAATGTTTTGCTCCAGCTGTCGGCGTCACGCGCCCTCCAGCAGTAAGACTAATAGTTGTATTGTGGGTACAAAAAATTTGAAATTAGAGGCCATCAAGGACCACAAATCATCAAACTGTCACAAGGAAGTGAAATGCGTGGTTCAAGGAATTGCACCACGCAAACTGATGCTATGAGGGCACTGAGCAGCCTGAAAACAGCCCAGCATGAAAAGCTGAAAGTACTGTTTAGAAGTGCCCACGCCATCGGTGAAAAGGGAAGACCTATCAGTGACTTTGAATGGCTCTGCAAGTAAGTAATCAGTTTACTATTAAGCATGGATCATAATGTTAGCTACCTTAATCTTATAATAACATATCATGCTGCGTAGTACTGTCAACTAGCAACACTTTATAGACAGTATGTAAACCGAGTGTACAGTAATTTTGGTGTTGCAATTAAAGTTATCCCAGTTTAAAAAATGAAAATCAGATGACGCTATGTAATATTTTGTCTCCTTCGTTGTAGATTAGATGAAAAGAAGGGAATACAGACAGGCAGCACCTATGTGAACAGGAAGCAAGCCAGAGTATTTGTGAAGTACAAACTGTAGCTGAAGTTGAGAGAAACTCCCTCAGAGCAGAGGTACAACATGCCAGTTTCCTCTCAATCATGTCAGATGGGTCAACCGACACAGACATGACACAGGAGGAAATCTTGTACCTATGACTATGCAAGAAAGGGAAAGT
>NC_051436.1:23708452-23711479 GCF_001649575.2 Kryptolebias marmoratus
CTCACCTCTACCCAGTCAGTGCTGGCAAAATACAAAACAAGGTGAGAAGTCCAGACAGTGAATGCAAATCGCAAAGTTGACAAGGATTTTCTATTATAAATTAAGTGTACTAATCCACCACAGACCTGGACCCAAACTGGCAGCCTGCATGGACCAGCACCAGTACAATGAGAAGGCTTTAAGCTCAGTGAGGAAGGCAATGATCCATCTCCTGGATAGTTTGTGTGAGAACTTGCAGAACCGATTTGCAGACATGAACTCCAGTGTTCTTCATGCAGCCAGGTTGGTGGATCTGAAGTCTTGGCCTGGTGGACTAAATTCTGAAGGTATATAGTTTGTTCTAATATTTTTTTAATACTAAAATAATTTACACATTTGTTGATGCATGTAATATAACTAAAAAATGTATGGGACTATTTTTGTGTCTTTCTGCAGAGTTTGGAGAGGTGGAGGTAGATGAGCTGACAAGACATTTTAAGCAAGTCCTTCAAGCCTCAGGTGTGACAACTGATCACATCCCAGACCAGTGGACAATTCTAGAAACACGATTGTACCAAACTGGTGATGCCCTCCATTCTACAACTTGGCCTGAGATAAATCGAATGCTACAGCATCAGTGCCCTGATATGCTCAGCTTGGTGGACCTCGTCCTCTCCATTCCAGCCTCCACCGCTGACTGTGAGAGAGGATTTAATGTGATGAAGCTTGTCAAAAGCGACTGGAGGTCTAGACTTTAAGTATCTGCTCTCTCTGACCTCATGATGATCCAGCTGTCAACCTCTTCAATTGAGGATTTTGACCCCGCACCTGCTATCCAGCTGTGGCACCAGGATACTATAAGACCAAGATGGCCTGATTTTGTGCACAACAGAAAGGGACAGGAAGTACAAACGCTGTCAAAATCTGATTGTGAATCTGAATCAGAGGATGATTAGGGATATAGGAGCTACAAAGTAATGAAAAGACTTTGTGAAGGTCACACAAAGTCCTTCCATATTAATCTAAAGATTGTGAAGACGGTTTTTGTCAGTTTTCTTTTTTTGCTTCACAGTTTAATATGTTGTACTTCAATGACTTTTTGTTCTGCAACTACACTTTGTCAGAAATGAAACTAATTTAAAGCAGAAGAATAACAAAAAAAGAAGTTTGCATTTTTGATTATTTATTATACCACTGTGTGGTTTGTTGAAGTTTGTTAGTAATTCATAGAAAATAACGTACTGAACTACACAACTGTTAAGGTGTTCATGATGTGCTTTATTAAATCAGTCTAAGTACATACGGATGGTAAACTTCTTTCTGCAAATCATATAATTTATTTATTTTGATTGCACTGGTGGTGTTTGTAACCAAAGGAAGGGTTACACACACAACAAAAAATAGTGGCTAGTAAAATATTTGAGTGGCTGGTAAAAAAAATTGTCCACCACTATGGCTGGTGGACAAAATTTTTATTTTCCACCCCTGTATATTACTGAACTGTGAAGTGAGAAAGAGAAAGATTAGGGGAAACAAAAAGGCAGGACAAGAATCCTGTTTACATAGATTTTTGGGAACATAATGCATTAAGGAGAAAACCATCTAATTGTGTGAATGCTGTAAGACATTCACACTTGAGATCTTGTTTCTCTTTATTCTTTTTCTTTATTATTATTATTATTCTTACCCCTGTTTTTTGTTTCGCTACTCCTACAATTTTTCTGTTTTTTCAACTATTCAACTTCTACAGTGTTCTGCTCATTAGGACATGGTGGCTATGACTTTTGGTATCTGTGTAATTTCGGCTTTTTAATATATTTAGCTTTTTCTTGAACCTTACAAAGAGGTTTTGCATGAATTATTCAGACTTTGTAAGATTGCAGTTGTTACTCACATTAGGGGGCGCTGTGGAGCAGTTTGGTCATGCTCACTTTCGATTCCATTAAAATCACGCGATTTCACACGGGGGACAATTTTGCTAAGGCCTCCAAATTTGCGATTTCGGGCGAAAAGGAATAATAATAAGAATTTGAGCAGATACAATAGGCCTTCGCAGCGCTTTCGCTGCTCGGGCCTAATAATAAGAATTCCACGAAATACAAGAGGCCTTCACAATGCTGTTGCTGCTCGGGCCTAATAATTCATATCCCAAAACATTTATGTTTCATGACATCTTAAGGATGTGTATCACAGCTTCTTTTTAGAAAACAAATACAATGAGTCATCTGACAGCTTTGCACTCTCCAGCTACTTTTTGGGTTACTTCAAGAATTCGTGATACTAGAAAAAACTCAGCCTTGGCTACCAGGCTCATATGTTGCTCCCTGAGATTGCACTAAATGTAGATTTACTTATGCAACACCTGATCAACGTGTGCCTTGCCATTGAAGGCACAAGAAGAGTCTGTGTTTGTAATTAGTAATCCAAAAGGATTTAATGCAGTATCACTTAAAAAAAAAAAAAAAATCTGCGACTCTGATTGGCTACTGAACACTGCTCTATAGTCTGACACACAAAAATTGCAGACTGAAACGAACTATGAAAGAAAAAAACGCTTTAAAATTACACGTTTATCAGGGCTCTGTAAAATATGGTTTGTGTTCATCCGCAGCTCTGCCAGGATCTGGTCCTTTTGCCTCGGAGAGAGGTACTCCCCAACACTGGAGTCTGCTGGATTCGTGGTTGGCTGGTCCATTCTGTCATGAACAGGGGTGATGACGGAGGCGAACCCAGAATGCAGACTCATATTTAAAGAAAGAAAAACTAATTTATTAAACTAAGAAAACGAACAAAAACAAAAAGCTGACATCGCAGCAAAAACAAAATAAAGAACAAACTAAAACTAACATGAACGGAGACTGGGACAAGCAGGACGGAAAACCAACAACCAGAAACGAAGTTACAAACAAAAGACAAACCTTAGACAATGGACCAGTGAGGTATGGGAAGAGTGACCGGGTTTTTAAGACTGTGGATAACGAGGTGAGTGGGAACAGGTGGAATGATTACTGATTCGGGACAGGTGAAGATGGGCGTGGCTAACAGACA
>NC_051436.1:23712338-23713910 GCF_001649575.2 Kryptolebias marmoratus
GTCCAGACCCTCAGTGGCGAAGAGCAGAGCGAGGCGTCCCTCCGGACCCTCGGCGGCGAAGAGCAGAGCGACAAAGAGCAGAGCGAGGCGGGATGGTGAGGCGTCGTCGTCACGGCCGACCCCCACGGAGACGCGGGATGGTGGAGCGTCGTCCCTGCCGACCCGCACGGAGACACCGGATGGTGAAGCGTCGTCCCTGCCGACCCGCACGGAGACACCGGATTGTAGAGCGTTGTCCTTGCCGACCCCCACGGAGACACCGGATGGTGGAGCGTCGTCTCGGCCGACCCCCACCGAGACACAGGCTGGCGGTGGGGCGCTGCCTCCGACCCCCACGAGACACAGGCTAGCAGAGTTAGGGGGGGCAGCCCGGGCCGCGTCCTCGGCGGAGCCAGAGTTCAAAGGGTCCTCGGCGGAGCAGGCGAGAGCCAGGCTGACGTGGACCAAGCAGGTGAGAGCCGGGCTGACGTGGACCAAGCAGGCGAGAGCCGGGCTGACGTGCTCTCGACGTGACTGAGCTGAGCCAAGCGCCGACCCCGACCCTAGGTGGGGTAGCGCAGAGGCGACGGCATCCTCGACGGCATCCTCGACGGCATCCTCGACGGCATCCTCGACGGCATCCTCGACGACCCCCTCGGAGACTAGGTAAGGCGTCGATCCAGACCCTCGGCATGGCTGACAGAGGCGAGGCGACCCTCCGGCCCCTCGACGTGGCGAAGAGGAGCAAGGCATCCCTCCGGCCCCTCGGTGGCGAAGAGCAGAGCGAGGCGACCCTCCAGCCCCTTGACGTGGCGAAGAGGAGCAAGGCGTCCCTCCGGCCCCTTGACGTGGCGAAGAGGAGCAAGGCATCCCTCCGGACCCTCGGTGACGAAGAGCAGAGCAAGGCGTCCCTCCGGCCCCTCGACGTGGCGAAGAGGAGCAAGGCGTCCCTCCGGACCCTCAGTGGCGAAGAGCAGAGCGACGAAGAGCAGAGCGACAAAGAGCAGAGCGACGAAGAGCAGAGCGAGGCGTCCATCCGGACCCTTGGCGGAACAGAGCGGAGCGAGGCGTCCATCCGGACCCTCGGCAGAACAGAGCGGAGCGAGGCGTCCATCTGGACCCTCGGCGGAGCAGAACATAGTCACGGCCAACCCCTACTGAGACACGGGATGGTGAGGCGTCGTCGTCACGGCCGACCCCCACGGAGACGCGGGATGATGGAGTGTCGTCCCTGCCGACCCGCACGGAGACACCGGATGGTGAAGCGTCGTCCCTGCCGACCCGCACAGAGACACCGGATTGTAGAACGTTGTCCTTGCCGACCCCCACGGAGACACCGGATGGTGGAGCGTCGTCTCGGCCGACCCCCACCGAGACACAGGCTGGCAGAGTTGGGGGGGGGCAGCCCGGGCGCCGTCCTCGGCGGAGCCAGAGTTCAAAGGGTCCTCGGCGGAGCAGGCGAGAGCCAGGCTGACGTGGACCAAGCAGGCGAGAGCTGGGCTGATGTGGACCAAGCAGGCGAGAGCCGGGCTGACGTGGACCAAGCAGGCGAGAGCCGGGCTGACGTGGACCAAGCAGGCGAGAGCCGGGCAG
>NC_051436.1:23714932-23717157 GCF_001649575.2 Kryptolebias marmoratus
GGGCTCGGCAGAGGGCGCAGAGAGGTCCCCGGGCTCGGCAGAGGGCTTTGGAGGCGATACTGAAAACACAGCAGGCGGGTCAGGAGACGGAACCGAAGGTGCTGCAGGTGGGTCAGGAGACAGGACTGAAATGGATGACTTGGACGATTGACGAACTGGGGGGAAAGGTGGCTGGAGAACAGTAGATGACTTGGTTAATTGTCCTTTTAACTGAGTTACTGTGGTATAGATACTAGAGTAATGAGCTAAGCTGAGGAGACCAGGACGGGACAAAAGGATCCTCTCAATAAGAGAAAAGGCTAGGGGTTGTGTTAGTGACTGTAGATGAAAGAAGTCTGTTTATTTGTAAGGAAATGTCCATGAGGTCAGTGGGTGAATGTCCGGAGGTCTCCAAGCAGACGGAAGCACAGTCCAGATCAGGGGGAATCAGAAGGCGGGCTGAAGAGGTTGTGGGTGTGTCGCCGTTAGCAAACCTCTCGGAGGCCGGAGGAGAGGCGGCGGTCCGACCCACCGGGGAAGCCGTGGTGGCGGCAGTACGACCCACCGGATAGGCTGTTGGAGTTGGTGAGGGGGTGGAGATTGCCGCAGCCGGCGCTCTTCTCTGGCGACGGCGGCCACAGGTCCGGGGAGGATTTGCAGCAGAAGGACCGGGACCATCCAGGAACGCGAGCGGGTGCGTCATCCGCAGCTCTGCCAGGATCTGGTCCTTTTGCCTCGGAGAGAGGTACTCCCCAACACTGGAGTCTGCTGGATTCGTGGTTGGCTGGTCCATTCTGTCATGAACAGGGGTGATGACGGAGGCGAACACAGAATGCAGACTCATATTTAAAGAAAGAAAAACTAATTTATTAAACTAAGAAAACGAACAAAAACAAAAAGCTGACATCGCAGCAAAAACNAAATACTAAATGGTAACGCAGTTCAAACTGCACAATATAATCAAGATACTTTGATTGCTAAGAAATGAGGTTATGCTTAGTCAATGATAGAATATAAACAAACTTGGATATTGCTAAAATGATTTGATTGTTAAAAGTAGGTTACGATAAAATGTAAACAAACTTCGATGTCACTAAAATGATTTGATTGCTGAAATGAGGTCACGATTAGCTTATGAAAGAATAATCACAAAGAACAGTTGTGTAAGTGGGGTGAAGGAGGCTGAAAGTTCCAGGACATCATGATATGATAGTATGCTTTTGAGTATAAAAAGAAGTGGAAGGGGTTATTACTTCGGACACAACTGGGAACGTGTTGCTGTTGCTTCTTGTTGGTGAGTTGTTGTCTCCATTCAGCTGAATGTTTAAATAAATGTACGATTTGTTTTTAAACCTCTGGTTTGGACTCGTTTTGTGTGTCCATCTTTTCTGCAACATCAAAAGATCTGGTGAGAGAAACTAAGTGGTCAGGTGAGATTCCTCTGAAAGGAGTGAATACTAAAAACTTGGTTTTCTCAACAGCTCCCAAGTTTTGATCTGAGCTTGGAGTGAGATTTTGAGCTGCTAGAAGTCGTTAGATGACATCATCACCTAATTTGCATATTTGGTGATGTTGATCAGGCTGTAGGAGAGAGGAATATCAACGCTGGCCAGACAAAAAATGAGTAAAAACACTCAACATATGTTTAGAACTACAAATTAACTTCATGAAATAATTTTATAACTTTAATGCTTTGCATGAACCCACACTACATAAAACAGTTTTGTTAGAATATCAAATTTCACCAAAAGACAGTTTTGTATCGTAGAATTGCCAGCTCTACTGTTGGGGTCCAGGGTTTTGGAATGGTGGGGCTGTTATCTCACTTTTGTCCACCAGAGGGCATCCTGAGGTTTTGCCTGGAGGGTTGGTCTACAGCTCCTGATGCAGTGCACCTGGTGCTAATCTCGTCAGCTCCTATATTAGGAGGGAGTCGCCGTCACTTCACTGCCAGTGTCACCTATGTTCGGTACTTAAGGCTCCAGAGTTATCTTCTCTGTGTTGACTCTGTCTAGAAAAATTCTGCTAGTGACCCTTTGTGTGCTTCTCCTTCAGGACTCTGTGGACCATCCAGACATCAGGTCAGACTGTTGGTTCCCTGACCCTGATTCCTCGAGAAGCTGACTAGACACCCAAGTTATGTGTATCTAAGCAGTGGAACTCCCCACTATCCGTCCACCCTCCAACGCCACCTCTCTAGCCGTCCTCTTCCTACCATCGAGCCCTGGACACCCCAGACCCCCCCC
>NC_051436.1:23718017-23719060 GCF_001649575.2 Kryptolebias marmoratus
CCCCCCCCCCCCCCTTCCCAGTCCGGACCCGCTTCCAACAACGTAAGCTTCATCTGACTCTGTTTTCTGAAGATTCCTGCTGAGCTTGAATTAAACTGACCTGTCCGCCTGTGCTCAGAGACCTGGTGTGTGCCGTAGAAGAGATCCTGGACCTAAACACCATCACTCACCTTCCTGTTTAATTTCTTTATAATAAACCTCTCACATTAAAGCCAGTGTTCTTAGTTGTATTCTGCATGTGGGTACGAAAATTAGAATCCAACATGACATCTACGTTCAACCCTCCTCTTTTATCCGGGGTTGGAACCACAGGAATTTATGTCAGCGCAGCAGTGTCAGTGGAAAGCAGGGTTTCCACCAGAAAAGAGGCTAAGCCCGGTGGTAGGTGGCTGTTTGCCGGTCGACTACCGGCCAACTGTCATTTAGTAAAAAAAAGATTAAAGTTGAAAATATGGCTATTTTTTATGTGATATTGTAAGATATTTGTGCCAAATATTTACACAATTACAGTTTTACAAAAAGGCACTTACAATACAATAAAAATAAATACAAATTGTTTGCACCTAATTTGAATGCTAATTTAAGTCACATTTACAAATATTTAAATTAACATACTAACACTCTTAAATGAAAAAGTACAAGACCCCTTATGATGAAGAAGATTATTGGACACAGTGTTCCCTCGCCCAGACGCGGGTCACCGGGGCCCCACTCTGGAGCCAGGCCTGGAGGTGGGGCACGTTGGTGAGCGCCGGGTGGCCGGGCTTTCGCCCATGGAGCCCGGCTGGGCACAGCCCGAAGAGGATACGTGGGTCCCCCTTCCCATGGGCTCACCACCTATGGGAGGGGCCAAAAGGGTCGGGTGCAATGTGAGATGGGTGGTGGCTGAAGGCGGGGACCTTGGCGGTCTGATCCTCGGCTACAGAAGCTGGCTCTCGGGACGTGGACTGTCACCTCTCTGGTGGGGAAGGAGCCTGAGCTGGTGTGTGAGGTTGAGAGGTTCCGGCTAGAAATAGTTGGGCTCACCTCAACGCACGGCTCTG
>NC_051436.1:23719160-23729191 GCF_001649575.2 Kryptolebias marmoratus
GCTGGCCCAAGTGGCTGGGGAGAGGGAAGTCTGGGTCTCCCTGCTTAGGCTGCTGCCCCCGCGACCCGACCCCGGATAAGCGGAAGATAATGGATAGATGGATGGATGGATGGATGGATGGAAAAAGTACAAACAAGGCACCAACACACGCCAAGGCCAAAGAATAACAACAGAACTCTGAAAAACAGAGCGATGCTATACTGTACTGTGCTTTTTGTGGCACAGGCTGCATGTTGGATCACTACATGTAACAACAAAACAAAGCATATGCTGAGTTTAATAACATCATTTTACCGGTAAACTAGAATAATATTTTCACTGAGTACAAAACATGTTTACCATATTCAGTCTTGTAAAGCCACCCTGTGAATTTCAGCTCAACTAACCAAACAAATTTTTGGTTAAACCCGCTCGTTATGTTTAACTGCTGCTGCTCCTACAACCTGCTTACTCCAGCGGTAGCTGAAGGCAGCTCGGCCTCAGGGCTCATTAGAGTCCCACAGGGCTCGGCGAACAACGCGCGAACCTGAGCGTGCGGTGGAGGCGTTAATACTTGGCACTTACGTCGGAGCAGTATTCTTTCTCCAAAAAGACGGGGGCAATACGCTACGCAACCAGTGGAAATACAGTCAAAAAGAGAGCAGATGGTTGTCACATCAAATATGGCTGCACATATTCAGGAGGAAGAACTGTGTTTCTGGCTGTGATACAGAGAGGATTGTTAGGGTTTTTATTTCAGCCTTTGTGCTCATCAATCAATCAATCAATCAAATTTTATTTGTATAGCACATTTCAGCAGCAAGGCATTTCAAGATGCTTTACATAATTAAAAAACAAAATAAAAACAGCATGTGACAATGAATAAACAGTAAGAAAGAGAAAAACATCGAAGACATCAAAAACCCGCACNAACTCTAAACAGGTGGGTTTTAAGTTGAGATTTAAAGGCACCCAGTTTTTCAGCTGTTTTACAGTTTTCTGGAAGTTTGTTTCAAATTTGTGGTGCATAGAAACTGAAAGCTGCTTCTCCTCGTTTGGTTCTGGTTCTGGTTCTCATGTGTAAAACTGCCTACGTGAGAGACGAAGGTCACACGCAGGCGCCACACCATCTGGCTCTCCCAAACAGCTATGTGTTTTTGTTATGCTTATGTTTAAACTATGGTCTGAACTGGGTTTGCCCAGCTCAGATCAACCCCTTTGTTCTTCTTCCTTTAATAATAGAGAAAGCCCAAGTAAGGAGGCAGAACTTCATGGACAGCACGCCATTAGGAGCTGTTGAGAATTTCTCCTCTTTGCGAAGGCCTTCACAAAAAGACAACGAGCCTCTCCGGTGTGATTCTTTCTTAGCAGGTTAAATAAATGAAAACCCTGTCAAGGATGTTTAAACTTAAAGCATTCAGTTTGACTTTCATTGATTTATTTGTTTTAGTTGTGATTCACCCATCATAGAACTAATATTTCCATAAACACTCCTTTTTATCGACTGCAGCAGTAATCTCCTTCCGTGAGTTTTAAATCGTTTGATTACCTTTGTGATCTCTCCTAGAGGGATCATATAAATGCTGATCCATTTGGACGCAAAAGGTGCATGATGCGACACGCACGGGGCATTTATAATAAACAAGTGGAGCTTAGCCTGGTGGCAGGGTCACCAAAGCCTGGCGGCCTGATGGAGCTTTAGGCCTGATCCCCAGTCAGTTTCACTCCAATCATCACCTGCACTCATGTGACCAGAGTGGCCCATCAGTGAGTCAGATAAACAAGGACCCTAACGAGCCTCCATTGTTAGGAGAGTGAGAACAATTTGCAAGCAATACAGCTTACATCACATCTCAGCTTTAAAAGCTCAACTCCACACTCACTATTTCTGAACTGAGAAAGCTTGTCGGATGAGTCCAGTTGTCTCATTGTTTTTTCCAGTTGTTTTTGTTTTTTAACCTTTTTTGAACTGCTGCTGTGTATTACTGCGTTCACACAGAACAGTGACCTCCATGTATTTAATGAAAGAAGAGAATCTGTGTTTAGGTTTCTGTTGGGTGATTGCAGTTGTTCCTGGTTTATAATCTGATCCTGTATAGCATGACTGAACACAAAGATTTGAGAGAGAAAAGAGAATATTTGAAAGAGCAGAAGTTTTGAGTGCAAGCTTTAAAAGTTTTGAAAGCAAGAGATGAAATCAAGCTTGTAAATCGAATATGTGCGCTCTCGACTTATGTCAAGATTCTCCCTCCATAGTCTCACCTCTGCCCATTTGTTACAAAAGGAAAGGGAAATTAAACATAGTTTTACCACTTGGTGGCGGTAACGAGCCGAGTTGTTGTTTCCTAACCGCTAAAGAAGTAGTGCCGTTATTTCACGCTGACTTTGAACTGTATGATGGAGGAAATGTTGCTCTTGCTCTCAGACGGCTTTGGGTTAGCCTTGGGGACAGAGGACGCAAAGAAGACAAAGAAAAACTGTGACTTGAGTAAAGAGAGACTCTGCTAACTCTGCTAATGGTTGGTTTGGCATAAGCTTGTGTGTGAATGGCTCAAAATGAATATGCAGGCAGGGAATAATGGATTTGGATGAATGGACGACAGTAAAGGGGAGAGGTCAAGGACGTGGACGTGGAAGAGGCATGATAGAAAAAAGAAGACTGTTTGTCAGCTAGAAAAGTAAACGAGAATTAGATGGAAGTAGTTCTGAAGAGGAAAGAGTTGTTAGACGTAAGGTAGAAACGGGGGAACAGAAAAGTGCTGTAATTGTGTTGGACAACATAGAGTAACATATGGGGGATGTGAGGTTTGGAAGAGAGCAAAAGAAATGACAAGAAACTTAAGTTATGCTGAGGCAGTTAAATGCGTTCAAGGGCAAAGGACTAAAGATACAGGTGGAAAGGAAAAACAAAATCAACGGCAAAAGGATAGAGACTCAGAAGAAAACAATACATTGGATGTAGGAAAAATGATATTATTCATAGCGGATGTTATTAATTGCACAGATCAAATTAAACACAAAACAGAAAAGATTAAAATGATTGTAAGAGGAGCTGAAAAGTTTCTGGGATTTAAAGAGGGATCTTGGGAGGACATTAATAAAAGATTGGAATCAGATGGGAAGGCAGGAACCTCTGCTGATAAAAAAAATATGATAATATTACAGTGGAATGCAAAAAGTTTAATTTCAAATGGACAGGAATTTAAAAAATACTTAGACAAACCTGTAGAAAAAACAGAAATTATATGGAAATTATACAGGAAACATGGTTAAAACCTAATTTAGATTTTGTTATAAAAGGATATGATAGTATAAGAAGGGACAGAGAACAGGGAAGTGGAGGAAGGTGTGGGATTTTTATTAAGCAGGGAATACAGTATCAGGTTTTAGGGAAGGTAAATAATTGGAATATATTATAATTGAAATATGGGGGGTAGAAAGAAAATGTAAGAAAATTTTTATAATCCATGTAAACCATTGACATTTGAAATGATGGAGGAGTTGGTGGGATATCTAGAAGGGAGAGTTATATGGTGTGGGGAGTTTAATACTTTAATGCAAATAGCACTCTATGGGGTAAAAGTAATGATAAAAATGGGCAAGTTATTGAAGAGGTGATAGAATTGAAAAACTTTGTATGTATTAATGATGGGAGGGTAACAAGGATTAATGTGAGAACGGGAGTTGAGTCAGTTATAGATTTAACATTTGTATCAAACTCAATGGCTGGAAGTTGTGTGTGGGACATTAATAAAAATATAACAATTGGTAGTGATTATCCCATTAAAATAACAATTGGGATAAAACTAAATAGTAATAATATAAAAGTAAATAAGAATTCAAATATTTGATTAAATAAAATTACATGACAATGGATTTAAATGTTGCAAATAGTTGTGTTTGTAAAATGATTTTAGAGATTGCAGAACAATCAGTTAAAAAAGAAGGGAGACAAAGTGATAAGAAGATTGTTCCATGGTGGAAAAATGATTGTAGTAAAGCAATAAAATCAAGAAATAAAGCCTTTAAAAAAAACTTAAGAGTAATCCGATATCTCAGAATCTCATTGAATACAAACGGAAACAAGCAATAGGTAGGAAAATAATTAAGGGAGCAAAAAGAAAATATTAGATGAACTTTTGTGATACAATGGGGAGATAAACAAAAATATATAAAATTTGGAAAGTAATTAAAAGAATGAATGGAAATAAAAAGGTATTTGGATCTTCAGCTTTAAAGACGGGTGATACAACAATAGTTAAAGATGAAGAAAAAGCTGAAATTTTAGCTGAAAAATTTAGTAAAATTCAGAGCACAAGTAACATCTGTAAGGAGGCAAGGAAAGGTAGGAATGCTTCAAAAGTAAAATATAAAGATTTGCAAAATAATATTGAGACCAATAATTTAATTAATGAACCTTTTACAAAAACTGAATTAAATTGTGCTTTTAGGAAAGCCAAGAAAACAGCACCTGGAAAAGATCAAATTTGGTATATAATGATAGAACATCTCAGTGAAAAAGCTAAAGATATTATTTTAGAGTTGTATAATAAGGTCTGGGAGGAGGGGAAACTTCCGCTAAGCTGGAAGGAATCAGTTATTGTCCCAATAGCGAAAGCAGGTAAAGATAGTACGAAATCAGAAAATTATAGACCTATTGCATTAACTTCAAATATGTGTAAAATAATGGAAAAAAATTATTAATGAACAATTAACGTATTATTTAAATAAGAAAGGATATTTATCAAAATATCAAAGTGGGTTTCGAAAAGGAAGGAGTACAAGTGATCCAACAATATATCTAGAATATGAAATTAGAAAAGCACAAGTAAATAAAGATATTGTTATAGCTGTATTTTTCAATATAGAAAAACCATATAACATGTTGTGGTTAGATGGACTATTAATTAAATTGCATAAATTGGGTATTAATGGCAATATGTTTAATTGGATTAAGGGCTTTTTATAAAATAGAAATTTACAAGTAATAGTTGGTCAACATTTGTCTAGAAAATATAAAGTTGAGAATGGAACACCACAGAGAAGCATTCTAAGTCCTATACTGTTTTCTATAAGGATAAATGATGTTTTTATAGAAATTGAAAAAAGAATGGGCTGTTTGCTTTTTGCAGATGATGGAGCTATATGGAAGAGAGGACTTAATGTAGAGTATACTGGGAAAAAAATTCAAGATGCTATTGATAAAATAGAGGAATGGGCATTTAAACGGGGGTTTAAGTTCTCTGTGGAAAAATCTACGGTAATAATGTTTACACAGAAAAAGCAAAGAAAGGATTTAAAAATTAAATTATATAATCAAGAATTAGAAAGAGTAAAATTTATAAATTTATTTATTTAATACATAATGAGCTGTGAGTGAATATTCAACATGCAAGGTGGCGGTCTATAGCAGCTTGTGAAAAGAAAGGCAATGCTGTAGAAAAACCCAGCACAATAAGAGAGAGCGGTAAAAAACCGTGTGACCTCCCCACACCTGCCACTGCCCATTCACCATGACACTTATATAGATTTCCCACACCGCCCCATGTGGTAAAGCAAAAAAATAGGTCAGAGTATCAATTCACATATAACCCAAACTATGCCCAAACATCACAAAACAAAAATGGCTCCTATAGCATCTGTAGGACAAGTTAACTTTATAGTAAATATTAGTAAATCAGAAGCAAAAAGTATAATCAAACAAAAATTGAGGGAGAAAAAGAATGGGATGAAGAAAATAAAGGAAGGTGATATTATAGAATTCAAAAGAGAGTAGGAGAAATGAGAATAGGAGGAGGAAATAGGAGAGAGGAAAAACTATTAAATAGAGTAAGATTTGGACATACTGGTCTTATTAGCTCACTAGTTAAAATAAATGAACACAATACACAATTTTGTCAACATTGTGGGATAAGGGAGACAATAGAGCATGTTATTTTAGAGTGTAGAAAGTATAAGTAAGAAAAGAGATTAATGTTAGGGGAATTTAGGAAAAATAAAGAAATATTTAATTTAGTACATATATTGAAAAGAAACTCAGACTGCAACAGTATTCAGATTTTAAAGAGATTTTTCAGGAAAACAATTTAGACAAATTAGGAGAGTATAATATTAGATATTTTGAGCCACACTCCATACCAGTAGGTGGCGGTAATGCAACCTTACTGTTTTTTGCCAACCGCCATAAAAACTCTACGAAGAAGAAGAAAAAGAACAACACACCGAGCCTGTGATGAAACCGAGTCTGAAAGCGCGACTATCACAAAAAAATACAATGTGTAGCTTTTGGGTTGGGAGGTAAAGGAGTTTCCAGCAGCAGGGAAACCAACACGAAGTAGCCAACCAGCCTGTTCTTCACCATGAATTTGAGAGGACTCTTTCAGGACTTCAATCCCAGGTAACGACAGCTACCAATCAGCTATCTGTTAGTATCGGCTTTCCTTCGTTGGACAACATAAAAAGCGTGTGTTTCATACTGGAGGCAATTCAAACACCTAATTTGGTTTCTGATTAAACTCTACAGGTGTGTAAAACCGTCTGAATAAAGTCGCTAAATCTAAACGGCGGAGTCCAGCCAAAGGCCCGGCTAACACGCTAATATAAATAACATTAAATGTACAGTTAGGTGTATGTTTTGTGTACTGTAACCAAATTACACAGTTGCCACGAATTAAGTTTGTTTTACATGCTGTTAGCATCACTTTTTAACTGGAGTTTAATAGTAAATGAAATCGGGCCTCTAACAGCAGTATTAGAAAGCTACACCTAATATCAAAGTCTATGGGCCAGATCACATTTTGGTCCATCTCAAAGTGGCAAAGCTTAATCATAATTTTAAAAAAGTTACATGTTATTAGATGATATTTTGTTATGATAGCCCTTCCAAAGTGGTAGCTTAGTCACAGTTATCATCTGATGAAGTTAACAACCCCTTCAGATACTGGTGTATATTTGGTTTAAGCTCATGGTACAGACATTTGTCAAAGGTCTATAAAAGTGTTTGGTATCATAAAGGGGACAATCTTGGCTTTCATTTAAGCCAGGATTTGGGTCTCTCTGACCAACAAAAAGGTAACTAGAGCTCTTCAAACTACAAATTTTCGTCTAAACTATATACTTTCTTTTAGCCCTGTGGCATCCAAGGATATCAGGGACACGAGAGTCAACCATTTTAATATTTACAGGAATCTAAGGATTCAGGAAAATAATAATATACCCATGCTGTCTGTTTGTGAGAGGTGATTGTAAGCCGTACTTCGAGGTCACCGGTTTAGGCCAGAATTAGCTCTACCCTGGTCAATACATTCTAGCTCGGTTTTCAAAAAAGGTCTATATACCTACATGATATTTTCAACATGATAATTCTTCTTAAATAGTAGATTACAGCTGTACATAGCATTTCAACATGACAACCCTTCCCAAGTAGCAAGTAGCTTAGTTGTAGTTATCAGCTCTCAATGACCACATCAATGATTCAAAAGAATGAAACAATGTTATTTTAATTGAGCAAACTCATAACTTTAACTCATAAAAAACATCCTATAAACTGTTGTTATGGTAATCCATTGTCAAGTCTTCAAATTCTGTTTATTCCTACTTATCATCATTATTATTATTATTATCATATTAGTTGGTCAGTTTCATGTCAACTTCTACATCCTCCTCCTTTCTCTGATTGGTGCAGGTTTGTAGCTTGCACATTTCTGTTTACTTCAGTGTGTTTGCAAGGCAGGAACAGTCAGGAATCTTGCAGATCTGTACACATTTGCAGGCCATGAGTTCCAGGACAGCCAGTGGTGCTCACAACCAGACTAATATCAGCATACCTGTTAGAATAAATAGAAGGTATTTTTCATCAGTTTTAATGAGAAATATAAATGCTTAATAAATACCAGTACATATTTATCTTTATTTATTATTAAACTAAGATGTCAAACTTTTTTTTTTTTTTTCAAGGATAGGTCTGTGGCGTCTTATTTCAACTTCTCTCAGTTGTCTCCCATGCATCTGAATCTTTAGGTGCCACAAGGCTTGAGTCATCATCTGAACAGCGTAAACAATCCATCCTGGGATGTTTTGGCTGTGGTCCACTTATACTTTGCTCTGCCATATTTTTCTATTCTGTGATGTATATCATCTGACAATGAAATACAAAAATCTAGTCAATGCTGTGTCAAGGTCTGCAACCATAAACCAACACTAAACTTTGCTTTAGGTGGCTAGACAAAATATGAATGTTTAGAGCATGTTGTTAAACTCAAGTTACACGAGGGGGCCAAAATTCAAAACTTAGTCCTAACCAAGGGCAAATTTCCATCAATATTTATTAGAAAAATACATAAATTAACTTTGATTTTAAACGTAATATGTCAAATTATTCATGTAGAAATATCAAAAACCTTTTCCCAATAACAAATTATATAGAATTTAGAACAAACGTTTTAATAAACAATGAAAAATAGCTCAAACTTAAAAAGAGACATTAGTATTCATTTCTAATGTCTAACTGCCCATCATCGGCTTTTTAATTATTTTTCTTAGTGAGACATTTTATCACACTCTATTAAAACAGCTAAAAAATAAAATTAAGAAAAACAAATTGAGCATACATCTGCCAACATTTAACTTTAAAACAAGAAGAAAATACAGTGAAAGATGAAATACATTAAAGCAGACTCGCTGTTACTCAGATTCACATTACAGGGTTTTCCCCAGAAAAGAGGCTAAGTCCGGTGGTAGGTGGCCGTTTGCCGGCCGACCGTGATTTAGTAAAAAAAAATTATTCAAGTTGACAGAAAGTTGAAAATATAGCTATTTATTATTTGATATTGTAAGATATTTGTGCCAAATATTTACACAACTAGTTTTACAAAAAGGCACTTTTGAAATACTTCTTTAAACAAAAATACAATTAAAATAAATACTAATTGATTGCACCTAATTTGAATCCTAATTTAAGTAACATTTACAAATAAATTAAATTACGATAAATGAAAAAGTGCAAACGGCATCAACACACGTCTCACTTCCAGGCCAATGAATAACAACAGAGAACTGAAAAACAGAGAGATGCTGTACTGTGCATATCTAATGCTGAATTTAATCGCATCATTTTACTGTTAAACAAGGATAATATTTTCACTAAGCACAAAACACACATATTCGGTCTTGTAAAACCACCCGCTGAATTTCGGCTCAACTAACCATTTTTGGTTGAACCCGCTCGTTCCATGTTTATTGCTGTGGCTCCAGCGACCTGCTAACTCCAGGTAGCTGAAGGTGGCTCGGCCTCAGGGCTCATTAGAGTCCCGCAGGGCTCCGCGAACAGTGCGGTAGATGCGTTTATACTTGGTGCTTACGTCGGGGCAGTACACTACGTAACCAGTGGAAATATGGTAAAAAGGAGAGCAGATGGTTGTCACATCAAATATGGCTGCACGTATTCAGGAGGAAGAGCTGTTGTTTCTGGCTGTGATACAGAACTTAAACTTAAAGCATTAATTTTGACTTTCATTGATTTATTTGCTGGATTTATTTCTTTCCAATACTTTTTATATTGTACTCTTTTATTATGATGCATAACCATAGCAACAGGGTGGTTTACAACAGGGAGCAGCTGATTAACATTGCAGAAGCAGAAATAATACGACAACTGAAGCCAGAAATCCCAGAGGAATTGAAAAGGAGGCATCCTGGATCCAGAGCAGGAGCAAAGAGGAGAGCGAGAAGGAGGAAGTTCAAACCATCTCTGCCATCCATCATCATGGGCAACGTGAGATAGTTAGCTAACAAATTGGATGAACTTCAAGCCCTGATAAGAACTCAGCAAGAGTATCGGAAATGTAGTATTATGTGTTTTACTGAGACATGGCTGCAGGATCATATCCCTGACTCCGTCTCTCTGCCGGGCTTCCTGACTATACGGGCAGATCAAGATTTAATAAGTAGCAGGAAAAGGAAAGGAGGTGGATTGGCAGTGCTTGTCAACAACAGATGGTGTCACCCAGGACATGTTACTGTGAAGTGTCGTCTCTGCAGTCCTGACATTGAAC
>NC_051436.1:23731439-23734553 GCF_001649575.2 Kryptolebias marmoratus
GAGATGATGATGCAAAGAAGGATTTTGCATAAAATCAAGGAAATCATGGACAACCCTGACCATCCTCTTCATGAGACCATCATCGGAAAACAGTCTCTTTAGTCAAAGGCTTCTTCAGATTAGTTGTAAAACGGACCGCTACAGGAGATCTTTCCTGCCCACAGCCATCACCATCTATTATAACTCCTTGATTTAAATGAGTGACGTCAACATTTAATTTCCCTTTGGGATTAATAAAGTATTTTTGAATTGAATTGAATTTGAATATCATTTCTGACTTTCCTCCCTCTGTTGCAGTAAGTTCCTGATCTATTCCTGCCTGCTGTTGTTCTCTGTGTTGCTCTCCTTGAGGCTGGATGGAGTCATCCATTGGAGCTACTGGGCTGTGTTTACTCCAGTATGGCTGTGGAAGCTGTTAGTGATAATCGGGGCCTCTGTGGGCACCGGAGTGTGGGCTCACAACCCTCAGTACAGGTAGACTCACGCACATGTTGACATTTGTCCTTAAGGGATTACAGTCAGTAATAACAAAGCAGCTACTATGCACATCCATTGAGGCCAACCATCAATTTATATCTGTATGGTTTGTCTGTGTGATTAGGCTTATTTAGAATTGTAAATAGATCAAGGTCTAAGTGAGATTTACTGACAAGAATATAAAATGCAGAAAATGAAATTTATTAGTGTGCATGGATTTGTTTCATAATAAAGATGGAGTTTTATTAGACAAAGTTAAAAGATTTGTCTAATAAAACTTTAAGGCTGTTTACAGAAGATGCTTAAAGTCTCTCATAGGCTAGTGAGTCCCAATCCTATTTCAAGTAGAATATGGGATGTAGATAGCCTGTTTTAATAACTGTGTAAGTTTATTCCTTTTAGAATAAAGTGATTTTTGCATCCCTTCTGTTAGGGCTGAAGGGGAGACATGTGTGGAATTCAAGGCCATGCTGATCGCTGTGGGGCTCCACGTCCTGCTGCTGATGTTTGAAGTGTTGGTGTGCGATCGTGTGGCAAGGGGGAACTACTTCTGGCTCCTTGTCTTCATGCCTCTCTTCTTTGTGTCACCTGTTTCTGTAGCAGCGTGCGTCTGGGGGTTTAGACATGATCGCTCCCTTGAGGTAAGAAAACAGAAATTTTGGTGTATGTACTCTAGGACAAAGTTACAAGCACTGTCATCTCTGGCTTTATAGTTTTAATTTCCTTTTTTATTTTTTCCTAGAAGATGTTTCATGTTCGGTTCTTAGGTTAGAAAATGTCATTTGGAATAAAATAGGTCTATTTGATCTATTCTTGTATACAAACTGAGTTGCTGGGCAGCATGATGAACTTTTATGTATTCTACAATTTAAAAAAAAAAAAACCCTTCATTTTAATTTCATGTTTTAATATCAATCAACAAATAGTTTTTCTCAATTGAAAAACACTGAACTAATTACCACTATAGCTCTGTTTTAGTTTTTGTAACTGATTTGTAGCTTAAGAAGTTGAACTTAATAAACCCTAGTGCTTCTGATGGAAAACCATATCTGGGTGTTCCATTGACAGTATAATGACTATAAGACTGCATGTTAAAATTCTGTGCTGATTACCCTTCATGTTTTTTTTTTTTTCTCAGCTGGAGGTGTTGTGTTCTGTAAATATTCTGCAGTTTATCTTCATTGCTCTGAGGCTAGACAGAATCATCAACTGGCCTTGGCTGGTAAAGACCACAAATCCACATTTGTGCATTTTCTCTCAGTACATGTACATATGGCGTATATAGATTCCATATTTATTCATTATGGTTTCACAAAGTAAGATGTGCTCTGCTTTAGTCCTGATTTATGTGTTAAACTTAATCACTGCTGTAGTAATATACTTTGTCAAAACATCCAGTGTTTGTGTCCTGCAGGTCGTCTGTGTCCCACTGTGGATCCTCATGTCCTTCTTGTGCCTTGTTGTCCTTTACTACATCATCTGGTCAGTCCTCTTCCTCCGCTCCATAGACATCATTGCTGAGCAACGGCGAACTCACATCACCATGGCGATCAGCTGGATGACCATTGTGGTACCTCTTCTTACCTTTGAGGTAAACAATCTAAATGAAAACTTAGTCATTGTTTTGCAAAGAGACAATAAAACATAGTTTTATTAAGTTGATTTGTTATTTGTCAGTATGTTTTATTTCTTGTTGTGAAGCTTTTGTGGTAAATTCGAAGGACCTGCCGTCCTACTTGTAATATGGATCAAAAGGCTTTATCTGTTGCCTGCTCTGGTTTGGTCTCTGCTATTTCTAATCCACCATCTGGTTTCTGGATTCATTCAGTACTCAGTGGCCAACCCCCTCTGCCTGCATTTTGTCTGAATGTTCCTCCTCCAGATATACATCTTCATCAAGACATTGTTTTTCTACCTTGCCAGAAATGTATTCATCATGGATCTCGTTGTAGCCTTAACTATAACAAGTCCAACTGAAATCTGTCCTCCCTCCCTTCTTCCACTTCTGTCCTCTCTGCTGCTGACATCTCAGCTTTTATTTGCCAGTCAAAGCCCTCCACCTGTCAGCTTTATTCATTTCCCACAGTCCTTGTAAAATTCTGTCTCTCCTCTCTGCTCCCTATCATTGCTGACATTATACCCTCCTCTCTTTCTTCTGGAATTGTTCCCAGAGCTTCTAAGTCTGCTGCCATTACTTAAGTTATCAAAAAACTGGTCTCAACCCCTCCAATTTAAATAATTAATAATCTGCCTTTTAGTGCTGGGCGATATAACGATACATATCGTGGGGACAATAGAAAAGTGTCTATCATGATATATTTTCTTCTATCGTTTCTCTCGTTTCTATCATAATTGTATCAATGATTCATGTATATATTTTATAACGTAGGCTACGACGAATGTATTAGTGTTGTCACTTTGCATACATTCAGTTTATATAAGTGATAAATAAGAAGAAAAAATAACTATTTTGCAAAGAACCTCCGTTTTAAGACATGACTCTGCTTTACGTGTGGGTTTGCGACATGCTTTACGGCAGCAGCTTTCTGTGCGGCGCCGTGTTTTCACCATAAGTGCTGAAAGATGGAGACGCATGAAGTATCAAACCCGGGGTCGCAACAAGTAGAGACAGCTAGC
>NC_051436.1:23734657-23735945 GCF_001649575.2 Kryptolebias marmoratus
AGACTGTTTTCTCATCTGACGCCAACACAACAAACCTCTTCTATCACTTAAAGAAGAAACACGAAAAAGAATATTCAACAATCCAAAAAGTGCAAACAAACAAGTTGTAAAAGAGCCGGGAAAGTTGTGAAAAGTGAAACTATAGCCGGCCGAAGATAATGGAGTCTGTTGTCATTTGATACTGTTACGTCTAACAGGTACATATATATTGCTGCACTGAAATGCAGCAGATCTCATTTGTGAAAGTTCAGTTAAATGTCACTTCGAAATAAAGCTTGAAAAAGGTAAGAAATGAAATAATTTTTTTCATATTTTTCAGAGAATAACTGACAACGTACATAATTGGGGTATATCGTGATATATATCGTTATCGGGATATAAAATTTTCCATATCGTGATATAGGATTTTTTCCATATCACCCAGCACTACTGCCTTTCATTTCTAAACTTCTTGTAAAAGTAGTTGCTTGTCAGCTCCACTGTCATTTACTTACCAGTAATTTAGATGAACATTTTCAATGTTTTTTGTCCCCACTACACCACTGAAACTGTGCTCATAAAAATAACAAATGGCCACCTTCCCGATGCAGACACTGGTTTGTTGTCCATCCTAATCCTCCTTAACTGGAGTGCGGTCTTTGACACCATCTCACTCTATCCTTCCTTCTATAGTCATTTCTGGTATCCCCTCGATTGGTTTAAATCTTTCCTCTGGCTGCACTCAACTTATACAATTTCAGTCTTTCAGTTCTTTGTGTTTCTCTACTGGTGTACCCCAAGGCTCTGTCCTTGGGCATCTTCTTTTCATCATCTACCTTCTTCCCTTAGGTCATATTTTTCATAAATTTGGCATCCATTTTCACTGTTATTCAGATGACACCTAGCTGTATTTGTCTACTAAACCTAATTCTAACCTCCCACCTTTCATCCTCACTGACTACCTCAGTGAGCTCAATTCAAAACAGTGATAAAATAAATCTCATCCTTGTTGGTACCAAAAAATTCTTGAAATCTGAACGTTTTCTTCTCCTACATAATTTATTAGTTTCCCCTTCCCCTCTTGTTAAGATTCTGGGTGTCATTCTCGACAGCTCACTTTTTTTCTCATTCCACATCAGTAATGTTCTCAATCTGCTTATTACCACCTCTGCAGTATTAACCCTCTCCATTCTACCCCACACTCCACTGCCATCTACAGTGCTGCTTGAAAGTTTGTGAACTAGTTGAGTAGTTTAGATTTTTCTTTATTTTTACCACGATTTTCTTATTTTCTCATTACCAGTTTTTG
>NC_051436.1:23736045-23745553 GCF_001649575.2 Kryptolebias marmoratus
AGTTCAAGGTCACAAGGTCAAAGGTCAAGGTCACAGGAGCCCATATGCTCTAAGTCGGGATCCGTCTACAGTAGGAACTTCAAACTTCACAGCTGGACTCCCTGTGGGTCAAAGATCATCCCTAAGAATTTCAAGGTCAAAGGTCAAATGTCAAGGTCATATGCAAACATAGGCTTTTACTCTGAAACTGTGGAACTTAAGAAGTTCAGACTTCACAACCAGAGTCCCCATGGGTCAAGGATTAGCCCTTTGAAGTTCAACGTCACAAGGTCAAAGTTCAAGGTCGCAACAGCACACGTGCTCTAACTCTGGAATCGTTCGACGTAGGACAGTGAAACTTCAGAACATGCCACAGGAGTCGTAATGATCCAGACTGAAGGCGATTTCGGACGTTTGCCCAGAGCGCCACCTAGAGGACTGCACGGGAAATGTGCGGGAAGTGGCGAGAGTGTAGAGGGCGGTCGCCAACAGGCCGAAGCTGCGCTGAGCTGCGAGGGCCGCCCAACGCTGCTTGCAGCTTTAATTGATTATTATTATTATTATTATTAAAATCATATTTATATTTGAAAAAAGGTCAATCATTCAGTTTATGGGCGCAGTCTAGATGTATTTTTCAATACAAGATATTTATATTGTATTAAGAAAGCTAGATTAATTTGAGTTTTGAAATCATCAATTGCCAAACACTGAAACCATTAATTGGCTAACATGGTGTAAATGCCTGAAAGCAAATAAAAGCTTGTATTATGCAATATTATTAGTTTTGACCCTGATTTTTGTATCTTCAGATCCTTCTGGTGCACAAGCTGGATGGTCATAACAGTCTCAGCTACGTGTGCGTCTTTGTCCCCTTGTGGCTGTCCTTGCTCACACTCCTTGCCACCACCTTTGGCCAGAAGGGAGGGAACCACTGTGAGTATTTTAAGACAGAAATAGTCTTTTGGTTGCAAAACAATAATAATAATAATAAAAGATCTACAAAATAGAGTGAAATTGAATATAATTTGTTTGTTCATATGTTTTTTATTTATTTGATTTATCGTAATTTTCGGGCTGTTAAGCACACCTGAATAAAAGCCACACCCATTAACTTTAAAAAGAAAAAAAATGTACATATATACTGCACTTATAACACCAGCAGAAAGAGGTTTTTTAACTTTTAATTAAATATGAACTGGTAACATACACAATATGTACTGTAAGTGCTTTTTTCCGAGTAGTGTCTGTAACACGGCTGGTTTAAAAAAAAATAAAATAAAATACAGTAGCCTACCAGGAAAAGTCATTGATCGCCATCTTCAACTTCCTGCTGTGCACTAAAACCACTAAAGTCGTCTTTTTCAGTGTCAGAATTGAACAGCCTCAGAATTACTTCATCACACACTTCTTCAGTCTCATTTTTATTGTTGCTCTCAATGCCAGTTTCGTGTAGAGCAGGGGTCAGCAACCCAAAATGTTGAAAGAGCCATTTTGGACCAAAAAAAACAAATCTGTCTGGAGTTGCAAAAAAATTAAAAGCCTTTTGTAAGGCTTATAATGAAGGCAACACATTCTTTAAGTGTCTATACACTCCTGATCAAAATCTTAAGACCAGTCAAAAAATTGTAAGAATTTGCATTTTGCACTATTGGATCTTAAGAAGGTTCTAAGAAGAGCTTCACAATGTTAAAAGAAGAAACCGACGTAAGAGACAAAAACTTTTGACCGGGGAATTAATTGAAAACTGCTGTATACTCAAACATGATTTATTCAGCTGATCAAAAGTTTAAGACCATAGTCTTTAAAAGCCAAAAGCTGTGCAAAAATCTGGATTCCATGTCATTTTCTGTCAAGTCTTTACACTGTCAAGACCTCCTGATGGCAAAAGCAAAAAAGCTCACTGACTTTGAACGTGGTAGGATNCATCACTGATCATGAATCAGCATTCATGATTTTTTTAATTCAAAAATTTAAAATTATTCATTTTCAAATATAATACTCTCCAGATCTCAGATAAGCCATTACATAAATAAACATTAAATAAACATTACATTACATAAATAAACCTATTATCAGACCCTCCAGCAACTATTAAGGCAAAATCAAGCAAACCCCGCAAAATCACAACTTTTTGCAACTTTGCCCAAAACACTGCAACTTTCCCGCAACTTTAACCCAATATTTATTGTTTCTAAAGTGATTTGCCACCGTTTCTGCGGTATAGTGTCTTCTTTGTGGGTTTGTGTAGTGTTGAATACAAAATAACCCCAAATAACTCACGAAGAAGACATGTGACATGACGTCACTTCCTGTTAACATCAGAATGCTGGGAGCGTGCAGGAGCAGCGACCGAAGCCAAAATGTGCGCTAATGCTTCACATTTGCCCACAAAGATTTCAGCCAAGGACCGCGCAAAACACCGCAGTGAAGTTAGTTTTAAGTTGGATATTCGCGCTCCGTGGAGTTAGCGGCGTTTAGATCACGGCTGACCTGAAACGGGAACGCTAATGTCGGCCAGCCGTCCCTAAGTGAACCACCGCGCGTGAGAGAAGGGCCGGCAGAGAACGGCTGGCCGACATTAGCGTTCCTGTTTTGGGTCAGCCGAGAGCGAGACGCAGCTAACTCTGGAGCGCGAATATGCAATATCCAACTTAAAATTAACTTCACTGCGGTCGCAAACCAGCTTCCTACCCAGACTTCGAATTCGGACAGGCCTTGTCGCTATGCTATGACATAATCGGCCGACAAATCCGTCCTTCGAAGGATGCAGACCCTGAATTCGGACACAGCTTTAATATTTATTCTACACATTTTTACAGCATTGGAAAACGTTACGAATGTTTGTCCTCCTACAGAAACCATATTAAAACAAAAATTTATTTCCCACCCCCATCTTTTTCTATTTTCAAACATTTTTGAAAAAGCTTCAGGGAGCCACTAGGGCAGCACTAAAGAGCCGCATGTTGCCGACCCCTGGTCTAGAGGCAAATTCACTCTTGAGCTTGTGCTGTCCTCATCACCATGCAGCAGTCCAGCCTTTCGAAACCCATTGGTGATAGTGGATTTTTTGACACTGTTCTGATGTGATTAGGCTAAATGTTTTGGCGGCATGAAGCTAGTTAGCCCATAAAAATCCATAAATTAGCTGCATTATTGTTTAAGCCACTGTTTAAAGCACGTGGAAAAAAGTAGCAGTTTATAGTCCAGAAATTACATTGGTCTTGTTTTTTTTTTAAATTTTGCTGCAATCAGGCAGAAAAGAACATTTTAATTTTTTGGGCTTGAAGTTTTTTTCGTTTTTCTACTTGTCACGTCCTTAGCCTGTTGCATTGACTTGACTGTTGAAGATTCTTCAAAATGAGGCCACATAAGAAGATCTAGCAGCCTATGGGTGCAGCTGCCACAGTTTAAATAAGATATTTTCTACATTTAATTTCATTCAAATTTTACTCTTAACATGAAGGAAAAAAATCCAATGGAAATATGTATTTGAATCATTACACAGGCAGGGGTGTTTTATACATTGTACCGTTTAATGTACCATTATTACAGTGATTTACCACAGCTCCTAAAATATCAAGTTATATATTGAATATTGCAATAACCCCCCCCCCAAAATATTAATTTTACAGTATGTTTAGGCTATATCAACCAACTCTAGTTTCCCAATGTTTAGTTGCTTGTTGCAAATTGCCAATAACAACAATAGCATTACAAAAACAATGTGTAGGCTCAGTACATTAAAATTGAACAGATAAGTACAAGTGACACAAGAATATAAATAGGTATTCACTAAAAAGGATATATGAATGTATGGACTACATGCACAAGATTATATGAAATAATTTTTTTTCTAACGTTAACTGTTTGGATAATCTTGTTGCACAGTTAACTTCTCTTCTGTTCTGATCTTCCATCAGGGTGGTTTGGCATCCGTAAGGATTTCTGCCACTTCCTATTGGAGCTCCTTCCTTTTCTGAGAGAATATGGTAATGTGTCCTACGACCTGCAACGCAGCGAGGATCCTGAGGCGGTTGAGGACCTTCCCGTCCCCGAGCCACCACCAAAGATTGCCCCCATGTTCCACAAAAAAGCTGGTGTGGTGATCACTCAGAGCCCTGGGAAATACTTTGTCCCGCCACCTAAACTCTGCATCGACATGCCTGACTAACAGTGTGTCAGAGCTGGAGGGACAACAGCTGCTAGATGGATGACTTTTAAACTGTTAAAGCCCAAACAGCAGAGGACATTGTGTTTAATTTTATCTGCTGACCTGAAGGGTTCAGACTCCTCAGCTGAACAGTGCAGCAGCTCACCCTGCAAGGGGAACTCTTCAAAACCAACATGGTCATGGATCCAGGTTCCTCACATTGGTTTCTCCAGCTGTTTGAAGACTTTCTTCCCAAATATATCAAGAGTGAAATCTTTTTAACTGACATGTTGGTGAAGTTTCACTGTGTTGATTACTCCCTGTTATATTCATTCTGAAAATGAACACTTTGGGGGAATTTGACAGCAGAAATTTTACAGTTTCCATGATGCTAACACTCACCAGAGCTGGATCTGTGTGAACTTGACTCTGAAAAGTTGGTTTGAGGTTCTTGATGTCAAAGATGAATGAATTTGTGATGGGGACCATTGAAGAGATTGTGGGGCTTGATGAAGAATCTGATTCCCTCTTGTTTTTGTTCCCACTTTTGACCATGCATGTAGATAAAAAGGGGCTAGAGCTAAAGCAAAAATTATTACTACTTCAGGTTTATTTTTATACAGTACTTGACATTTTTAAGTAAGTCTCTGTAATCACTGAAAAGTTTCCTCTAAAATTATTAACTTGTATAAAAAAAAATCAATTTCTTGGTTGATCCAAAATTATTTATTCTTCAGATGTTTTTTTCTCAAAGCTGTATTTAAAGAAAGTAACACAAATAGGTTATTTGAAGCATCAAGAATGATAACTTAAGGAAATATTTCCTTTCACTACAGTAAATTAGTCTATTATAGCCTTATATACCATGTTTGGTAAATGAACGCTTTAAGGATTGATTACAGTGACTTATTTTTAATGTCCTTTCAAGTATTGTTCTCAAATTAACCTGAAAAACTACTGTAGGAAAACAATAATAAAAAGGCACCTTGTTACCTTGTTCTAAACAAATCACCATAGGACTTTATTTTTATTTTGTCATTTTTATTTCTTTTACTTTTTGTAAATACCACAGCTCATTTGGGACCAGAGGGTTAAAATAAAACCAGTCCTATGCTCCTACTTTTATTCAAGTGTACATAACATCTGTACACATTGAGATTTACTAATCACATTAATCACAACTGTACAAACTGGCAGCTTTAAAATGTTCTCATTGAATACATTTGGTAGTAAAATAATAAAAAAAAACATACTACTGAAGGTAGTATCTCACTGGTCTGCGGCAGTTGGAGACTAGTTGGCGACTCAAATTAAGAGAAATCGTTGAGAACAAGTTTGAACTGATGTGAAACTTTTAGGACACTTTGAAAACTCCTCTGAAAAATGCCCTTTTGCAAACTAGTTGCAAACAGGTAGCCCAGTGATATATTACCGTAAAGAACGGAATCACGTTTCTTACACATACCAACAAGACCTTTTAGAGTGTAGCTTTATTGCTACAGAGGAAAGGCACTCGCAATGCTTTTAGTTCTTGTCAAATAGGTTTTGGCCTGCTGTTTTTACATCCTCACAATGTTCTGTACACTTGCCCTGGCACAACTCTCTTGGAAGTGAAGAGGTTTATTTATATAGCACTTTTCAGCAATAAGGTGATCCAGAGTGCTTTACAACAGAAACAAAAACAGAATCCATACATAATGAAACACACACACAAAAAAAGGAAAAACACATCAATCATGTATAATCTAAATGAATCATGAATAATCTAAATGGAATATGGGATAATCTAAATAAAATCATGAAACCAGACATATCTAAGCATGAGCTGAGACAGTCAAAGTAGTTGCTAAAGTAATCTAAATGAAATCATAATCAAATATAAAGATACAGAAGTAAAAACATCAATCATGAACCTAAGTAAAATCATGAAACTAAACATGAGCAAAATAGTAGCTAAAATAAGCTAAATAAAATCATGATAAAGTTAAAGATTCAGATTCAACTTTATTGTCATGGCACATGTCCCAAGTACAGGCAACGAAACGCAGTTGCATCCATCCAGAAGTGCCTAAGCAAGTGGTAAATGTAATATATTAAATATTAATAATAATTAAATAATAAAGTGAGAGATGACAGAAACAGCGAAAAGTGTGGGTATGTGTGTGTGTAGAGACTGTGGGAAGACAGTGTGGTGTGTGTGTTTGCAGATAGGGCCAGATGTCCTTAGGCAGAGGGGGGCAGAGCATCTTGTTTACATAGTTCCAGGAGAAATTTAAGATAGCTGACCAAGGTCAGCCTAGGGGAGCCAAATTCACAAACAAACAATAATTGTTTTGGGTCTTGTTTTCGTCTGCCTTGAAAGTCTTGCTGATACTTCTCAATGGCGAATCCAAACAGCCAAATTCCAGGACCATTCTGCCTGATTTGAGCGAAGCAACTTTCTCCAAAATGTAACCATATTATTCATGAGTTCCAGAAACGCAATTCAGTTTGCGGTCCTGTAAAAGGATTGCATCCAACTTGCGATTCAGCTCCCGTAACAACACAGTCTGAGTGTAGTTCGCCGAACCCATCAAACGAATTTGACGATAAGTCAGGTAACTGCCTAATCCAAATTAATGGATGTAAACTTGATTTTCAAACTTGCCAAACAAACATTTTTTTTGTTGTAGATCGCTAAAACTAATATATTTAGGCTTCCTGAGATAGAAAAACACTAAAAGAACTGAAAAATTTAAGAATAGCATCAGTTACTTCAAAGTGCCCATTTTATCATTTTCAGACCGAGAGAAAGCTTTTTTTGACACTTCAGCAAGAAGGGAATTGGCAGCAACACCAGGGGAGCCATGCACCAGCTACTAGTCAACAGAACTGTAGCTCGAGACTGTAAGAACAGACACACAAACCTGTGCATGGCCTGGATTGACTACAGGAAAGCCTATGACTCAATGCCCCACACATGGATACTGGAGTGCTTGAAACTGTACAACTTCAACACAACACTAAGAGCCTTCATTGAAAACTCAATGGGAATGTGGAAGACAACTCTAGAGGCCAATTCAAAGCCAATTGCACAAATCAGCATCAAATGCGGCATATACCAAGGTGATGCTCTGTCCCCACTCATGTTCTGCATGGGCCTAAACCCCCTCAGCCAAATGATTGCAAAGAGTGGCTATGGATACCATTTCCAAAGTGGAACAGTCATCAGTCACCTTCTCTACATGGATGATAATAAGTTGTATGCTAGAAGTGAGTGAGACATCGAGTCACTGATCCACCTCACCAGAATATACAGCAAGGACATTGGTATGTCATTCGGACTTGATAAGTGCAGCCGCATGGTGTCCAAGAGAGGCAAGGTGATCACAACTGAAGGGATTGAATACCTGAAGGCAACATTGCAGATGTCCAGGACAGCTACAAATACATTGGTATCCCGTAGACAGATGGAAGCCAGGATGAGGCCGTGAGGAAGTCAGCCACAAAATACCTACAGAGAGTAAGGCAGGTCCTGAAGAGCCAGCTGAATGGTAAGAACAAAGTCCAAGCCATCAACACATATGCAATGCCAGTCATCAGATACCCTGCTGGTATAATAACCTGGCCAAAGGAGGAGATGGAAGCCACTGAAATCAAGACTCAAAAAATTCTCACGATGCACAGAGGGTTTCACTCTAAGTCCAGCACCCTGAGACTGTACAGCAAGTAAAAGGAGAGAGGCAGAGGACTAGTGAGCATGTGGAAGAAGAGAAAGAGGAACCCTCTTGGAAATACAAGCCCCTGCATGGCATGTACCACCAGCAGATTGAGGAAATCCTACCAGTGGCTAGAAAGGGCTGGACTGAAGAACAGCACAGAGGTACTAATCATGGCAGAACAAGAGCAGACTCTCAGCACAAGAGCAATAAAGGACGGGGTCTATCATACCAGAAAAGTCCCAAATGCAGGCTGTGTAAAGATGCCCCTCAGACAGTCCAGTACATAAAAGTAGGATGTAAGGTGCAGGCAGGCAAAGCATACATGGAACGTCATAACCAAGTGGTTGGAATAGTGTACAGGAACATCTGTACCGAGTATGGACTGGAGGTTCCACAGTCAAAGTGTGAGACTCCACCTAAGGTGGTGGAGAATGGCAGGGTTAAGATCCAGATCCAGACTGACAAACAGGTGATGCCTAACCAACCGGACATTGTGGTGATATACAAGATACAGAAGAAAGCAGATGTGATAGATGTAACAGTCCCAAGCAACTTTAACATCAGGAAGAAGGAGCATGAGAAGCTGGAGAAATACCAAGGACTGAAAGAGGAAATAGAGAAGTTGTGGAAAGTAAAGGCCTCAGTGGTAGCAGTGGTCACTGGAGCACTCAGTGCTGTGACCCCCAAACTGGTAGGGTGGCTCCAACAGATCCCAGGAACAACCTCAGAGATCTCTGTCCAGAATAGTGTAGTCCTAGGAGCAGCTAAGATACCGCGCAGAACTCTCAAGCTCCCAGGTTTCTGGTAGAGGACCGGAGTTTGAAGTGAAAGTGGAACTGCCCATGTAGAACAGATAGGGTGAGGTGGAAGGTTTCTTTAATATGTTATATATGTTGTAATAATGGCACAGTAGACAGTAGACCCGTTGAACAGGGTTTATTCAAATAACAAAGAGCTGCAGCTCATGCTCCTATCAAAACCAATGCTCACTTGAACAGCTTTTCCCCTAGTAGCATCACAGAACAGAGCCCCTCCTTTTTCCGGTCCTGGACCTGCCGCTCCACTGGTCTCCCGCCCACATGACAGACATCATCACATGTGTGTGGGAGCCCACAACCCTTCACTACACACAACAATATGGTTCACAATGGGAACTTATAACAAATACACACAACAACATGAACCCCAAAAAGGACCAAAACACAGAATTGTTACAATATATATATATATATATGAGTGATTAAATGTATTTGTAAATACATATATCGTCACCTTCTTAAAATAATTGCCTAAGTCATTTTTTGCAATGTTTCAGGAAACACAAAAAACTGAACTATTTGTTGATTGTTGAGATGATTTAGGCAAAAAAATTATTTTTGAAAAAAAAATGACTTAGGCAATTATTTTAAGAAGGTGACGATATGTAATAGTTTATGTAAAATTAAAAGCAACTAAGATGAATTACTAACTCAAGTTCATAGCTCAGAGAATGCTGTTTTTAAAAGTGGAAGTTTTTCTGTCATAGCTTACTCAGTGAGTTTTCTAATCTGTTCTGATCTATAAGGCTTCTTTCAGTTCATTATTGTGTGAATGCTATTAAGCATTCACACAATTGTTTTCCTGTTTCTCTTTCTTATTGTGTGAATGCTTTTAAGCATTCACACCATTGTTTTCCTGT
>NC_051436.1:23745653-23764667 GCF_001649575.2 Kryptolebias marmoratus
TTAAGCTATTTTCAGCTTTTTTCTTTTTGTTGTTTCTGCTTCTTTCAGCTAATTTCGGCTTTGTTCTTCTCATTTTCAACTACTTTCAACTAACTTCAGCTTTTTTAACTAATTTCTGCTTCTTTCAGCTTTTGTTCTTCTATCTTATGCAAATCTTCTTCAAATAAGCTGCTGTTTCCCTTTTTGCGTTTTCATTAAACTTCAGCTGTTCAGCATATCTTTAGCTGCCTTTAGCAAAATCATTCAGCAAAAAAAGCATTCACACTGCATTTTCGCAGGAAATGCAACTTCTCTAGTTATAAAGAAATTCTCTCTTAGCACCATTCTGGGTACAGTCTGTATCAGCCTTTAGATGAATAAAAAGATAACGGCTCAGATGAGAGATGAGTCACTTCACAGGCGGCATAAATATGAAACCAAGGGCAACTGTCGAGTTTACATTTAAACAGATCTGTTGGTCTCATAATTTAGCAGTTTCATGGTTTCCTAAAATCTTACTGAATAAATAAGTGAACTGAGAAAATACAGAGCAGGCTCCAGGCTCCACAGCAGCAGCATTTGTTTTTTTTAGTCTGGAATTAGACATGCAGCCACAAATGCACGTGTGTTTACTGAAGGATTCGTCTGAGGAGCAGCACATTCATAAATCATGATATGGAGCTTTGAGTTGTCAGCCCTTTGTTGATTTATATAGTTTGCAAAAATTGTGGCTCAGACTGATCTGAAATCTACAGTTCTTACTATAACACTGTCTGAACGATAACTGAATGGACAAATAAATTTTACACCTATTCTCAGTCTAAGTGATGTGTGTGGACTAAGATCATGGTAATATGCATTTATATGAACCTACTGACTGCTGTCCTATCTTTTCATGGAATAGAGTATACGGGCTTATCATGATATATATATATATATATTTTTTTTTTTTACAACTGTCTGGACATAATGTTTGCCACAAAATCTTACAAATAAAAACTCAGTCACCAACTGGACAAAAATGACTGAGTAAATTTGCACAAAATAGCTGATGGTAATTGATGGTCCCAAATAATGGGGGGATTCACGAAGTAACTGGGGCCCCAGAAAACAACCACTGAATCAATCACTCATCAGAAACAAACAAATAATACACTTTTATAAATTATGTGTTTTCTTATGGATCGTTTGACTTTTGTAAATGTTATTGTGTTGTAGCACTAAGGAACCCCCTCAACTTATGCCCTCTGTCCTACTATCATCTTTCATCAACTGTTCTGTCTAAAAAGTTGTTCTGCACTGACTGATTCTTGCTATCACGTTGGATAGGTGTTTACATGTCGAGGCTTCCACACTCAGGACATCCTAATCAGGGGTGGATATTGGAATCCACCACTGGCCAAATGCAGGTAAATGTTTAAAGTGGCGTGTAAATTTGAACAACGCACCAGCCACTGTGGCACATTGTCAATTTGAACAGAAAAAACAAGCGTTTAATTTGTACTCCTGACCTGTAGGGGGCAGCAATGCGCCGGAGATGCTGCTAGTTGGCGCTAAATCCCATTAGAAGAAGGAGAACATTTTTACAGGAGCTTTAGGAATGTGGCGGTACATTGCATAAATCAGTGAATCAGTTCATTCCCTATAATGAACTGATTTAGTCCTCAGCTGTTGAGACCTGAGAAATGAAAAGACTGAATAAAACAAGTAATCTAAATATCGTTGAGCAATAAATTTGATCTGGTGCCCACTTTTAACAGGACCATAAAACAGTAGCAAAGAATTGCTATATTGCTAGTGTTTTTTGCCTTTTTATGAAATAATATGAATTGATTTGTTTTTCATTTTTATTTGTTGTGTTTTCAGTTCATCGATTTGTTGTTTAATGTATTATGTTGTTTTCGACATTTTGGTTTCAACAACCCTTCTGGTGTAAAACTTTGTGTTTTCTCTTTTTACCTTTTATGAAATGTTATTGTTTGTTTTTTTTTGTTTCTTTCTCTTTTGTCAACTGTCTTGTTTTGTGTTGTTTTGTGTTCTCAATCAGTGATATGAGACAAGGTAATCTTGGCATATGAAACACATAACATCTACCATAACATACAATAACTAACTGACCCCCCCCCCCTTACACACACACACTGAAGTAGACAGTAAAGCCAACACATTAAAATTCCAGCCACAAAACAAGAATCAAACAGAAAAATAAAAGTAACATTCTACAAAACGGGCCTTTTAAAAGTCATGTTTTGTAAAATGTTTTCTGGTTTGTATTTCATTTTTTCAAAGATTTTGCTGCTTTTATTATTGAGATCTGTTTCTGAAACTCATGTCCTAATGAGTTTATGGTAATTCTTTTGAAAGGATTTTGATTGCAGCCTGTGCAGTGATTTGCATGGTCACTTCATAGCTACAAGGTTTTGTGTTTTTGCATGTTGTTTGTGCGTCACACCTGGCTGAGTGTGTCAGGTGTTAATGTTTGTTCATCTGTCTTAGTGATTTTATCTGTCTATCTGTTTTATCTGGGATAAGATCCAGACCCCTGTAGTTCTGATATATAGAAATTTGTATAAAGCCCTGCACTGTTGCCAGAGGACAGCATGTCCAACATGTTTTAATTTCCCTACCTCGTTTAAGAGCATCTCCAACTCATCTTCCTTAAAGTTTCCCGTCATTTTGCATGTATACAAAGTTTTTGATTGTGCAGAGAAGACTCACGCATGCACAACATATTTACATCTGTTTGCATATTTAAATGGAAGTGTGTCAAGAGAGGAGTCTCACGTGTGCTCAATTCCATGTTAATCAGGTGGTACAAAGTAAATGTGCTTAGATTCATGATTACATACTGTTTCGTACATCTGGACTTTTTATATGTACACTATTTTTTAAAATTTAATCATACATTATGTCATGTTTCAGAAGGAAATCTATAGAAGTCTTTGTACATGAAGCCCATAAGCTAAGATCTGGTCTTGACCTGTTGCCTTTATTTTTTATTTTCTGCTGCTGCTGATAGTTGTTTCTACAAACTGCAACTTATTATATTTTCTCTCATCTGGAGTTGTTTAAAGACAGCAGTCTGGTCAGAATTAAACTCTATTTCTTCTACAGGTTAGATATGAACTGTTTAAAACCTTTCACCGAACCCTGACTCAAAAGAACTGAATTTTCTCTTTAACCGCAGGCTGTATTTAAAGAAAATCATAAATCAGAGAACACAATAACTTAACTTTTTTGTGGAAAGTATGTTTTTTATTATCTTGTCCCTTAATCAGCCTCAATGATAACTTTCAGCTTACTATCTGAAGCTTAAAGGTCAATAAGCCCACAAGCGTTCATTATACCTCTCCTTCTTCTAGTTGCTCCATCGATTGTGTTTCTGGTAATCACACTGTAAACTATCCTGACATGCTGCAGTTCATTTACACATCAATGATGAGCTGTGTGCTCCTCCTTGTGGTCCTGCACCTTCCATCTTTGTCTCTGTGAATGTTTCCATTCTTCTCTGTCACCCAATGAATTTCCTCCCCTCTCTCTCTGTGTATACCGGCCTTCACGGAGCAGCAGCTCATCCTGTGATTGGCAGCTGCTGATGGGATTTCAATTCCACTCAAAAGTCTGTTGCCAAGGGCTACAGAGGGGCTCCCTGCTTCCTTGCGTGCAGTTGCCATGGAAATGGGGAGTTCAGGATTTCCACCTGCAGATGGCAACCCCGCACTCCAAGTCACAAAGGGAGAATTGAGGTGAAACAGGGTGTGAGTGGCTGAGAACAATGTGAGGCTGAAGGTTTAGGTTTAAATCTGTCTCCTCTGTGCTGCAGCTACTTTAGATTACACATAAAGATTTTCTGTCTGTCAGTCTCTGTTCTGCAGAGCACCAATTCAAGCTGTGCAATGCTCACTCATTTTTATATCATTCAATAGAGAATATTTTTTTGTCACATCCCATGAAACTTATAATCAAGACAAACAAACAGACTGCATCTGTTTTTTTCTGCAGCAATCCTGTTTATCAGTTCAAATCTGACAAAAGAAAGGAGCCCAGGTTTCTTTTAAGCCTGTATTTCCCTGAGTTGTGAGTACTGGTAACAAAACGCAAAATGCATTCGGGAGGGAGTTTCCAAAATGTTTTGAAATATTTGTGATGGTTTTCAATTTCCTTACGTGACTCACAGGGCCTCAGTCCTCGTTTCCAAAACTACAACATGGCAGAGCCTGTAAAACAGGATTTCATGGGATCAGTTCTCAACAATGGACAAAAACAGAATGATATGTCTAGATTTCTCCTATACAGTCAATGATAGACAACAATAAGAACTAGACATTACAAATGCCACATTACAGGACCCGGCCATCCCCAAGGAGACCTGCTGCAGCCTTTAGAAGGTTAGCCTGGTCCTCATCCAGCAGCTGTTGCTGTTCTTTTCTGAGGTCCACATTTCTATCTCTAAAATAAATCACTGCACTGAAAAAAGTGCTCACTTTTGCCGGTCCCGGATTATGGAGGAGGGTTAGAATTGTAACATTAAAAAAACACACACACCAACAAAAACAAGTATCAACAGAAGAAAGGTAATTTGTAGTTCTAAACATATTTAGGGGGGGTGTTTACTCACCTTTTGTCAGTGTACCTGCATATGGCCAATTATACAAATTAGGTGATGACTTCATATAGTGACTGAGTGACTTTAGGACAGCCAATCGCTACTCTCCTTACTGAGGAGTTGGCAACACTGATATGGTCTAGTATTATCATCTGTAGCTTAAGGTCTAAAGAGTCAAAAATTTTCAATTTAGTCACAAGTATGTTGCGCCATAGTGGTTTGACAGACATGCACACTCAGCAGATTTTGACCCAAATTTTGCCAGGTTGTGTGACACATGCAAACATGTTGCAAGTAAACAGTGCAGCATGATTCCAAGAGAAAATTGTTTATTTTCTTGCAATTTTGTGTTCCAAACAGTTGTAGTGAGATAGAATCTATAGCAGGATGTGTGTAAAACCTAAGAGTCTGAGAGCTGAAATATTTATGTTATCACATCTAGGCTGGACTATTGTAACTCTTCAGTGCAATCTGCTGGCTTACTTATATAGATAACTTTTACTAATTGTTTTTTTGTAAAGTATATTAATGTTTTTGTACAGTGCCCTGAGACAACTTTTGTTGTGACTTAGCGCTTTATAAATAAACAGAATTGAAAACTGAATTGAATTGAATATCATCCATTTGTTACAAATGATGTGGGTCAGTCAACAACATTTTGGAGAGTCACCTTCCTTCTCCAGGAGAAGAAAAGACAGAGAAGGAGGGGGGAGGATTCACCTGCTGCTGCCACTGAGGTCAGTTTGAAGTATTTCTCACCAGGGTGGGAAATACTGCAAACTACAGCTGATTTTCACTGAAACACAAAAGAAAAACTTATCAAAATCTCCCTCAGTTCCTTGCTTGTGTGTGTCCCTCACATCTACCCAGCGTTTTTCTGTAGTACTGTAGCTGGACTAATGACGTACCATCTCTGTTGAGCCATGTATCCCTATAACTCTAAAAAGTGATGACTTCTTGAGATTTTTTATAAATATAATTATTTCAATTATAGAGAAATTTCACACCATACTTCCTACTGTTGCCTCTGATTCCCTATCAAATAAAACAGCTTTAGAAGTGTTACTAGAACCTGATTTGTGTTTGGACTGTTTTTGTCCTGTTGAGCTTTCCGAATTGTCAAAAATAATAGCTTTATCCAAACCTTAACATGGTTGCTAGATCCCATTCCAACCAGGCTGTTCAAAGAGATGTTTCCCCTAATTAATATCCCCATTTTGGATCTGCTTAATTTGTCTCTAATGAATAGTTATGCACCACAGAGCTTTAAGGTTGCTGTAATTAAACCTTTACTTAAGTAACCTGATATTGATTCAGGAGTCATAAGCCAATTACAGACCTTTATCTAATCTCCCATTCATCTCAAAAATTCTTGAGAAAATAGCTGCAAATCAATTGTGTGAACATCTGGACAGAAATAATCTGTTTGCGGAGTTTCAGTCAGGGTTTAGAGCTCATCATAGCACAGAAACAGCACTGGTGAAAGTTACTAATGATATCCTCATGTCCTCAGACAGGGACTTGTGTCCATACCTGTTCTGTTAGATCTCAGTGCCGCATTTGATACAGTTGATCACAATATTCTGCTATAGAGGCTTGAACATGACATTGGAATTACAGGAATGGCTTTAACATTATTGAAATCATATTTATTTGATAGATTCCAGTTTGTAAATGTTAATAATGAATCTTCTTTATACACCAAGGTTTCTCATGGGGTTCCACATGGTTCAGTGCTTGGACCAGTACTCTTTACTTTATATATGTTTTTATTAGGTAAGGTCAGCATGGGATAAATCTTCACTGTTATGCTGATGATACTCAGTTATATTTATCCATGAAACCTAACAAATCCAACCAGTTACTGAGATTACAAACATGTCTTAAAGACATAAAAACCTGGATGACTCTTAACTTTCTGCTTTTTAACTCAGACAAGACAAAGGTTGTGGTATTTGGACATGAGAATCTTAGGAATAAACTTTGCAGGCTTTTACTTCCTCTGGATGGCATTGATTTGGTCTCCAGTTCTAATGTAAATAACCTTGGTGTTATTTTGGATCAGTTTCCTAGAGTGTTAACTTTATGTTCTGTTTAGAGAAGTTTGTTTGTGCTTGTTTAGTTTGTCTTTATTGTCATGTTCAGTCATCTTGGTTTTTTGGGCAATTTTGGATTCTGTGTTGTTTCTTACCTTAAAAATTTGGTTTGTTTCACTATTTTGTGCATTTTTGGTCTCTCAAATTGGTGATTTTTGTATTTCCATTGTTATTTTAGGTCCTACAAATACAATAATGGAGTGAGTGACAGACGCATCACTTCCGCCAAGGAGATTATGTTTTGTTGTTGTTGGTTTGCTTATTTGTGTGTCTGTTTGCAAGTTTATTTAAAAATCAATTAACAGATTTTGATGAAATTTTCAGGAAATGTTGGGGATGTCACAAGAAGCAATTGATTAAATGTTGTTGGTGATCCAAACCACGATCTGGATTGGACTGTGTTTTAATGATGCTATGGCCTTGGCAGAGGTTTGCACTCTCCGAGTACTTCTAGTTTTCTTTATTTTTTGTCTCACATAGTTATTTAGACATGTTTATGCAAAATTTGCATTCTCTGCTATGACATTTTGCATAATTTAGTAGTCGTAATATAACTCATGTGCTCATTTTAATTATTTTTTTTTTTTCAGCCACTGCTAAACTGGATGATGTTTTTGCCTGTGTCTGTGTGATCACTTGTGTTTGTTTATCTGCCTGTCAGTAAAAACTGTCATGAACCACTGGATGGATTTTAATCAAATGCTTAGACAATAATGATTGGATGTGTATTTACAACAGATTAACTTTTGGAGTTAACAAAATTCAAGATGACCACCACAGTCAAGCGACCTTTGGAAACACAACAACGCCTATAACTCATTCAGTTTTACAGATACTGAGCTCAGATTTGTTGTGGTAGTAGCTGAAAGGCATTCACAGTGCATTCTTTAAGCGCTATATGTTGTATGACATCATTGCTCAGAATTGTGGCATTACCTGTTGGCTTTAAGTGTTTGTCTGTTAGCAAAATATCTAATAACCAATGGATATATTTTAACAAAAGCCTCAGAAAGTAAATAATAAATGAACATCCGCACCTGATTAACTTTCGGAGTCACCCTAAATCAAGATGGCCACCACAGCTAATAGACATAAGCCAAAACCAAAAATGGCTATAACTCAGTTTGACAGATACTGAAAATTATATTGTTTTATTTTTATTGCCCCCATATAGCCCTTTAGTGTCTTTAAAATTTTGATATAAATGATCATTTTTATGTTTAAATTCGACATTTTTCTGTCTCATTTTGTCTTTGTGGGGGAATTTAGTCTATTTTCTGTCTTAAAGGTACAAAAAACGTCCAGGTAGACATTTAAAAACGTGAATTCATAAATTACGAGCCTGGTGCAGTGACTTGAACGCAACACAGTTGTGAGATCAGCTGATTTTTTACGCTGCCATTTTGTCCGGTAAAGCAGCAGTCAGTTAGTCAGTCCATAAAGGGAAACCACTGCCGACACGTCTCACGCAGCGGCACCGGGACCGGGACTGTTGGCGAACTAAACCGAGACGGTAGTGCGGTGGCAGCCTCCGGACGGCAGCACCGACCTAATTTGAGCACCGTGAAGGGGAAACGAGCGAAACGAAGGAGCTGTCATTTTTTTCAACTCACCGGGGTCGGTTGGTGCTTTTTTCGGCACAACACCGGCTCTGCTGGCTGGGAACATTAGCTAACTGTCGCTAGCTCCTCGGCTAACACCAGTCTGTCTCTCTCTCTCGCTCGCTCTCGCTTTCTCTCTCACCGGAAGAAACTGCGCCTGACCCGGCTGTCAGTTTTACAGCGTTCACGTAGAAACTTCAAACAATGCTTTCTTCAATCCCGAGTGACTTTTTATACCCGGCAAGGGTTTTAACACACACGACAAACGAGCAGTGATAGCTTCACAACCTTAGCTAATACAAGTTTGACGTGGAGGAGGAACTCAAGCCTTTTTTTTCTTTCTTTACTTTTTTTTCTCTTTTCTTTTTTGACTTCGTAACGATAGCTCTCTGTTTCTGCGCCAAGTTTGAGGTTGGATCTGTCTCTTTGGTGATCCCAAACAAACAATTCAGGTTACAAACCAGCCAATTTAGCTATGTTTATTTGTGGCCAGAAAGTATTTTCAAGTGTTTACAGATTCCACAGTGGGACTCTTTCCTGGTTCGAGTACTGCAGCGGAAACATTAGCTAACACAGACTAGCTCTCAATTCAACTCCGTCTTCGTAGTTTATTTGCTCGATAAATACACGGACGAAACTTTTGCCAAACAATTGAACTACAAAGGAGAGGTGCAGCTGATTGTGAAATCCTGCTATTTTGTCAACAACATTATTTACTGTGGACTGAACAGGGAGGAAATAACCCATCTGCGGTGTGAGAGACGAGCTTATAGTTCCGCATAGATCGGATCATTATTGGGGTTCTTTAGGGGGACAAAATCAAAGTAATAGAAGTCATGTCGGGCCAATCTATCACGGATCGGATCACCGCGGCTCAGCACAGCATGACTGGTTCTGCCATCAGCAAGGCTGTGTGCAAAGCCACAACACATGAAGTCAGCGGACCCAAGAAGAAACACCTCGACTGTGAGTAGATGTGAAGCAGATACAGTGTTTCCTTCAGCTATGTGGAAGACGAGCTCTTTCTCTGATGCTTCTGCATGGGTTTCTTCTGTACAGACAGTCAGCTGTGTGGAAAAAGACACAAATGTGGCATTTATAGTTTCTGAAGGGACGTATCAGATGACAGCTGAAACTGAAAGTATGCAATCAGAGCTACAACTATTTGTATTAGTTTTGTAGGATGTCTGAGATTCTGTAAATCAAGGTAAATGATGTCCTGGAAAAGTTGTGAATTACAGATATGGGAGGTTTAGGACCCCACTGGGGGTCAGGAAACAGCAACTGAGGGGTCTTGAGATGAATTTTAGAAATGAAATCAAATGTTTAGATGATTCCTTAAATGACAGCATCTTTTTTGCATAACTTATGTAAGGAGCTGCATACAGCCTGGTTTAGGATGCAGTATGCGTTTTACAGGGGAAGATAATGATAAGGATAATAATAATAATGTAAGCTTTTTATAAGCTTCAGATGTTTAGTTAATTTTTTTGAGATCAACAATCAGTGTACAAGTTTAGATGTTTTTTGTAAAAGAAGTCCTGTGAGTTTTGCTGCTGTGGTAGTAATAAACCACATCTCAAACTAGTTTAATGAAATGCCTCATGCTGTAGTTTAGTAGTTTCCCAGTGAAGGTGCACCCATAACCTTATCTACAACCATAATAAAAACAGAAATACAGTCAGGTTTGCTTCTCTGGGCACAGTCTTGAAGCGAAAACATTATTACAACTCTTTTACATAACATTTTGACTTTAAACGTCAAAATCTTCTTTTTTTTCTTGTTTAAAAAATGGATAAAAAATATTATGTTACGTACTTAGGCAGTTTGTGTTGTCCTTCTCAGCTGTTATTTTTTTTACATTGTTTGTATACTTCTGCAACCTATAGTTGGATGGCCAAAATGATCTTTCTTTTTGACATGCTCTTAAAGTTACAGCATTTTGACATTTTTAAAAATTAGAAATTTAGAACATCAGAAATACATTTTCCTGGCATTTTCAGTTGGAACGAGGCTGGGAGGATTTTTGAAGAGTCCAAAATAAGCAGGTTTTTTTAGGACCATTTTTGAGAATTGTTGACTTTTTGGAAGGACTGGGGAAGTTTTCAGAAAATCAAATGGAGAATTTATTTGGCCAAGTCAAGGAACTATCTCCCAAGGCAGTAAAGTAAGTAACATTGTAAAATAGACTTGAATAAAAACATATTGAGTGGAGATTTGAAATAGATAGTCTTGGCATTGTTTTTGGTTGGAGAATCCAACCATTCTTTTCTTGGATGTTCCGGCCTCTGTCATGCACTGCCTGTAAAGTGATGCGGTGTCTCGCCCCCAACATTGACCAATCAGAAGCCTCAGCAAATGAATGAGTGGTGTTACAAACATGGCTTCACTCATGGATTGACAAAAATGACCAAAAAAAAACTTGTGGAGGAAGAAAATAACCATTTATTGTAAATAAAATTACATTTTGCATCGTTATGCCGATCAGGGATAACACAGGGACACTTCTAGGCAAACGTTTACAAAATATTTTTGGTGAATCAACAAAAAGTAGCTAGCAAAAATGTGGCTAAATAAAGATTTTATATGGTGATTTTCGCCGGTACATCCCACTGGTTGTACTGGAAATGATTACGAAAACAAAGGTAATTCTTTAAAACTTATTGCCCAATGTATTGCTGATATTTACTCCTATAAGTTCATCCATTTAAAACTCGTACATCAACAAGAGTCAACACCTGAAAACAAACAAACAAAAAATTACAAGGTATATTTTTGTTTTATTTATTTTATTTTTTAAACAATGCCAATGTCCAGTTTGTTTTCCTTGAGGGGGCAAGACTTGACTTGTATTGGAACCAGTCTACAAGGACACTACTCCTGTTCTGGTTTCAACCTCCGGGTTCCTGTTGGATGTCTAAGGTTTTTAATCGTGTACTTTTTGTATGATCAAAATGGTCTGCATTATTGTAACATTCAGGTTTGTGTTAGAGCCAATTCTCTTCACAGAATGAGCTGCCCTCACTGAGTGTTTTAGGGCCATACTACAAAACAGACATTTGTAATTTGTTTTTATAATTTAAGAATATAGGAAAAAATATTATTATTATTATTATTATCCCCACTGCCTGTACTTGCACTATTGAAGCTCTAATGGCAGCAGGAATTGTCTCATAACTTGTTAAGCTGTATCCTATTGAGTATTTGCTTCACTGTTATGGTTCTGGCTCAGACAGATTTCTTGCTGTGGGTTCATGTTGTACAGACTTCAAGGCAAGTTGCAGTCAGAGATAATGGAGCGAGTGACAGAAGCAACAAAAGGCAGATCTTTGATCAGACCTGCAGCTCAGGAAGGACGGAGTGTACCTGCCTTGTTTCCACACAGAAGCAAACAGAGTTCATGCTAGAGAAATCATATTATTCCATGTGGTGGCTTTGGTTGACTTAATTTACTGGAAAAAACCTCTCCGAAAACACTTCCAGCAACGTCATCTGTGATTTGAATGAAGTCTTTTTAATTGATTCATTTATTTGTCATCCCATTGTGGGAATATTGTAGATTATAGTGTGTCGTAGCCAGGAAAACCCACTTGAACTGAAGCTGAGTCAATGCGAATTGGTTAACAGGAAATCCAGGCTGAAGAGATGCATCAAAGATAAAACTGAGTCACAAAAGCTGAGCATGTACGCTGCAGTGCTGGTGCTCGTCTCAGACATTACTGGGACCAAATGTGCTGAAGTTCTGTTTCTGGGAACTGCCTCCGTTGGCACGAGATGTTGGTCGTTTGATCGATGCTCCGGCTCAGCTGCCTTGCATCCGTCAACGCCTCCTCACTTACAAGACTCAGCTGCTGACGTGCAACAACAAAAAAAAAGTCGAGCATTGTCTCTCCATTCCTATGTGAACTTCACCAACCAATGCACCATTTCAGGCTTAATCATTGGAAGTTATTGATTTCTTCAGGAGAGCAACAACCTTGGTGCCGTGGGGAGGGAATGGTCTGTTGTTGGGCTATTTGTCATGATTTCACCGTAAATGTGCACTGCTGTCACACTGTCATCTTCATTGTGTTGTTGATATTATAGGGAAAAAAGGCAGCCAGGAGGCAGGCATATTTACAGGGTTTGTTCATCATTCAGTCGGGCACAGAGTCGATCTGTGAGTCGTTTGTAGGAATGTGTTCAATAACAGCTCACACTTTCACTGTAAAAAAAAAAAATCTGATCACAGCTCTAATAGGGAGGAATTCACAATAATGTTGAATCAATTTTTCTGTTGATTCGTGAAATGAAAACTAGAAAATATTCATCTTTTAGTGATGGAAAAATGACTCCTAATTGTTGCTTGAAAGGTTAAGGCGGTCAAAAACATTTTTGCCTTTGTGTGTTAATCTGCAGGGTAGCAAAATATTTCATGAACCAGTGGACTGATTTTAATAAAACTCTAAGAAAGTAGTCATTGTGTGTAACTCATTTACTTTTGGAGTAAACCTAATGCGTAGTTTCACACTTCCAGACACTCCCCCTCTTGCTGCCATTGCAATAGCTTCAGCAGAAGAGACATTTTTTGTCAAGCACGAGCTATTTTTTGTTTGACAATGGTTGTTTCATGTTAGGGTAAAGGATGTTCTAACCGTGCAGATAGTTCGATAGTTTTCACTACATTCTGAAAATCGGGAAACATGAAGGACCTTTAAATGGAGGAGTCGGCAAGTGTGGCTGGTGAACATCAACTGTTCAGACCACTTTTATTCAGGTAAAAGTAACATTAAAAAAACAAGTTCTGTTAGTAATGTTATTGTATAACTGTGGTAGAATCACCAGTTTAACAATATAGAACGTCTCTACTGTAGATAGGCCTGTTGCGATAAATGATAAATCAATTAATCACACGATAAATTAAAATGAGGTCGGTAATTTTCATTTATCGGCGTTATCGTTTCTTCGTGTCTCTCTCTTTCTACTGAAGACACTTTGATATTGGGAGAAAAAGCAAAATGGAACTGGTTTCAAGGTTGAAGTAACAGCAGTGGTGTGGGAACACTTCAGATTCAATCAAATGACCGAGGCAAACTGCTACAAACTCTGTTACTGTGTGCTTTTGTTTGTTTGCACTTTTTGTTTATAAAACTGGCAGTTTTGTCCGTCTTCTCTATATAAAACTAATGATTATTACTTTTTGAAGGGCAGTTTAGTTTACAGACTTAATAATCCGTACCGTTTCAAGTTTTTAGTTTTTTTTGTTTTTTAGTTTTTATTCAAGTCTTTGTTAACAGAGACTGAGAGTCCATTTTATTTTTGTTTTTGGTTTTATTTATTTTGTGTTCCAGTGTTAAGGTTTTTTTTTAAAGTAAAGTTTATTAATCTTTGAGAGGATGTACTTGCACTTATTATCATTACATTAGTTCAAAACTGTCTCCAAATGATATTATCGTTTATTGCAATAATTTCTGAGACAATAATTGTCCAGAAAAATTTGTTATCGTGACATGCCTAACTGTAGATAACTCACAACAAACAAAGCTGGTGCCATTTTAGGTCTGATAATTCATAAACACACTTTCGACAAGGTATGCCTACATATATAATATTGTTCTTACTTACCCTACCAATCACCAGAACTTTGTTATTAACATAGAGAATTCAGATATCCTTTACAAATCCTTTGAAACACTAATTTCATGAGTCTATTGCTTTCAGGCCACGTAGCTCCTTCATGGTGTCGGCACTCTTGGTCCGGCATTTCCTTTTTTTATTTTTCACCTCATACAAGTCACTCCCAACAGTAGGGATCTTTTGCATATATCATTCCCTTGCACTTTGGTCAAGAGTGAGTAAATACATTGATTTAGTTTGCTTTGGCGCTATTGTTGTCTAGTGCTTACCTACCAACATGTAGAAATATCTCTCTTCCAGCTGAGACTTGTGGGAACTATGTGTTCAAGATGGCCACCACAGCCAGTTGACTTTAGGAACCACAAAATGGCTGTAACCCTGCCCATTTTGCAGATATTGAGCTAAAATTGTGTGTGATACTGAGCATCATTCAAGCACTACACATTGTGCAAGATTTTTGCTTTGGCAATAATTGTTGCTGTCATCCAGTTTGTCTGTTAGAAACATGAACCACTGAATGAATTTTACTGCATTTTATTGTACATTGGATATACAACTGATTACCTTTTTGGAGTCACCCCAATTCAACGTGGTCAGCACAGACATGTTTGATGTGGTAGTAGCTGAAAATCTATCTTTAATACATACTCTGAGAGCTAACTAATCTTACAAGATCTCACAATAGCAGATGAGATTATTTTTAAAATTTGACCAAAATGTCTATAATGCAATAAGATCATCTTAGCGGATGATCTTAATTTAAACCTCTGGCATGAAAGACAGTGGGCAATATGCATTCCATCAAGGAATGCTTAGAAATTAGTTCACTGGAATTAAATTTAATTTGTTTTAAAATTTTGCTGTCATTTAACATAATTGGAACATTTCTCCCATAATTGACTTTAATCTTTCCTGATTCAATAACATATGCACCGTATGTCTGTCTGCCGAATGTTGCACGATCACAGCATTCCCCTGGCAGTGCAAAAGCAAACGTATAGCTCCTTATAACAGCTCCATAGTGGGACCACCAGCCCTTTTACCCTCAGAGTGCAAGTGTTTGGAATAAAACCAGCTGAAAAGCATTTAGTTACAAAACGTGGCATCTGGCAACTCAACCATCCACCCAACTAGGAAGGTACCAGTACCACTTTGCATCAACACTACTCAGTGTTTTGGGTGACAAACTTTGACTCTGAAAATGCATGTTGTGTTGGTGCCCGTTTTTGTTTCAACATGTATTTTTCATAAGTCCTTGTCCCTGTTCGCACATGTAAACAGACGGTCCTTGTTTTCTATGGCTCTTCTTTTGGCAGATATTCACTGGAAGCAGCTGTGGCTGTGTCACATCAAGCTGTGAAGGATCTCGGCAGCATATTTGTTTCTAGACCTAATAACTGAATATCCCTGGCAGGAGCCTCTGATCACTGCTAGTTTTGAGCTGTAAGGGTTCCTGGGGGAGAGCCCGCTGTTTGCTGGAGCAGCCGTAACCTTCACGCACCACTGGTGGAAATAAGTGTCTCGTTAAAGCCGTTTAGTGTTATGATTGGTACCGTCCACCTCAATTAACCTCAGTGTGTGAGTCATGTGGCAAAAATGCCTAATTCTACCCATCAGTCGAATGTCTCTTGTGTTTATGAAGATTATTGTCATAATAATCAGTAGAAGGATGTTTGGAGTATATTTGTTTGCTTGCACACCTACTTGAAGTTTACTTGTTGTCAAGGTGAGGGATATTGAGCATTTAATCCAGCTTTTGTCAGCAGGTAAGCGATTGTTACAGCTCTCATTCACACATGCTTGGGAGGCCACTTCTGTCCACTTTGACTCGGTTAACTGTTTCACCATCTTCCAACCGTTAGAGACAAGTTGTGACATTTAAACTGAAGTCTTAGTTTTCTCCCTTCACCAGCTCACTGTTGTCATGGCAGCTGCTCAGCCAATTGGCACGTGTTGAATGCATTCGGGTGGGGAAGTAGTTGGATGGCGAAATTGGCCACTCACTCAGGTGTTGTTGTTTTTACAATCTTTGTCAAAACAGTTAGTGGTGGGGTGTTTGTCAAGCATTTCTTAGATCCAGGCTCTTGTAGTGGTTCCCAGTTAATCAGGTAAAATAGCATGTTATAATCAGAGTTAAACTGGAATAATTACTTAGTTTTAATATTGGCTTAGCCAAGTGACTAGGGTCGACTTTCTTCAGCACTCTGAGAACAATTCACACCTAGAAGTCACATGAGAGGTGCTTGGCCGCCATGTGAGTGTCACTGGAGTTGCATAAATGGAGCTGTGAATGAACTAACAAGTGGCAGGTGAGTGTTGGAGAAGGGTTAGCTTGTTCCAGCTCTCATTGTTAGTTAGCTTGCTCTAATTACATGTCTTCTTTGTCTCCCATTTTTGTCAAAGGATAAAAATGGATAGCTGATATAAATGTTATGTTTCAGATCTTTATTGTTCTCGAAAAAGCAAACTTGACAAAATAGCTGGCCAAGTTGTTGTCACAGATTTCTGTAACATAAAGGAAATGTTATGATGCTGCATTTACGGGCAAAATGTTTGTTGAAATATGAAATGGTGCCACAACTTCAGGTCTCAAGATGTTTATAGCAGTTCTTTAATAAAAGAGAAAGTAATGTCCTTCTTTAGGACCCTATGTTTCTTGAATACATCAGTACATCAGCTTTATTTTTTCACGTCTTAGTTTGTGTATCATCAGCTGTCCTGATTTTCAAAGACCAGCATCTGCATTGGTATCATATAGGCAGACCTCTATATTGGAGCAAACTATACTTTATAAAAAATATGTTCACTGTCACAAAAAACTATTGCATTATCTATTATTTGATTCCAGTGTGTTAAAATTGCTGCCACTGTCATCTATTCTTTAAAAACAAAAAAGGACCAAATTCTTGAAGGTGTTTTGCCTGTTACAGTTTAATATTTGATCTGATTATTACATGGGATTCAGGATTTCCCTCTTGGTTGACAAAAAGAAACTTAGGGACACTTAATTACCATTTTCCTAATCTTTATTGCCTTTTGACGAGAGTGATAATATAAATGGGTGCAGGCAAAATTTTTCATGAGCCATTAGAGTGATCCCCATCACATACATTAACAGATTGTATAAAATCTTAGTTTGGCATGAAAAGTAGCAGGTGATATGCATTTGCTTAAAAAATTTAGGTGTGTAATTTTGTATGGAAGCACAACAATTTTTTTTTTTTTTTAAGTAATCAGAAGTGCAGATTGCATGACTACATATTTTACATATTTTGACTTTCCGACCGTCTCTAAAAGTCACAATTTGCCTCTGGATTTAGAGATGTAGGCAGGTGACAAACAGGAATGTGTTGTGGTCCTTCTGTGTTGGCTTTTTGTTCACTGTACAAGCCTTTTTTTTTTTTTAGTTTTTAGGCTCAATTACTTAATTAAGGTATCTTGTTAGGCATTAAATTTTCTCTCTTTTTGGCTCAAACAGCCAACGTTATGGTCACTTTATCCAACACACTACATCTTTACCAGCTGACTGAGCTGCTGAAGGAAATATCCTTTGATGCCATAATGTGATGGGCCATTTTCAGCCAAACCTTCAAATGCTGTTATACGGAATGACGTGACGTAGTACTACTCATCAGCATCAGCTCTGTTTGTTACTTTAGGTTACAGGAAGTTATTGAGCTAAAGTTTATTTGTGGTTCGAGTTTCAGTCTGCATCGAAACAGTGCCCACTCAAACTTTAGTTTCAGACAATGCTTCTAGGTCACCTTGGCATTTATTCAGTGTATTACACTGACCAAAAAAAATTGCTGCAGACTTAAAATGACTTAAATCTCCAAAATGTAGTTAAGACTTTTTAAACTGTTACATAACTGTCAGTTTTGTACTACAGTTATTCTGGCAAAAATGTCATTATATTCCTCCTGGAGGTGGAATTATGCTCCGTTTCTCCCAAACTGACTTTGTTCAAGGCTATCTATAATAGGTAAGATGCTAATCGTTCATAATCATTCTACAGAATCCCACTTCAGATGATCTGATCTCAGATGATATTACTTAAAGTCCCTTAGTTTGACATGGAGAGTATGGTGTAGTATTCAAGTATTCAGCACTGCTGAATGCACCTACATATAACTTGAAGTCATGATGAAAGACTTGTTGTTCATGTTTACATGGCTCGTTATACTTAAGTAAAACTTTTCATTTTCTATTCTCTTCTTCCATCACTATAACCTGCCCCAGCTGACTATAGTTGAGGTGGGGCGCACCCTGTGTGGCCATCGCACAGACGCCTAACCATGAAAACTCCTTTCACAATTTCAACAAGAATGTTTTCCATAATCCTTCATCTAGCTCCTGATAGAGTTCAGTCTGATATCCGCAATGTGAAAAACGAAAGGCATTCGTCAAAGAAAATGACAAAACCGAATCGGTGCCAAGGTTAACCACCAAGGCTGACTAATTTGTTTTAGTGTAAATTGTTAGGTTCTACTTTCTAATGTGTATATAAATGCTATAAAAGAACAAATGTCTGAAATATACTTATAGTTGATAGCCATTGCTTTATAAACCTGTTGAAAAGGAAAAAGATAAAATATCTCACAGCAGAGAGAAGTAGAGGGACACTGCAGACCAGATGTGGGAATTGCCAAAAATGCAAAAAAAAAAAAAACAGTGCGTAAATGAATTGCCGTAAGTACTAGAAAAGCTGTGCTGCCTAAAAGGAATAATCGTAAATACTAAAAATGGTTAACAGTAAAAAATAGATATTCAATTCAATTCAATTCAAAAATACTTTATTAATTCCAAAGAGAAATTAAATGTTGTTGTAGCTCATAATTCTGGTTTTGTTAAAGAGTTGATGGCCGTGGGCAGGAAGGGTCTCTTGTAGAGGTCTGTCCCGATATGTTCTCGGTCCTGGTGTCGTCAAAGAGTCCTACCAGGTAAACCTCCTGCGGAGCCATAACGACTGAGCTCTGGAAGCTCAGGTCGGTCTTGAAGTCCTGGGTGATCTCCAGGACCAGGTGCTAGAAGTGCAGCTTCTGGATGAGCAGCTCGGTGGACTTCTGGTAGTGGTGGATCTCCCTGAGAGCCACGGTCCCGGACCTGTAGAGATGAG
>NC_051436.1:23765052-23769170 GCF_001649575.2 Kryptolebias marmoratus
ATATATATATATATATATATATATATATATATATATATATATATATATTTTTATATATATATATATATATATATATTTATATGCTTATTTATTTAAATGAGTTACTTAATTCTACTTAAATTTACAACTGATTTGGGTCCAGATAAGACTTGAATTGGGTTTGGATCTGGACCACCTTTGGGAAAACCTGTTGTACAGTAGGCAGCTAAAGAAAATTGATAACAAGTTTCTACACTGCATTGTACACTGAAGTTGAAGAAAAACAGAGTTTTTGGCACTGTCTGCACAAATTTGTCCTATATTTTTACATAACCCTCAGAAATGTGCCATTTCCTTTAGCCTTAAATGAATTAACTGAAGTCAAATTCAACTAAAATTATTCAGTGTTGAAACTCCCAAAATATGTCTGGCTCTGTCATTCTGTTCCAGTCTAGTTTTGTTTTTTGCTTTCTCATTACACTGTGTTGTAGAAAAAAGGACTGGCTTGTTTTGCTTTGATTCCAGCCCTGATAGACTTGCTTCTGGGTGGAGCTAGCTTGTGGAGATGCCTGTGTGTTAAGTAATTGTAGGTGAGTCTAATGTTATCTAAACAGCGCAGGGAAAGCCCCTCCCTGACTGGAGAGCAGAGATAGGTTCAGTTTGGACTCAGAGGCAGGAAAAACGACTCACTGCTGTCTGGATATATCTGTTTCAAGTTGAGACCCAGGGGAAATGCACGTGATGTGAAGTGTTAAGTGTGTGAATTTCAATAGATTCCCTGAGTCTCGTGGGAGTACTTCAGTCTCTTTCAATGTATGTTGAATATGTTGCGAACAAGCTTCACAGTCAGGAAACCTGTAATTACACCCATAACATGCTCAAGTAGTGATTGAGTGAACAAATATAACTGCAGAGTACACCTAAGAAATGGCAAGATTAGTCACTGAATGTGGATAAGACAAAGGCAATGATTTTTTCACACTCTAGGACATTATCTCAGATTCATCCATTACTTACCACTGCTATAGGGACACAAATAGAGTTTGTCAGTAATTATAAATATCTTGGCTTTATTTTAGATAAAGAGCTTTCTTTTAAAAATCACATTGCAAATTTGCTACGAACACTGAAAATGAAAATTGGGTTTTATTACCGAAATGGTTCTTGTTTTTCTCTCAAAGCTAGAAGTAAATTGGTAGCTGCAACATTCCTGCCACTTTTGGATTATGGAGATGTGTTATATATGAATGCTTCAAACAAATGCTTACAATCATTAAATACTGTGTATCATTGTGCTTTAAGGTTTGTAACCGGTAGCAGACGTCTCACACATCATTGTGAACTGTATGCAAAAGCTGAATGGCCTCCTTTAAGTGTACGGAGAATCAATCACCTGATGATCCTGATTTATAAATCTCTACTCGGTCTGGCTCCAGCTTATCTAAACTCTCTTTTACAAAGATCTGTTAATTCCCATTCCTTGCGTTCCAACAACATTTTTCTTTTGTATGTTCCACGTTGCCGAACTGAAAAAGGAAAGCAAGCGTTCAGTGTAATGGCTCCTTCAGCCTGGAATCAGCTCCAGTCAGAACTAAAGATGTCAGAACTGATCTCACTGGACTTATTTCGAGCGATTCTTAAAAACAGGCAACAAGATTCTTTTAAACATTGTCATTGTTTTTAAATTGTTTTATACTTGTGCATATGTATTAATTAATTTTGTTTTGTAACCAGGTTGCTGTTCACTGCAGATTTCTGCCCAGGTCCCCCTTGAAAATGAGATCTAGATCTCAATGGGGTTTACCTGGTTAAATAAATAAATAAATAAATAAAATAAAAAAATAAAATTGAATAAAACAAACCAGAGGGGCAGCGCTTACATGTTTCATGTTTGGAACACATAATCTAGCTTCTGTTAGGTGTTTCTTATGTTAGTTTAAACCATAATTGTCTTTAAATGGGCTGTTTGCATGTCATCATTATCACCTGTCGTCATGACAGATGGGCGATAATGTAATTGTGTTCATTTGTCTGCCTATTGGCAAAATATCTCATAAACTACTGGATCTTTTTTTAATGAAACTTGAAGAAAGTAATCAATAGGTGAACATCTACAACTGATTACTTTTTGGAGTCATCTCAATTTAAGATGGTTGCCACAACTAATCAGTCTGAGCAGCTGTACATTGTGTTGTAAAGTGCGTTAAGTAGCCTGGTTGGCTAGAAAGATACAAATACAATCCATTTACCATAGCAGACAAATGTCTGTAACTCAGTTACTTTTACAGATAGTGAGTTAAAACTTGTTGTGACATTAGCTGAGAGTCATACCCAGTTCATAACTTGTGTTGCAACAAAATGTGTTTGCTTGTTTAAACAAGAGTTCAAAAACATTTTATTAACCTTTGGAGTCAACTTTGTCTGTCTGTTAGCAAAATATCTCATGGACTATGGATTTTAGTGAAACATTCGGAAAGTAATTATTGAATATTTATATTCAACTATTTCAGTCAACCTGATTCGAGATGGCTTCCACTAGGGAGGGAATCTTTTAGGTACCTGACAACTTGATTACATTTCAGAAGCTGTGCAATTATAAATGAGTTATTGATGCATTTCACTTATCTTGAAACTTAAATTAGTGACTTATTTTGCATAAACACTGATTTATATTTTCATGTGTAACAAGTGGGCAATTGAATCTTGAGATTAAATTTACCATTTATCAGATCTCAACAACTGAAGGCTAAAATTTGTTAATCACAGGAAACTCTTTATCATAAAGTTTACACTGAATAAGGAGGAAACCAATTTTCTTTTCTTTAAGGTTTTATTACAAAAATAAAACTAAATCAAGAAAATAAAATCAACAATAAGCAATTTAGACGACACAGCAAATATAAGGCTAACACTAAGACTTTAGGGAATATTCTTCTGAGGAATGTTTTTTAAGTAATGACTCTGAATGGGGATTTATCCAGATAAAACGACAACAAGTAGTACTTTAATAATCTAAGGTGAAATAGTGATTATTAGTTTATGTAACCTAAAAGAATTACTTGAACAGAATGTTTGGATTTTAGGATTTATCTGTGCAAGAATTTGGAATATTTTAAATTATTTTAATTAATAGCTCACTTTGGAATTTGGTCAGAAGATGTTATTAAATCTGCCAAGCAGTCAGGTTAGTTTCAATGAAACTAAAATAGATGTTATATAGGAATTAGCATCAGTTAAAATGAAACAACCAGACCTAAAATTGTTTTTTCTTTTTTCTTTCCCATCACACAGAGTTATAAGTGCCTCACTGGATAAAAAGCTGTGGAAGAGCAGTTGTTACTTTGTCTTTGTGGAACTTGGAGGCTGCTCAGACCTCGACAGGACCACAACAAGGAGGCAGGTTAAGGCCCACCGTCTCTGGGCCTTAACCTGCCTCCTTGTTTGTCAATGGTCAACGTTCCATCCATGGTCACCTGAGGAGCAGTGATGTTTGTTAAGTTGATTTCTGACATTTGAAAATTAATTAAGAATTTTTCATCTCTGTGATGCATCTTAAAAAAGATTTTGCCTCCCAACTCTAGTTGCAACAGCAAAACAACCCTAGCAAACAACTGTAACTCAGTCAATTTTACATATATTAGTGTGAGAGTCATCCTCTACACATACTCTAAACTAGTGCTGGGCGATATAACGATACATATCATGGGGACGATAGAAAAGTGTCTATCGTGATATATTTTCTTCTATCGTCACTATCATAATTGTATCAATGATTCATGTAAATATTTTATAACGTAGGCTACGATGAATGTATTAGTGTTGTCACTTTGCATACATTCAATTTATATAAGTGATAAATAATAAGAAAAAATAACTATTTTACGAAGAACCTCCGTTTTGCGAGATGACTCTGCTTTACATGTGGGTTTGCGACATGCTTTACGGCAGCAGCTTTCTGTGCGGCGCCGTGTTTTCACCATAAGTGCTGAAAGATGGAGACGCATGAAGTATCAAACCCGGGGTCGCAACAAGTAGAGACAGCTAGCAGAAAGACTTTTACCAAAACCAGGGGGACGTCTGTGATTTGGTTCAAGAAGTCCGACACGGAGCAGAAAAAGGTCATATGCTAACTCTGCTAA
>NC_051436.1:23769192-23786333 GCF_001649575.2 Kryptolebias marmoratus
AGACTGTTTTCTCATCTGACGCCAACACAACAAACCTCTTCTATCACTTAAAGAAGAAACACGAAAAAGAATATTCAACAATCCAAAAAGTGCAAACAAACAAGTTGTAAAAGAGCCGGGAAAGTTGTGAAAAGTGAAACTATAGCCGGCCGAAGATAATGGAGTCTGTTGTCATTTGATACTGTTACGTCTAACAGGTACATATATATTGCTGCACTGAAATGCAGCAGATCTCATTTGTGAAAGTTCAGTTAAATGTCACTTCGAAATAAAGCTTGAAAAAAGTAAGAAATTAGATTATTTTTACATATTTTTCAGAGAATAACTGACAACCTACGTAATTGGGGTATATTGTGATATATATCGTTATCGTGATATAAAATTATCCATATCGTGATATAGGATTTTTTACATATCACCCAGCACTACTCTGAGCACTAACAGATCACATGAGATATTTTGTCAAAACATTGGAATGCAAGGTGGTGGACGTTGTGGGTTCCTTCAAGGAACTACTTTTCATTTCAGCCACATATTTTAAGCAAGTCCTTGCCATTTTTTGTATTCTCATTTATCTTTGTGAAAATAATAAATCAACTAAACATGAACTTATTTATAATCTAAAGGCATTGAGGATGATTCTTGAACTGTGGCTCATGTCATTAACTGCACAGCAAAACATCTTTACGGAGCTCACTGGTCTGTACACAGCAAGCCTGCACTGTAAATGGTGTTCTGAAGTCAATATTAATGAGCAAGAGGCTAGGTAATAAGCTGCATTTAATTTAGTGCAGTCATTTGGAGATGATGACACTGGTGTTGCTGCTTCAGTGGTTTTGAGATTAAAGCTGAACTAATCAATATATATGGATTAAATGATCTGTTTGGAATTATTGTGAAATTCTGTTACTTTTCATACTTTTCAGTTGGATCCTCTTTAAGGTTTTTTTTTTTTTTAAAGAACTCTTTATTTTTGAATGTGCTTGTTACAGCTGAGCAACATATTCTTAACTGCATGAAAAAGTAGCTTTTAATGAACCGACTGCCTGTCAAGTGGCTAATGGTTGTACTAAAGCATTTAGCTAACAAAGACCCAAGTGGCTTTTTCAGATATTCATTAAAAAAAAAACAAGACTGTTAGTTTGTTTCATTATTAGCATTCAAGGTTGTGATGTCATTTGAGCTGTCATTTATTTTCTATTTACAATGAGGAAATGGCCGAACAGGGCCATCTTATTTTGTAATAACTGAAAATTGCTCTAAAATGTTTTTAGTAAAGAAATGGTGCCTTATACAGTATTTAAAGTACATTAAACTGTATTTTATTTAAAGCAAGGATTCAAGGGAAAAAAATTCTTAACTCAAAAAAAAATTTGTGGCACTTTTTCTATCATGTATCTGTACAGTTTCTTCAGTTTAGCCAGTTTCCTCTGAAAATGGCAACATATTTAGTTGTTGCACCCAAATTAAAACACACCGGATCATTTAAAAAAAAATTTTTTTTTCCTCCTTTGGGTGCCCTTTTTTCTGTTTTAAAGATGAAATGTTACCTAAATCAGGAGTAAAACATGTAAGAATTGCTTGTTTTCCACTAGTACACAAAGGAAGTGCACACATTTTACATTATTTAGACACATCTGCAGTTTTGGTTGACGTTACTTTTCCTGAGAAACATCCCTGGACCAGTTTGGGTTAAGTGTCTTTCTCAGGGGAACCCTTGGCTACACAAATACACTGTGCTGTACTGTACACCAGGAACTCTGGATAATGATAGTACATGGTTTGAAACAGGATTTGTCTGTGTGCGTGCATGTGTTTGGGAACATTCAGTGCTTCTGTTCCTGTCTTCATTCTGATCTCTGGTTATTTTTAGTCATGCTCTCTCAGGAGCCCTTGCCTGAGTTCAACTGCGTATTTTTCTTTCCAATTCTTACCTGCATTCATATACAGAGCCTGATGTTCTCTACTAGTATCGCTTACTTTTTTTATGGTCAGAATGCTGGACCCCCCCCCCCTNCACACACACACACACACACACACACACACACACACACACACACACACACACACACACACACACACACACACACACACACACACACGCTGTTGACATGACTTCCCAAATCCCCTCATCAGAACAGTTGAAGAAAAGAAGAGTAAGAGTTTCTGTCTTCATTCACTGACTGGTTTTCTGTGACTAGAGAACAAAACTGATGAGAAACTTTTTTAAGAACCCTTAAAGAGAATAAAAGCCATAGAACCAGTAGTTTAACCAGCTAGTTTATTAATAAACTTGCTTTTGATCACACTCTATGCTTTCAGACCAAACATTTCTAAGGATTCTCTGAGTTGAAAAGGACTGCTGGTCCCAGTATGAAGCGACTATAGGGACCTACATATTTGCTTTCACACCAGCAGGAGAACACTGTGATTGCACAACACTCAGCCAATGGTCAGTTCAGTTATGTCACTATGCCTGTGATATTCACCAACAACAATAATAGAGGACACAATAGTTTGTGCTGTGTATTGTGGTTCTTTGGTTGAATCTTTAAAGCAGACTTTGACAGAGTGTGACCAGACATTTGGTAGGAGAGCTAGGAGGTGAAAACATACAACAGGTCAGTCTACTTTGTGCTGCACACGTGCAAAGAGGAACATGTCACAGTAGATGACGGCGACAGTTAAGTAGCTTAAACTTATCAATGCAAATGCAGTTTTAATAGTGCGAAGAGAAGACAATTCCATTTGCTTGGCCAGTCAATATAGTGTATTTTTATGCAAGAACCAATCGTGTCACTTTAAGTCATTCAGGAGTTCCTATTAGGCTAGGAAAGGTTCTACTCTGAAACAGTAACTGCAGTCTATCTCTATAAATAAAGATATATTTATTTATATATATCTATATCTGCAGTGAGGATGACTCTTGGCTACCACATTAGCACATTATTTGTAAATTTCACTAAGTTTCACTAAGCCATTTGTATGCTGACTAAGGTCTATTTAGCTGTGGCATCCATCTTTAGTTGGGTGCTATTACAAAGATTACTTTCTGATGGTTTCATTGAAACCCCTCCACTGGTTCATTGGATATTTTGCTAACTGACAGACAAATGGAAACACACAGACACGGGCAAAACCATTATTTGTACTTTCAGTTTAAGCAGCAGCAGGTAGTAAAAGGTAAACTACCTTTTGGTATAAATGGTTAGAAGGACTATGAACTAGTACCTTTTGTCTAAAAGCGTACATCTTAGTACCCTTTCCTGAAATGTGCATTACTCCCTTTTGCACTTCCTTTTATTATCATCTCAGGCTTCCATTCTAGTATTTAAACATATTGTAGTCATGCAAAAATCACACATTTCCTTGTAAAGAAAGATGTTTATGCCTAAATGTGCTCATATTAAAGGATGCACAGTTCTGATCTCAACTATCAAATCCCACTTCTGATCCAGGGTAGTTTTTGATCAATCTGTGTTGGAGTTGTTGTGTACAGCCAGCTCTAGATTTCTGCTGCTTTACCTCAGCCAGACAACAATAAGGCTTTAAGATTTTTGGCTGGCTGTGCCAACTTGTCTACTGTGAGAAATTGTTTTTAAAACAGCCAACACTTATGCTAATAAATGAAAACCTGAACAGATGTTCCAGTGCACTGAAGCAGTGGGACACCATAAACATAAATACAGGTTCTTTTTACATCTGCAGTGTGACAAGCTGAATTGTCAGTTAAGTAAGCAAGCACATAAAGAACTGAACCTGACACGAGGGCCTATGTTTCCTTTGGTAACTTCTTAAATAAGGTAAATGTTTTCAGAATAAACCAAATGAATAGGATTATTAAAAATAGCACTAAGAAGCTGGAAAAAATGCTGGCTTAGTATAATTGTAAAACCAACAAAGACGTGTTTTCAAACTTAACAGGCTTACATTTTTCTACCTGTCTCTTGCTTCCCCTCCTATCAGGAGGATTTTAAAAGGGAAGCTAACAGGGAAACGTGGAGGGAGAGAGTTGCACAGGGAATCCTCTTTTGAGGCAAACCCTTTTAACATTTCCTAACACAAAGACAGACGGGGGAAAGAAGGAGATTACTAGTATGCCAGACAAGGTGCTGATACTGGGGAGTGTTAATCTTTAACAGATTGGAGCTGAGGGCCTCAGGGTGCCTTCAGTGTCTGGCTTTTTATCGGTGTGATGTCTGGTAGTGTGCACATCTGTACCTGAGCGGATTTTGAATTAAGGTCAGTCAACTCTTAGGCAAAGCTCATGTTCAGGTAACTGTTATTAAACAATGATAATCTTGATTTGTTATGGATTGACCACGACTACAGAATGGATCAGCGGTTGGACGTTTTGAATCCTGAACACAGTCCTTCTTTTTGAAAGGTGTTCAGTCTCTGGAGATATCCTCATGCAAAACATTGAGTTTTATGTACACACATGGAGAAGACACCAAGTGACTGCCTTTTACATTTTTCACAGTGCTCCTTTATTTTGCTTTTATTTACTACTGTGCTAATTAATGCAGCTTAAAGTGTCAGCACAACAACAACAAACTGTGGGAGTGGAGGTAACAACTTGGTTTATTATCAGTCATTTTAGTAGTTTAAGGACGTTAATACCAGTGGAAGTATACTGACATATACATTAATCAGATTTGTATACATATCAAAAACTCATTTCCCATTCCTCATCCATTGTCAGACCTTCTAAATAAGGAAGTTTTCCTGGAAAACAGACATTTTGTTTCCAGAGAAAACAAGCTAATAGTGCTAAAATTACAACATTTAAGAAACGCAGAAATCATAAAGATAATAGTTGTAAAAGTGTATCTTTATTCAGGAGGCTGGGTAGAAGAGATTGGTAATAGCATTACATTAGCACAATGAAAATCCTTAAAAATATTTTGACTAAAAACAGCACTGGCTGCTTATCATTAGAATCCCAATGAACCTATAAAAACTTGATGCAGTTTGTTTGTATCTACCTTTCAGACCTGGAGCAAAATTAATTTTTTATTGTTTCATTAAATATTATTGAAGATGGAGTAAAGTCACTAGTTCATGTTGACAGGGTTTAATCTCTCTTTTTTTAAAATTATATGTAAACTGGCATTAGTGGCCAAGGTCCATTAGACGCTGACATTTCTGTCATATTTGACAGAAAATTGTTTTTGAAGATTGTTTTCAAGCTGCTTTTAAATTAAAAAAAAAAATTAAAGAAAAAGTTGAGACTTTGTTGGTTAAGAGGTTAGGATCTCCTCTGTGAATTTGTCCTGGGGGTCTCAGAGCGAACTGAACTCAAGAAAATGAGCTGTGTCGTCTGGAACAGGTCTTGAACTCTTGTCAAATTTGTTTTTGAGATTCTAGAGTGATAGAGGTGTACTTTTCTGTCTAAACTGCCAATATGAGGTGAACTTTAGCCCAAATTTTATTGGGAGTTTGTGCAAATGTGTTGTTCAGTGTGATTCTAAGCAAAGATTTGTATATTTTTATGCAGCTCTGTGTCTAACTAGTCTCCAACAGTCTCAACCCAATGAGATGTTACCTTAATAGCGAATTTTAGACTGAATCTCTCTTCACCCTTTCCTCTACTCTACATGACCATAATGGTACATGTTTTTGTTTATGCGTGTAGTCATGGTTTCCCCAGTCCTTTTTGTGAAGTAGAAGTAGGGCCCTATGATTTCTGCAATTTAGAAATCATAGTCCATATCAAAAGTGTGTTTAAAAAATGAAATTTGTTGTAAAATGCAGACTGTTGTGGAATATGTTATGTGGATGTTAACTAATATATTTTTTTCTTAACAAGCTAAGTGTTTTTCACAGTTTATGAGAGGCTGTATTTAAACCATAAATATAAGGACTAAAACATCCTCAAGTTCAGTATTTTTGATTTTTCAAGACAAGTCGCCTTAATGAGTTACTAACACAAAACGAGGGTGAATTTCCCTCTGTGCTTACCTATAGCACACACGCCATGATCACATCTTGAGCTTGGTTCCTGTAGCTTCCACACTGTACTGGGAAATCTCTGTTTGGTTTGTGTTTCATCTGAAGGGCACAGAAGTCAGCATTTAACAAGCAACAATGGAGCTCAGATCAGAGAGGAACAGAGAGGGCCACTGTTCAAAGACATCACATTTATTTCTCGAGTGTCTACATATGTGAGTGAAATACTCAGGTAGTCTCAAAGCTTATTTATCTGATTTATTGTGGAATTCTACAGCAAAAACTTAGTGATGGAATGTTAACGGATGAAAGAAGAAAGAAAAATTGGGTTATATTCACATACACTAGATCAGGGCTGTCCAATCCTGGTCCTCGAGGGCCACCATCCTGCATGTTTTCCTTGTTTCTCTGCTCCAACACACCTGATTCAGAGGTTAAATCACCTCTTCATGTTCTGCAGAAGCCTGTTAATCACCCACTGATTGAAATCAGCTGTGTTGGAGCAGAGAAACAAGTCAAACATGAAGGATAGTGGCCCTCCAGGACCAGGATTGGACACCTCTGCACTAGATTCTTTCAAACCCATGTGCTTGTTTGGTTGCAGTACAATCCGGTCAGGCTGTTTTGCATACAGCAGGTTGGCCTTTCTGAATATGAAATTCAACAATCAGCTAGACCTTTGCTTTCCAAACTAATTATTAAAAATCTCGAGTCATCCACTCTATCTACCTAATAATTAAGTCTGTTAAACACTATGTTCACATCAACAGAATAAAACAGTAAAAAATACTGTTCAATAACAGAATAATTTGTGTTATTAGTACCTGTTAAATTTGTTATACAAGGCTTTTTTTCTTAATTTCCCCCTCCCCCATTTTGTTAATACTATATTTCACAATATGACCACATTGTTTTCTAATTATACACTGGAGGAATAAAATGTGATCAGTTTACTAGGAGAATATGCCAACTTTAATTCACATTGCAAAATTGCAGATTAAGTCAGAATTTGCTTCATTAGCTCACATCCATATATACAGTTCCAGAGTATTTTGCATTTTACAGTGAATTCTATTTTATTTTCAAATTTTGCAATTCCATCTGTTTTTTCTGAAGTCATATTACCTTAGTTTGGAGAAATGCTTTAATTCTGAGCAGAGTGATGAGCTAATGACTAATTTGAGCGTGGCCAAGATCAGAGAGGGTTGCTGCTGCCCTAAAACAACTCCAGCCTCTAATATTTTAAAGCATTTTGTGTAAACACTAATTAATAATCCTTTACATCACCATTGATTTCACATTACATAGAATTGTTTTGATATTTTCAAGAAAAAATGACAACAGGACCTAGGTGTAGCACTTCTGAGCCTGGGGCACTTTCAGCAGGAATATCCTACTATGTCTGATTGTATAAATGATTTCAAAATAGTTATTCTAAAAAGCTTTATACAATGGCATTTGCACAAACAGTTATAACATTTTAGTTTTAAAAGATCCGAACTATTGCTTTAAGCTCATTTATTCTTTAACTAGCATTATACTCAAAAACAGAATCTCTATACAGTTCAATGTATTGTGGTCTGACTCTGTATTCTTTTAGGGCAGAAAAGTCAGGCAGGGTAAATAAATATTATTCTCTAAACTCGGCTAAAGAAATAAACACTTTCTTAAGAGTTTGTGCTCAATAGTCTAATTAAATTCATTTAATTTAATCAGCTTCCCATTGAGACCCCTAAAATCAGCTTTTAAATTACAGTCATTGTAAGATTTTAGACTCCAATTTTTTCTCTTGTACATTCAGCTCTTATTTGTCTAATTAACTGTGGGTGCTAATTAGTCAGGTCAGAATGTGTAGCTGCTAGTGCAGGTGGTGTTAGCGATTCATCGTGATATTTAGGTTGTTTTCTTTTTTGTGGTCTGAGTAATTGCTGAGGTTGAGCTTGAAAGCAGATGACATCTTGAGCAGTGTTTCTGCTGTTGACCACATAAAGACAGATGGCAGGGAGATAAGACAAGGAGGCTGGTGGAGCTGTGTGTGGATTCCAGCAAATTGTCTGGATGAAGAGACTCTCATGTTTTGCGTGTCATCATCCCTTCTCATCTCCTCCACTCTGATCACACGTCTTTCCTGTTATCGCCCATCACTCTACTCTCTCTCTTTCTGCCATGTGTTGTTTGTCTCAGTTACCTCCCCCTTCTGATCCCCCTTCCAGGTCTGGGATCAGTGGCATCTAATGCTTTCCACTCTGGCTGATTAAGTCGGCACATGTACGCTCTTTACATTATCACTGGCACACATACGCACTCGTGCACAAGCGTCCCTGTGGAGCTAATCAGTCCTGCTCTTAGTACTTTTCTGTCTCACGCACACAAACTGTTCCAGCACTCCAGTCATTATGAAAAAAACATTAACTTTGATTTCAAAAGAAAAAACAACAAAAAAAAGTGAAGATGGGCAGGAAAAGGAAAAAGTTACAATAAACTGGAACTGCTTTTAAGACTTTTAAACTGTGTTAAAATGTGTCAGTGATGCTACGGCCTGAAAATCTAACATGCATCAGCTTTCTTCGATAAACTAATAGTAATTGTGGACTTAATGTAGCAATAATCTAAGATGATAAAATTCCTACATTTTGATGTATAAACTGTGTATGAAGAGTAAAGAGAACCAAGATTAAATGAAATATTAAAGCCTCACTCCTTGATAGCACTCTTTATAGTCCAGTCAGACAGAAACACAGAGTAGAAATTAAGCCTCAGTAACTGAAAGAAAACATTGGATACATTAACACACCGTAGTTGGCAGAAGCATTTCATCGTCACTTATGTCAACTCTTATGTGTCTACAGGGTTTTGTGCAGCAGCTAAGACAAGTTGAGAAGACCCTTCACTTCCAGTTTTGAAGAGAAAATTCTTAGCTCTGTTACAGTGGGTGTCGATGAAAGTTTGGCTGAGTGCACTCTGCACTTTAGGTGGTTTTGAGAGAAAACAAAGTCCTGAGAGACACACTGAGTAAAAGCAGACAAAAAGTCAGTTTTTTTTTGATGTATACACTAGGAATGCAAGATAACAAGTTTTTTTTTTTCGAATAGAGTACAAGTACTAGTTTATATTTAAGAACTTGTTAATACAAAGTACCAATATGAGTAATTAGAAATGTCATTACATGTTTAACATATAGTTTGTGAATGTGTTTAAAAATCCAAGAAGCTTACTTTTTGTCTTAACTCCTCAAACAGATCCAGTACAGCAACAGTCTTTTCCAAAAGCCTTCATTGGTGAGCAGTGACATTGTCCGGAAGCTCATGCTCAGATCCGTATATTCCCAGACTCCTCTTTTGCTCAGAGTCTGACCTAATTTCCTGCTGCTACTAGAAATCTCTTTGACCTTGAAGTCTAGTTGATTTTTGTAGATGTTTTTTTATTTGAGTTGCTTGTATGGAAAGTGCTAGATTTAGTCCCTCCTCTTGACAACTTTGCTGATCATATTTTGAAGTCCACCTTACTTCTATCACAGCTGTTTACTTTGAAATCCCTCCACATGGCTTTTTCTTCTTCTGCTACTATTATTGGTAGTTGGCAAACAACTTCAATGGAGTGTTATTGCCACTAGCTGGTAAGGAGTGTGGACTCAAAAATAAACAAACAAACAAAACAGAAAACATCAGAAGTTAGTCTATGACATCAGTCTGTGACAATGCGAAATGGAACGCTGTATGATAAAATCTATAAAAGGTCATAAAATGTATACAAATAAGAAATCAGAATATCAGTTCAGACATATTAAGACTAACTTTCTGTGACTCAGTTAAACTTTGAATGATGTTTCTGTTGAGAAGTATGCTTGAGCTATAAAGCTTCATAGAGGACCTGGTTTTCTTCCTTGTTTCAGCTAATTCCTATTTATGTGTGTGGAAATTTTTATTTTTTTGTGAATTTTGTTTACATAGTACAGTGTACTGCTACCTAAAATCATAGCACATTATTCTCAGTTGAGCTCCATGTTTTAATGATTTTTTTTGTTGTTTTGTTTTTATTTGCTTGGGTTTTTCCAAAACCAAAGAAGTAGCAAATCGAAAATTGTTACTGGAGAAGACAAACAGCCAAATAATAATGAGGATGCTACAGTGCTAATTAAAGGGAAGAGAATTAAAGTAAAACTAATTTGTTAACAAAACCCACTGGTTGCATTCATTGTTCCTTCCAGTTCAGGAATATAAACTGTTTGCATCATAATGTCAGGAAGTGATGCAGGAGGCAGGAGAAGAGTTGTAAGGCAATGTGAGACTGACAATGAGGCGAGGCTGCTGATAAATTCATATGACTGGAAGGTTTAAAATTCAGATTCATTCATTTTGTCACTAAAAGCTGTGATTGGCTGTCATTCACACAACCAAATGCAATTAAATGGATGTAATGCACCTTTGGATTACATTTCTCTCAATTGTAATGACCAAATAGCCCACCTCCTGATGTGTGTGTTTGTGCCATGTTGAGTGAATAATTTGGAATAATACAGGACTTGAGGTGTCTTTTGGTGAGTGCAATAAGTGGGTGAATAAAAGGTGACAACGAGCTCAGTTGAGCGAGTGACCACATGGACGATGAAGTCTTCTGTCAGGAGTCTTTCTGTCTCCGATAGTTTAATGATAAGCTGTTTCTGTAGTTTCCAGGTGTGAGAGCTGGCTGCTTGTAACATCCTGTGGCAAAGAACAAAAGGGAGGAGCACGAGCCCAAGGAGACATGGGAGTGAGGGTGGAGGAATGAAACAATGAAGGCCACAGAAATGAAACAAACAAAAACAAAAGATATCTGATGTTTACTATTTTAAACGTGTGCCAATGCGTGTGCCTGAGAGGCTTGCTGTGTAAATGTATGTGGTAAGGGAAAATGCTGAATCTTTACAATAAGCTCTGGGACCAGAACATTGGCTGGCTCAAATCGATCTCCATTAAAGTAGAGAACAGTGAAGAGCAGCCAAGCTGTTAGTCTCTGCTCAGATTGGATTGTGCACCTGGAGATGAAGGAAAAATGAACAAGAATACATTAGGTGCCCATTGATAGCTCATTAAACACTTTTATTTCTGCTAAATAAGAAAAAGAAAAAAATCTGCATTTTTTTATGTTTTAAAATTTGTGTATTCCCTGTTATGCATCTAGTTTAGGATCCTTTAGCATGTAAATAGATAAATGGTGATGCTCTTCCTACAGTCAGTGTGGTGACAACGTGTGGCAAATAATTAATCTAGTTGACACTTTATATTGTGTAGATTCTAACTTATCACAGTTCAGTATGATGGTTTTTTCAAGAATACCAAGAGTAACAAGAGCTTCAAAGTTATTGATGCTTCAAGTTTAAAAAAGAAAGAAATAAAAAAGCAAGTAGTTCTCCTAAAACTACAACTTGTTGAGTGGATGCTGTGCCAGGTTTCTGACGCATTCTTAATATATTCATCAATAGCAGGCTTGCCCATAGTACACAATAACCCAAAATGCACTATTTTAGACTTTGGAAAATGTTTGTAAATAAATAAAAAAATTGCATGTGAATGAGACATTCAAACACAAGTGAAAAACCATAAAATATACATGTTTGTGTGGACATGGCTTTAATTTACAAAACAGGACATGGAAAGTTATTTGCTTCATGTTCCTGCACAGCTAAATAAACAAGGAACAGAATAAGAATGATGTGAAAGAATTTTAGTTAGTTTAAGAAGTGAAACGGACTGAAGAGGTGGGTCAGTGTCTTCAGTTACAAAAGCTGACCCTCCTGTTGGTTCACAATAATAATTTCCTTCGATTAGTAAAAGACCAACTTCCTTAGACTCTTCTCTCTGTACAGGATAAATGCAAATGTTCATTTTTGGTTTTCCAGTATCACCACAGAGCTACTAATGATGTTGATTCTGTTTGTTAAAATTGTGTCCTCATATTCATGTTGGACAGAACGTGGAGAAACAGACATTTGATTGTGAAGCTCTAACTTTCATGCTCCTTTCTTTAAAGTTATGATATTGTAAACTTCAGAAGAACTACAAACAGCTACTTTTTTGTGACCATAGAGTGGTGCAGTGATGATTTGAGCAGAGTGTACAGACTTTGCCTCAGTGTGCAAAATGTTGAACAATTTCTGTGCAGAAATGCTTGGCAGAATATGCTGCCAAGCATTGTCATATATGTTCAAGGAACAATTCATCCTCTTTGAACATGCTCCATTTGGAGAACTGGTTTGTCCTGATGAGCTAACAGCTTGTCCAAGACCTAAGTTCTGCTTTCATTCTAAAACAGTATTTTTTATAGTGGTTGGGCTTGAGCTCTATTTCTCCATATTGAGGTCATGCAAAAAGCTGTCTACGACAGGTAAGATATTGATTGTTCATACCTTTTGCACAGAATCCTACTTCACTATCCCCGTAGCATTTAAAAAAAAAGTATCTGCATAATGACAGAGCTAAAGCGAGGCCGGAGAACATACAGTGCGTCCTGTTATATTATACATTAGAAAAGTATCACCCTTGTGTTCCTGCCAGTAATGGCATCATATTCCCTGTTTTTGATGTGTGATGCTGCCAGGATTGGAGCTCAGCACTCTTACACCTTTAAAAAGTTCAATTTTCCTCTCACCATCTGTGAATGAGTGACACCTGAACTTCTGCTAACACGTCTCAGAGAGCAGAACACAGTGAGATGGAACAGCTGAAAGTCAGAAGGTTAAGCTGTCCTCAGATTATACCATATTATTGTCTGCCTAGAAAGGCTTGTGATGGTGGACTAAAACGGTTTGGTTTAAGGCATTTTAAACATCTCTAATATATTTAAAACATTTAGAGGTGGCAAGAATCTGTAATGTAATATTGTAACTTTGTTTGAGCCTTTGTAAACTTTTTATCTTTTTCCACCCCATGATTTGATACTGTAGCAATAACTAAAAAATATCTATTGTATCTTTAATCAAACAAAAATTGATATAACGGATATTGAACTAAAATTTTGATCTAGCTATTAACTATTTTCACTTATTTCTTTCAGTCTGTTTGAAAAAACAACAACAAGGAATTAGTGAATGTATTTGAATGATTTTTTTCAGGAAATAATCATTTGATGTACCTCTACAACCCAATTCAAGATGGTCGCCACAGCCAACTAACTTTAGAAAACACAAAAATAGCTTCAGTGGTTTTACAAATATTGGGCTAAAAATTGGTGTTTTAGTAGTTGAGTCAATCGTAACATAAACTCTTGAGCGTGACATTGTCACTGTCACATGATTGAGCTCATAATGTTGTCCTGAAATTCTGGCTGAAAAGGCTCTTATTTCATAAAATAAGGTGATTTAAATCTAAAACTTTAGCATTAAAGGTGGTGGGCGATATGAAATCCTTCAAAAAAGACCTTTTAATTGTTGTTAGAAATTGGCTTATCAGCATACCAGTCTGGTAGGGCATAGCCCTGATCTGAAGGTTGTTATATTTCCATCATCTCCATAGATCACAGGCTTTCTACAACATCCAGCCAGCTCTGCTTTTAGTAGCTCTGTCATTGTCTCCACTGAACATCATCTCTTCAGAGCTGTAGCGTGTCATGTGTTTGTCTTTTCAGCTCTGACATCTGCTGCGCTGATGGCGAGAATAATAAAAGTAGTGACATGTTTTGATAGATTTTCTTACATAATTTGTTAAAGTTAAAGCATTAAAGACCCTTAAGTCATTTAAACAATGCGCAGGTTGATCATTGGCAGTGTGCCATCAGCATGGACTGCACTGAGCAGTACTCTTCATGCACAACCCTAACTACAATTTAAACTTCTTGGAAGCAGAAATGTTTAAGCATGGTTCTGAAATCAGCACCATTGCTAGTTTTGAATACCCCAGTGCACTGTAAAAATGTAGTGCTGCCCAACACTGCTTTTTTTTTTTTTTTTTGCCAAAAATGTACCTGCTGTTTTTGTCCTTTTTGTAGGGGTCTTTTTTTGTATCACCTTTCACTGTTTTTGATCAGGGTTTTATTCAAAAGCATTGCACATCTTTTCTGCTTTTTGTCCTGCTGGAGTGTGATTGTTTTTTTGTTTTGTGTTTTTCTTGTCTTTTATGGCATCCCAGATCTGATCCACTGCACCAATGAGATGAACGTGAACATTCCCCAGCTGGCGGACACGCTTTTTGAGCGCACAGCCAACTCGAGCTGGGTGGTGGTCTTCAAAGCCCTCATCACCACCCACCACCTCATGATGTATGGCAATGAGGTACGAAATAAACACACACACACACACACACACACACACACACACACACACACAAACAAAAACCCTCCGGGGCAGTCAGTGCAGGCTACACCTTGAATCTTTTATTTATGTCCACATCATCATTTTGATCAACAGTGGAGGGGGAATTGGAGGGATGCAAACAGCACGTGGAACTGCCGGGGATGTTGGACACAAAGCGTGAATGATTGAAATGGCTCTGAAGTGCAGAGAAATTAATTGGCTCAGTACAAGCTGGAGGCAAGATAGGATACGATGAATAATCAAATAAATTAGTTTTGTGAAAACATGGTTTGCAATTAACAAAAAATAACACTTTTTGTAAATCTACAGACATTCGAACACAGAAATTGAAATTAATGGTTTTATTTTTCCTTTTTTATGCCTAGTGATCAAGACTCATGTCAGCAAAATGTCCAAGCTCATATGTGAGTGAGCAGACTGAAAGAGAGTGATTTGCTTTAATTCTTTGTGGATTTATTAATGTCCAAGCAGAGAAGCAGAGGGCATGCCATTCTTCAAATAAAACCATTCTAGTTTGCATTTATATTGATCCCTAGCTTTGTAGGCTGTTAATTTCATAGCTCCTTCCCTTAAAACATTACTGATTTGACACAAAGCGATTCTACATAAGTCTTCTTTGATATTCAGATGGGCCTTTTGTTGCTCACTGTAGCATCGTACTATTTATTTATTACCATAAATTGTCCGACTGCTGAACTATTTTTAATCATGCTCTGTAATTACTTCTAGACCACTGGAAATGACAGTGGTTCCCTTACCTGGGGGCGATAAAGATCACAAGGGGTGCGAAAGGTTTTCACTGCAAAGAGGCTGTCAAGTTTCGATTTACACATGTACACATGAAGTAATAACACATTTACTGCATTATCAAAAGTCTGTGTGAAGATTTAATGCTGTTGCACACTAAGCTGACTTTTACAAGGGATTGTTTGTTTTATGTAATCGCAGAGAATATATTAAAGGCCTAACATTCTTTGAAGGAATGCATATCAGCTGCTGCCTTACATGCCAACAGTTTTAGACCCTGTCTACACAGGAACGACATTTTGTGAATACACAAGGTTTTTTTTTTATTGTTTCAGCCTTACATTCGCATGTAAACAGCATTTTAGAAGCCCCTAAATAAAATTTTTCTAAACCAGATGACATATTGAAAAAAGTCCTGAATTGCCACAGTTGTGTACCCATGTGGACAGCGTTAAACAACCTTTTGAAAACAACATCATAGTTCCACCTACTGCCAAACCTATGACCCCAATAGTGAGAGCCTACGTGCTTACATATGTGTTGCAAACAGCAGTTGCTCAACTACAGTAAAACCGTCATGCCTTGTATAACTTCAATGAGCAGAAAAGGCAAAAACATTGCCTGAAATAGAGCAGAGCCAAAACTCCTTGTTGATGGACTAAATAATCTAAGGCCAGAAAGATTGTTATTACTTTGTTTGTCAACAATACTAAAGCAAACATAAAATAAAAAGGTCAACAATATGCATCAAGTATACATCTAAAAAAATGTAGGACTTGAGAATAGTTTTAAAAGACCAACACTTGTGTAAAAACAGTTTACCCTGAACCCTTTGAACATTATGAGGAAAACTCTGGCTCTTGCCTTTAAAGCATCAATTATTTTCCTGGCTATGAACTGACACGACTTCCTGTCACTAGTAGTTTAATGTGATACAAAGTAGATGTTGCACTTTGTCGACAGTCCACAGAAAGGATTCGTTTTTGTGTTTGCCATCCTTGTCTTTTTCTTCTTGTGTTTACAGTTTGGAGCATCTGCTCCACACCTTATTTTTGTTTCTGATGTATTTTTGTGGCAGTATTACAGCACCATATAGAGGCCTGGTGTAGTTACCAGGCCAGCATTTAGGTCATTTTCTGTGTTCCAGTGAATATGACAACAATTCTAGAAACATTGCCATGTTTATAAGGATAAAATTGTTTTGGAAAGACTGCATTTCCACGTGGCTGGGGCCTTTGGCTATGATCATCTTATGCTGAGAAATTAAGGAATTATAGCCGTTTTGGTCAAACTTCAAAGATAATATAACGTGCAAAGTCACCCTATATCACAAGATGTTAAGCGATATATTAGCACTTGGAGTATGTGTTGTGAATTTGTCTGCTACTACCACTCCAAATTTGAGCTCAGCATCTTTAAATTGACTATTAGTCATTTTTGTCTTTCCTATGGTTGATTAGGTGATTCCAAAGGGTAATCAGTTGGAAATGTACAGTGCATCAAATGATTACTTTGACAGTTTCATTAAAATGTGTCAAGTATGTCATTAGATTGTTTTGCTAACAGGCAAACAGGATCAACTCCAACAGTTAATCCCAAAGTTTTAAGCAAAGCAATGTGTAGCACTTACAGTATGTGTTGGGAATGACTCTCAGTTATTACTACACTAAATGTTACCTCAAGAGCAGTGAGGAAAATGTGGGGCTTCAACAATAAAATTTCATTTTGTTCTTTTTAATGAACTCACAGGCAAAGAAAAAAACTTTTCTTGGTTTTAACAATTTGACAATTTTTCTTTTTCAGTTCTATTTTATCATAGTGTAAATAAAGTTTACAAAACCCGATGATTTGGAAATGTTAGTGGATGGATTTTGTTACCACTGAACTTGGCTTTAGCTGTTTTTTTTGTCTTAGTGTTAAACAGCCAATAGCAGATTGGCTGTTATTGTGTGAATGCTTTATAGCATTCACACCATTGTTTTCCTGTTTCTCTTTATTATCTATTATCTATTATTGTGTGAATGCTTTATAGCATTCACACCATTGTTTTCCTGTTTCTCTTTATTGTGTGAATGCTTTTAAGCATTCACACCATTGTTTTCCTGTTTCTCTTTATTGTGTGAATGCTTTTAAGCATTCACACCATTGTTTTCCT
>NC_051436.1:23786433-23809490 GCF_001649575.2 Kryptolebias marmoratus
TCAACTAATTTCTGCTTCTTTCAGCTTTTGTTCTTCTATCTTATGCAAACCTTCTTCAAATTAGCTGCTGTTTCACTTTTTGCATTTTCATTAAACTTCAGCTGTTCAGCATATCTTCAGCCGCTTTCAGCAAAATCATTCAGCAAAAAAAGCATTCACACTGCATTTTCGCAGGAAATGCAACTTCTCTAGTTTGAATTAGTTATTTTGGAACAGATTCCTGAGTGACATAATTCATTACCTCTGGTTAAATATTACAGGTAATTTGGTTCTTAAAGGTTTCAAGCATTGTCTGTCAACAAACAGAATGTTTCCATTTTTGTATTCTGACTCACTGGATGTAAAACGTTTATCTACACTCATCCATTGGTCACTTATTTCAATACAGCCTCTCTTCCGCTCTCTGTCTATTACCATTTTAAAAATCCCCTCTTCTTTGGGGAAACGACAACCTCCCAGCCAGCAGCCTACATGCTAAAAATACAAATTTGACTAAGCTTTGGATCATTCAGTAAGTCAGGCCTCCCACAACATTATTTATCCTATTAATCAGACCATAAATATGCTGTCCTGATATAAAGATCTCATCACCATCCTCCTATGGGGAGAAAAATAATACTGCAAACCACAGGGATGTTTCCTCATAAACACAAGTACCAAAATGATCTTTAAGTTTACTAGTTTTTTTTTCTCCTTGATGGGTTTTGACAAAGATCTTAAAAAAAATAAAAGTTTTGATAAAGAGTTAGAGAAAAGAAATGGAAAACAGGTGATTCATACAGCCTTTAAAACTGTTTTTTTTCTTTTTGATGAAAAATAATGTTCTTTAAAACTGTCAGAATGTTTCAAACAATTTCTACTGTAAATCTTTATTATTTATAAATGTTTCTAAGCTGCAATTAATTAGAATATGTATCCCCATAGTTAATTATTGTGCAGGCTTGGTGCACAATAAGTTCATTATCTCTGCTTTGCGGCTGGTTTCAATGCACATCTTGATCGATACCAACAATATGATACGTTAAAGGCACTTGAGCATCAAAACCAACACACGGCAATTTAGCCCTTAATCATGATATGCGATTCAATGAGATTTGAGTCAGCGTAGTGTGATACAGTGTGATGCAGCGTGGTACAGTATGACAAAGCAAAGACGGGTCTTTACAATTCAGAGACCCCCCCCCCCAAAAAAAAACAAACAAACAAAAAAAAACCACCTGTCTCACTGTTGTAACTCTTGACAGTATAGGAGTTAAGCTGTAGTGAGAATTTTAAAAACAGAAGGACACAAATAATTTAAAGAAATATGTCAGAACGCCATGTGGCAAATCAAAACTGCGCATATATTTAGGGCTAGTAAAGTGACCTCATATCACAGCATACCTACAAAAAGGCTTCACATAGCTACTAACAGCTTGAATTTCTGTGGAAGTGCAAATAGCTGATTCTTGGTCAAATCTTTGTCCAAAATCTCTAAGCTCAAAACCATTTAAAAGTCTCATCTTCTCATAACAACAGACCTTCATCTTTTTAGTGACATGATACAACAAGTTCTAGGACTGCATGAATTTAGAAAAACCTGCCATGTGGAATAATATTATTGCAATGACAGTATCAGTTGTGATAAACTCACATTTTCATTTATAGAACAATTAATAAAAAAACAACAGCACATCAAATCATTTTTCCAGGTGTTGAGTCTTGTTGATTCATGTAGTTAACTTGTCACACATTTATTTTTCTAATAATTAGTAGTCATTTCTAGTTGTAATTTGTTATTTCATGCTCTTAAGAAAACTCGTGTGACACCGTGATTGTACGGGAGAGTAGGTGGGACTTAAATCTCCACATCACTAGTGAGCAGACTCAACATGCCAGCTCACATAAAATGGGATCTTGTGGCTTCAGTACCCACCAGTGAGAGAAATTGGGGACACTTGGTCTATCAGTATAGGTTTTTGGGACACATTAGTCTTTATGGGTCATTTGTAAACAAGTGTACTCATACTTTTTTTTTTTTTTTTTTTTTTTTTTTTTTTGTGCAATTATTACTTGTTTTCCCCGGAAGTGGGCATGGACGTGTTGCAAGCCAAAATTCCCAGTTGTGCCAGTCTGACGAATAACAGAGATCATCATTGATGACCTTTTGCGAGTGTTGACAGATTAAGGAAAACTACACACCTGATTCCATAACTTAAAGCTGGTTATTGGGAGCTATAAAAGATGCTTATTTTTGCTCATGGGCACATCATAAATATTGTAAACTATATGTTCTCAGCATTACAAAACTGACACTACCCCTTTTTTACTCAAACACACAATGATCAAACACACCCAAAAGCAGGACACTCCCTGTTGCACATTCCTTTTAATTTCCGCTAATTTGGGGAAGCATTCCTTCCCTTTTTAGCCCAGATCACTTGTGTCGACATGTTGTAACGTTTCCTTTTGGTGGTTGTTTGTTTATTGCGTTAACACAAATTTCCACAGAAAAGAGGAAAAGCTGAGAATGAGATTGTGTTTTTGGAGTATGAGAGAAGCCTGTAATCTCACTAAAGCCCAAACAGCTGTTACTTCTATATGTCTTCAGTGCAGTGGGTTAGACATAATCAGATGTAGCATTGATGTTACCAATGTGCTTGGGACCAGACGGAGTCTTTGGTGATAAGATGGTTAGATAAACTCAAGACATAGCTTCATGAGGTGGCTCCATCCTAAAAAGATTGCACAAACTGCGGAATTTCCTGCAACCTTTTTGATAAATGAAATCACATTAAGTAGGTCACTGCAGCACAGCTGGAAGTGACTGAGTGGTATTCCCACACTGGTGGCTGATTTATCTCTGAAACATCTCTGCAGATTAAGTTTTTTTTATTTTTTTATTCTGTCTCAGAGTGTCTTCTCAGTGATTGCAACATAATTATCTCCTCCTGCTTTTGCAGCCAGTAGCTCATAAACACAGCATCTTACTGTGTTGATTTCTGTTTTATTTATTCAGAACTATCGGCATCCTTTTCTGCAACCCAATTCGAAAAAAGTTGGGACATTGTGGAAAATGTAAGTAAAATCAGAATGCAGAAATTTGCAAATATATTTATTAAAAAAAAAAAAAATTACAAGGAAAGACTCGTTGAGATGTAACATCGCTTTCACAAGAGCATCTTGAATCTCAATAAATGTTTTCAATTGGTGAGAAATCTGGGTTGCAAAGTTAAACACCCACACTCTTCTACTATGAAGCCATATTGTTATAATAGATGTGGTTTGTTGTTTAGCATCGTCTTGATGAAATATCTATATCTTTCTCTGAAAGATGTTGTCTGGATGGGAGCATATGTTGTTCTAAGTCCTGTGTATACTTTTCTGCATTAATGCCCCCCCCCCATACCATCAGAGAGGCAAGCTTTTGAACTGTGGGCTGATAACAGGCTGAATAGTTTCTTTCCTCTTTAGCATGGAGGATGTGGTGTCCATAGTTTCCAAAAAGGATTTTAAATTTTGATTCATCTGACCACACAGCAGTTTCCCCAAGTTGCCTCAGTCCATTTCAAATGAGGTTTGGCTCAGAGAAAACGGATGCATATCTGGATAGTGTTCACACATGTTTTTTTCTTTGCGTGAGCTTTAACCCTCCTGTGGCCTACGGGTCAAATTGACCCATAGTTACAAGGGCTTCTCTTCTTCTCTTCATCTCCCTCTCTTTTGAGAACTTTAGGAGAGTTGAGCAGCATTGTGGATGGCATGTGTTGTGTTTACAGATGGTGATTTGTGAAAGTGTTCCCGAGTCCACGCAGTGACCTGTTTTTAATGCAGTGCTGCCTGAGGACCCGGAGGAGCTTTGACTTTAAGCCTTGTCCTTTGTGCACAGAGATTTCTACAAATTCTTGAAATCTTCTGATCTTCTAGAACACTATTCTGAAAATGTTCCACTATTTTTAGATGCAGTTTTTAACAAAGTGGTGAACCTCAGCCCATCTTTGCTTCTGAGAGATTCAGCCTACCTAAAATGTTTTTTTTCATAGTCTTCTCACTGACCTGTTGCCAGTTTAATTAGTTGCAAAATGATCCTCCAGCTATTTCTTACTGTACCACTTATTTTTTGAGCCTTCTGATGTCACTGTCCCAACTTTTTTGAGATGTGCTTCTGCCATCAAATTCAAAACTATCTTATTTGTTTCCAACAAATGGTAAACATTTGGTATGTTTGATACGCTCCACTGGGAATAAAATATTTGAGATTTGCAAATCATTGCATTTAGCTTTTATTAGCATTTCAGTTTCTCAACTTTTTTTTTTTTTAAATTGAAGTTGTATGAAAAAAATTTCATTGTAAAGTGGTGTTTTTAAAGAAATCAGTTTTCTTTTGCATTTTAGACTTCATTTGTTTTATAGCGAGTAGATAAGTACCTCTTCAGATATAAAAATGCATATTGCTCAATTTTGTAATCTTGTCCTAAAAATTAAAGGCGCAGACCCATGTAAGCATTAATAATTCATCTGCCATGGACCTTTAAAATGCAATTCTTTATTGCCAGTATACTTGTGCTCACTTATTTAATGTAGCAGGCAACTAAGTGTGCAGTACTGTAATTGAAAATCTCAATACAAATGCAACCTCAGTAAATCGCAGTGGCTGCATTTCTGTTTTAGCCATAGTAAGTGATGAATCAGGCTGTATTAGAGCGCAAGCATGTTCTCATCAGCCGGCATTCATCAGGGCTGTCAGGATAGCACTGCTGACCAAGGCTCGGGGGCCAGGTGTCTGTGCTTCCACACCATTACAGCTTGAGCTGAGAGAAATCTGCTCCAAACATTCAAAAACACAGACCGATGAAACTGGGGTCAGTAGACTTTTTATATTCCGTTTAAGAATATAGCTTGTGCATCAAACATATTTGTTCACATTGTTTGATGAAGGTTCTCATACACAGAGAAATATTCATGCAAATTGGTGACAGTAATTTTATTTATTTGTTTTTTGTCTGATGAGCAAACAACTTCTTGCCACAGATCCCTGATTGAGTACCTTTAGCTTCATTTGCTGAATTTCAGACTAATGATGATTCAAGGTGACAAAAGAATGTTTGGAAAAAAAATTATATCAACAATATAAAGAGTACATGACAAGGAGGAAGAGGACAAAGTAGAATGAAAACACATTTAGAGAGGAACGAGGATATGAAAAAGAGAAAGAATGGAGGAATGAAGAAAGTATGAAAAAATCTCTTTAAAGTCTCTGTTGCATGTTTTGTGCTGCCATACTAGTCTGGCCAAAGACGTTATGCATTTTTCTCAGTAATCAATTGAATGTGTGCATGTTTAAATGTTTTACCTAAGCCATGAGTACATTTTGAGTGTGTAGGATGCATCATCTAGGCTTACACAATTTAAAGTGTGTTTTTGAGGTCTAACATAATTAGGGGGCAATGAATAAGTTTTGGAGCATTATGAAGCACAAGTTCAAATGTTTCACTCTGCTACCCTTTTTGCAAAGTTTCACTTTGCAGTGAAAGTGTATGGAACTTTGTATGGGAAAAAAAATCCATACAAAGATGCATCAAAATGTTCAAACAAGCTTTTCTTATTCCCATAAACTTGATGCTTCTTAAAATTGTTTTGTGACAGCCAAATTTCATTGACTTTCCTTCTATTTGAGCTTAGAATTTCCTCTGGAAGTAAAGGGCCTTTAGAACATAAAGGAATCTAAGAGATAATGTAAGTGATGATGAGACACTTGTGCAACTTAAGGTTCAGATGTTTTTTCAGTACAACTTAGTTTTTGCACATTGGCTGTTCTAAGGTATTGAGTTCTTTTTGTTCTACGTTTCAGTCATTCACAACCAAAGATGGCGAGGTTCACCACTTTGTGAACAACTGCATGATCAAATAGTCCAACAGTTTAGGAACAATGTTTCTCAACGTACAATTGCAAGGAATTTCATCTACAGTCCATAATATCATCGAAAGATTCGGAGAATCTGGACAAATCTCTGCAAGTAAGCAGCAAGGCCGAAAACCAACATTGAATGCCCATGACCTTTGATCCCTCAGGCAGCACTGCATTAAAAACCAACATCATTCTGTAACAGATATTACCACATGGGCTCAGGAACACTTCAGAAAACCATTGTCAGGAAACACAGTTCATCTCTACACCTACAAGTTCAAGTTAAAACTCTACCATGCAAAGTGAACACCATTTATCAACAACACCCAGAAACACTGCTGGCTTCTCTGGGCCCGAGCTGATCTTAGATAGACTGACGCAAAGTGGAAAAGTGTCCTGTAGTCTGAGGAGTCCACATTTCAAATCGTTTTCAGAAATCATGGATATGGTATCCTCCGGGCCAAAGAGGAAAAGGACTGTCAGGATTGTTATCAGCGCAAAGTTAAAAAGCCAGCCTCTCTGATGGTATGGGGGTGTGTTAGTGCACATGGCATGGGTAACTTGAACATCTGTTAAGGCACCATTAATGCTGAAAGGTACATACAGGTTTTGGAGCAACATTTGCTGCCATCCAAGCAACGTCTTTTTCAGGGACGTTCCTGCTCATTTCAGCAAGGCAATGCCGAACCACATTCTGCCCGTGTTCCAACAGAGTGGCTTCGTAATAAAAGAGTGAGGGTACTAGACTGGCCTGCCTGCAATCCAGACCTGTCTCCCATTGAAAGTAGGTGACGCATTATAATGTGTGCTAAATATGACAATGGAGACCCTGGACTGTTGAGCAACTGAAGTTGTACATCAAGCAAGAATGGGAAGGAATTCCACCTACAGAGCTTCAACAATTAGTGTCCTCAGTTCACTTATTGACTTATTGAGTGTTGGTAAAAGGAAAGGTGTTATAATACAGTGGTAAACATGCTCCTATCCTAGCTTTTTTGGATAGTGTTGCAGGCATCAAATTAAAAATGAGTGAATATTTGCAAAAAACCCCAAACTTTATTCATTTTGAATATTAAATATCTTGTCTTTGTAACTGAATAAAGGCTAAAAAGGATTTGCAAGTCATTGTATTCTGTTCTATTTTATGTTTTACATAATGTCCCAACTTCATTAAATTTAGGTTGTATTACAAAACTAAGTCATAAATCAGTATTGGGCTTTTAGAAAAAAGTTGATTGACATTAGAATTTGAAGCAGTAGCTGCATTGGCATCCTTCAAATTTTCTTCAGGGATTTTCCCATTTTTTTAAAGGCTGCAAGGATTTAGGTACTTCACATTACCCAGTGTGAGGTCAGTAGCTTTATATAAACATATAAGCAAATACTGAGTTGTGAAAACTGAAAACTGCAGGCCATCTTGATCTGGATGTCAGGAAAATGCAGCAGTTTGTTGTATGTTGGCTTTTGATAATTTATTCAGCACAAAGCTTTCAAAAGGAATTTGAAGATTTTGTCATTCCACGTGAATAGCAGGTGAATTAAGTTTTAATATCTCTTCTTTGCCTCAGCTGCCATATTTGTTAAAGGGTTTGGATACGTGATAAGAGTATGGATTTTCTGCATGTGTGTGTAGCAGGTATTGATGCTAATTTAGCTTTTCACCTCCAGTTTTTTTCCTCTATTGGCTCACTCCTCAGTGACACTGAATTTTGCAAGCTAGTCAGTCAATATCTTTAACCATGATTTCACTATTGTGGTGCAGTAAAACCTCTTTAATACTTTGTTTTATAGAAAAAGGTGTTTCTTAATGGTTTCTACTTCTGGGAGTTTGTGACAGACACAGCAGTTTGAATCTTTAGCTAACACAAGATGTTTAAAGTTGTCATCAACTCCAAAGGGGGCATGTGACAAGTGCCTTGACCTGGCTCCCTGTCTGGCCTCTGTGCCACTTATCACGCGTCAGCATGTTTTGTCTTTTTCCAAGTCTTTTTATCATGGGCCAGTATGTACCAAAAACAATCCAGCAGGAAACCCAAAACAATGGCTGAGAGAGCTGTTTTCAGCCCCGAGGCTTGTCTCACTACTCACTCCTGGGGCAGTTTAATACCCAACACCCAACACCTGACCAAGACTATTGATTAGTAATTTTTGTCTGGCAGCCCTGTTTTCTAACTCATGAGTTCATTCTTTATAGCTCAAATTATTAATAAGTTATGCACAAATTGATACAAGAATCTGATGTAGCCCAGCATAAAAGGGCTAAATGATGGCTGTGTCTTAAAGCAGTATCTCACTGGGCTGCGACTGTCGGTGACCTTCCAAGGTGGGTACAATGTGGGTGGAGGTGGGCAAATAAATATTGACTAAAGTACAGGTTTTCAAGCCACACATAAAAGTAATTCATGATTTAAAAAAAATGTCCATTCAAAATGCAGCTACATGGCTCGCTGCAAACTCTCTGAATTCTGTTATACTGCATCTGAAAATTGCCTATTTTCTTGCAATTTTGAGTCTCTAACAGTCTCAGCACAGTAAGATGCTGGCTTTACTCACAGCACATGATGAAGCGCGGCTTACCTGAAACACAGCTGATTATCTCAGTTGGAAGTGAGAAGCACTAAAAGTCAGATCTCAAGTTTGAGTCCTTATTTTTCTTTACAAACTCTGCTAAATGCTACTCTGCTACATCTGCTCAACATCTACAACTAGGCTTAAACATCTACAAATCATTCACTTTCAAATAAAGTTAGATTTTGGCATAGATATATCTACATACTGATAGATGTTAAAACTTTAAATTCAATAATCCTGACTAGAACTGTAATTTAAAAAAACATTTTATCTGATTTTATCATCATGAATTTATCACAACTGATATCATTGGGATATTTTACATTAATTTTGCGTCACATGTTTTTCTAATGTTGTGCAGCCCTAATGCTTGCTGCCTTTTGTGTGAGTGAGAGAAAAATTGGTAAGTTGTAAGAAAATGTGGAAATGCTGCTGCAGAAGGTGCTAGGGTAAGTTGACATCAGATGAGTTCTAAAAGCTAACAATCTTAGCAACAATAAGCTGAGCAGTAATTAGCAGTGGTATCAGTCACTGATATGAAGTTATCAGATCGTTATAAAATTGTCTTACACATTTGAAAAGTGAATTGTCACTGCAAAAAACATGTTTATGACCACAGAAGTCAAACTAAATGAAAGAGACCGGACATATTTATTAGTCTAAAGCTGACCCTCATTTTGTGTGATGATTAAAAAACCTTTGTCTCTGTGTTGATAAGAGTGCTGGAGAGAAACCAAAAACATGGAGGAAATAGAGGAAATTTGTTCAAGGAATTGTAAAAATGGCAAAATCTGCTGTATGTGACAATGAGTGGTCCACAGGATGGGGGTTGTATTCAGCTCAATGTTGTCTTAAAATCAACTTTTAAATTCTTCCTCAGATAGGTGTTTTTTTTTCTTATGTCGGCAACAACCTTAATGTATGACAACTGATTCTCCAAAGTGTCCACATTCACTCCAACCCCTTTCACACATGCATATGCTTTGTATAAATTTGATAAAAAACGGAACATGTCAAAGCTAATGCTCCTTGAATATCAAAGCTGTTTAAAAAATACTGATTCTGCAAAGCTAGCACAAAGTTTGAAAGCACACACACATGCAGAGCTGACCTACTGCTCTGTTTTTAGTATAGGCAAATAAAATGAGAGTAACAGCTAAGCTAAGTGTTAATTTAAAGCTGTCTTTATTTGAAATATGACTTTTGCAGATCAATAAGGTGCAGCCTTCAACAAGCCGTGTAAATGGTTCTGTAAAGGTTTAAAAAAAAATTCCTATTCAGGTTTTGCTTTAGAGAGTGATGTCTTTAATAATTTGATGCTTGTAAGCAACTGGTAGTAGTTATTTTTCATTGCAATTTGATGAAGACAATAATTCTTGAGCATTACTGTTGTGTTTAAACAATAGTGACCACCTTGAACTAGGCAAGGCTTGGCTCTTTGAATATAGCAAAAGTTTCAAAATCTGCAACACTAAGGGATAATTCAGATCTTACAAAGTGGGCTTTTTGTTGGGTTATAAACAATCAATATCTTATCAATTGTATATGGGGGGTTGAATCTTTTGGTACCTTTTCAATTTGGTTAAAATTCAGAGGGCTGCAATAAAATTATGAAATTATCACACTTAAAACAAAATCCTGAACAAATAATCTCTCAGGCCTAAAATAAACATATATACATTTTGCTTCATACTGCAGTATAAAAAGTTTTTTTTTTTATTCAGACAAGATTTTGGAAAATAAATGAACAACAACAACAAAAAAGAGAGTCAAAATTACGATGACAAATTCCATGACAATGGAAGTCTATGCATGACTTGCTAGAGCAGTCTTACTTGATTCTTTAGTTTTTCCAGGACTTTGATTTTGGTCCTGATGTATAGTTCGAGAATGTCTGAGATAAGCATGTTCTATTGTGGCTCCAAAGTGTGAAATTTAGCCTACAATTCTTAGTTTTCAACCACGGAATGTGGATACAAATCCTTCACAGTAAAAGTTTTCATGCATTTTGCAGTTTACTCTCCTTTCTGAGTTTGGTAGAAACTTTGGTGTTGCTAGCTTTGGTTAGCAATAGCAACGAACTACCACTGCCTGTTTTTTCTTGGTCTTGTGGTAACATTAATTGTTTAGAACCTTTCCACTGAACCCCACTTCAAATAATTTAAACTACTGCTTTAAGCCCTTATGCTGCTCGTTTTTCCAAGAGAAACTGGTTTGTAATAGCAGATAGTTTTCTGTTTTTCCTCAGTTTACTGTCTTTAAGGAATGTCACAGTTTAGTTTTCCCACACCACAAGGTACACTTCAACATAGTGCAGTGAAAATCTTTTTAGTTTGTTTTCAAGGACAAGCTGAGAAATACTGCCCATCATCCTTTTCTTCTCCTGGGCAGGGTATTTCTAAGTGCCAGCGAGGGAAATTGCAGTCTGATTGATTGCACTTCAATGTACAAGGAATCAGGGTAGAGAGGTGCAGTTTTGTATGTCCAAACTGGAAGCAGGAACAGGGAGAGAGCATACTGAAAGAGTGAGAGGAGGAAGGAGAATAGACTGTGTGTGAAAGTCATTAGGGACATGAGAGGAGAAGACGGCCACAATCTGGCAAGGACACCGGTAAAAAAGTGCTGATGGCAGTGGGGCACTGTGCTTTCATTTCTTCAGTGTGTGGAGTTTTTGTGTGCGAGTTAAAGAGATCCAGGGACGTAAAGGTATGTTTTTAAAAAACACAGTGGGCTTTTATCGTGGTGTAAAGTTCCCTTGTGTCGTCGTACTCCCAACTTACCTCACTGTTGCTCATGGTCCATATAACAAATAGCCTGTTTGTTTCAGTGACGTCACAAAAGCATTGTCATCATTACACTCCTTCTGTGTCTTTGGGTGGGAGCGAACACAGCCAGAAGCAGAGATTAAAGCAAGGATTTGGTGTTGTAGTTGTTTTGAAAGGCAGGAGGCCAAAGGAAAAGTAAAAAAGGTGTTAAAGTGCTGACTCAAGTGCTGTCAGAAGGATCCCAAACAGGGAGGATGTCATTTGTCTGCTCATGTTTGAGGGGGACTGCTGGGGATAGGCACCAGCTCCCTGCGACCCAGAATGGAGAAGCGGGTAAAGAAAATGGATGGATGGATGGATGGATGTTTGAGGTGGGTATGTGTGACTCTTAACAGGATTCACAGATGATAACCTGAAGAGCCCAAACACACATAAACCATGTCACCAGACATGTTTCATATCACCTTCTGGCATGTGAACATAGGAATGACTATCTTGAAGGATGAGAGTGCATTTCATGAAGAATGTGTATTAGAGCTGCAAACTGACTTCTGCTTATTTTGATATCGAATATCCTGTTCAAAAAGTGACAACTTCAGGGTGACCCTCATTCTGCTGACATACTCAACACACACTTCCGGAAATCCCTTTAGGCAGATAAGGCATATTTTCCTGACTCAAATATATTTCATCTGCATCTACGAGGCCAAAAATCACGATAATCAGGAAAGTAGACAGAGATTCCTGGTTGTCTATGAATCATTTGTTAGCTCATTTTGTCTTTTAATGCAAAATCAGCACTGTGAGTCATAGCTTAGGCTACTGTTTTGTATTTGTATCTTGGTGTAACTGAAATTCCTTTTGGATAGGTCAAAACATGAAAAAACGAAGCATATTTTGTAACAAAAAAGTGTTGTGACATATATGACGTGCTGTTTATGATGGGTTCTCCTTACATATATTGCATATGTATTGGGTTGACTGGACACAGTACAAAACCACTATTGACAAAACTGTATAGATGTTGGTACTCTTACAACATTAAATATACTTCAACAATGCAATATGTATGCAACATGACCTCAGGTACAATATCAAATTTACGAAATGCATATGCCAGAAGAACTGATAGGCAGCTCCAATGACAAGGATAAGAAAGACAAGCAATAATGACACAAGTTACACATAATAGTGTCACAAGTACACCACAGTACTATGGCGGTTCAGACAGCGTTTGCATATTGCATATAGTGTCCACAAGATTGTGTAACAATCCTGCACACCTGGACCATTTGCTGTTTGTGTCTGTCTCTATCCTGCCTTCCTAATCTCTAGCCGGTTGAGGCAGAATTCCACCTATCTTGGTTCTGGTTAGAGATCTGATCCTGTTTCAAGAGAGTCTTTCCCTTCCGCTGTCACCAATGCTGCTCAGGATCGGAGATTACACCAAAGTTAATGTGAGGTTGATGTGATGTTTTAAAGTTGCTAAGTTTATGCTACAGATTTTTTCAGCCTGACCAAGCCAAGTTAATGTGGCACTGCTGGAGATCACGCTACTATCCCAAAGTATCAAATACTTAAAAAGGCCATGTTGTGGTGTTACGGTGTTACCTACATATCTTAACATGTCATAGAAAGGCAGATATGCAAAAGTGAGATGTGGCTGTCTATAATTACAACTAGACGTAATTGGTGCATTATGCTTTGGATATTAGATTTGCTAAAGGAATATGCATGAAGTTATAGTAAAATTTGTATTTTTTTCTTTTTTGTCTGATCACCATTTTTGTTTGGAAACTTCAATAGCCTTTTCTTTATCTCACTCCAGCTGCCTTTGGGTGCCACTTTCAACACTGGTAACTACTAAAGGATCATTGCTGTCTTATTTTGCATGTATTCAGTTTACCCTAAGTTTATCTCTTATAACAGAAAGGATTGTGTGTGCTACCATTGAAATGCTACTAAGAATCTTCAACAGAATTGCAACACTTTCCAGTCAGATGGATCACTGTAAATAACACTTATTGTAATTTCCCCCGTTTTTAGTTTTGTTTCACAGCATTTTGTAATTGTTGCACAATTTTTCCATAAGGTGCATAAGAAAGAGATTACTTTCTCATCTTTGAAGTGTCTAGTTTAATTAGTGGAGCTGTAATTATCTCCGTGGATGCCATCAAGTTGTATAACTTCATTTAAAACATTAAAAGCTATTGTAACAATAAATCTGATTTCTGGTTGATTGTAAAAAGCAGTTAATAAATTTCTCAGGGGAATTTTAGACTAAACCCTGTTTTTAAATTTTATTTTAAAAGTTAACATTGTGATTCACATTTTGGTAATTGTTAGTAATAATCATGTTAGCTTTGTTTAAAGTTTATCAGCTTATATTCACCTGATAATTACAGTAAACTCCTGAGCTGTCTTTCTTCTTTTTCTTTCGCCTGTTACCTTTTCAGGGGTTGCCACAGCGAGTCATCCTCCTCAATCTAACTCTGTCCTCACTCCAACTACCCCATGTCCTCTCTAACTGCATCCGCATATCTCTTCTTTGTCTTTTTCCTGGCAGCTGCATCTCTAACATCCTTCTACCAATATACCCACTGTCCCTCCATCTCAATCTGTCCTCTCTAACTTTATCTCCCAGTCCTTCAACCTGTGCTGGACCTCTGATGATCTTAATCCTAATCCTATCCATCCTCATCCCTCCCAAGGAGAACCTCAACATCTTCAGCTCTGTCACTTCCAGTTCTGTCTCCTGTATTTTTGTCAGTCCCACTGTCTCCAAACCATACAACATAGCTGGTCTCACCACTGTCTTGTAAACCTTTCCTTTGACCTTTGCTGCCATCATTTTGTCACAAATAACTCCTGAAACTTTTCTCCATCCACTCCATCCTGCCTGGACTCTCTTCTTCACCTCTTTACCACACTCCCTGTACTTGAAGTCCTGCACCTTTGTGACCTCTGACCTTGTAGCTTCACTGTTCCACCTGACTTCCTCTCATTCACACACATGTACTCTGTTTTGCTAAGGCTGATTTTCATTCCTTGTCATTTAAGTGCATACCTCCACTTGTCTGACCTCATCTGTTAGTCTGTCCATCATCAGAGCAAACAAGAAGGGGCTCAGAGCTGATCCTTGATGCACTCCCACCTCCACAATGAAGCTATCAGTCACTCCTACAGCACACCTCACCACTGTCCTGCTGTCCTCATACATGTCCTGCTGTCCTCATACATGTCCTGCTGTCCTCATACATGTCCTGTACCAGTCTGACATACTTCTCTGCCACTCCAGATTTCCTCATACAACACCACAGCTCCTCCCACAGCACCTTGTCATGTGCTTTTTTCTAAATCCACAAAGACACAATGAAGTTCTTTCTGACTCTCTCTGTACTTCTACATCAGCACCCTCAAAGCAAAGATGGCATCTGTGGTGCTCTTTCTTGGTATAAAACCATACTGCTGCTCACAAGTAGTCACCTCTTGACTAAGTCTAGCTTCCACAACTCTATCCTAGATCTTCATTGTGTTGCTCATCAACTTAATTCCCCTGTAGGCTACAACTTTGTACATCATCCTTGTTCTTGAACTGCCTTTTAACTGGTTTTATTTTTTAAAATAGCCAAAGTTAATTTATCACTTCAAATGTGCTTTCAAATATACACTTTAAATTATTATACTATTACTAGTCCAGTTTATAAAACCTGTTGTAATCAAGTGACAAGCAATGACTAACTATTCATATTTGTAGACCAAATATTTATGAATGCAAAGGAGAAACTCATTACACAATAGTTGTGAAATGAATGTCTTTTCATTTAGACACTGTAAAAGACAGCTATAATATTAAAGCTCAAAACAAAAATGCTTTTGCAAATGACATTTGTAGATTAGGTTGATTAAAATTGATCTTAAAAGCAACACAAGACAGTGGGGGAATGTTTACAAATGTTTTAAGATGTTACAATTCAGAATGAAATGAAAAACAATGATCTCATTTGTTCACACTGGTACTTTGCATGCATAATTTTGCTTATGAGTTAAGTAAACTAAATACTGTATTTGTTTTAAGTTTTAGAGATGGCATTCTCAAAATTTAGTTGGTCTGGTTAATCTTTCAAAAAACAAAATAGAAAAAAAATATATATTCTTGGCCCCTAACATGAACCATTTACTGCTCCAGATCAGCTAAGAGTTGGTGCTACTTTTGGTTTTAACTAGCCCAGCCACAGCCATGCAGGGGAAAGAGAGGGATTTGGTTCCAAGTAAGGTATCAAGTCTGAACTAGTTCTGGAGTTGTTCTGGTCGACAAAGGCCTGAAAGAAAAAAAATAGTTTTTTGGCTAATTCAGAGCCAGGGTAGTAACTTAAGCCTGTTCTTCAGTTGGTTGGAACTGTTGGTGAGAAATTGCAAATGCCAATTCAAAACTGTCTCCAAACCTTCACAAAGGTTTTCAATTTCCTTGCATAAGTTGCAGAGAATCGCTCTCACATTGAGTTTTGAACATGTTCAATAAGTTTGTGCGACAAATTTTCTCTTAAAATAGTTGCAGGGTTGTCTCAAGTGTCTGTAACCCTTCCTCAAATTATTTTTTTTTGTGATTTGGAACACATAGCAGTGTAACTTCCTCAGCATTGCGTATTCTGTACCAGTCCGTTGTGGTGAAGGGGGAGCTGAGCTGCAAGGCAAAGTTTTCTGTTTACCTGTCAGTCTACGTTCCTACCCTCATCTGTGGCCATAAACTCTGGGTAGCGTCCAAAAGAACAAGACCCCGGCGACAGATGGTCAAAATGAGTTTTCTCCGCAAGGTATCTAAGCTCTCCCTTAAAGATAGGGTATGTTGTGCTGTATATGTTTGGTTATAAGGGAGAGCTTAGGAGTAGAACTGCTACTCCTCCACATCAAGAGGAGCCACTTGAGGTAGTTTGGGCCTCTGGTAAGTATACCCCCTGGCCGCCCCACTAGGGAGGTGTTCTGGGCATGTCCAACTAGGAGAAGACCCAGGACTCTTTGGAATGACAGTGTCTTTTGGCTGGCCTGGGAATGCCTTGGAGTTCTTCTGGAAGTGCTAGAAGAGGTGGCTGTGGAAAGGGATGTCTGGGCTTCCCTGCTCAAGCTGCTGTCCTGCAACTGGACTCTGTAATAAGACAGATAATGGATAGATGGAATCAGAACATGCAAGAAATGTGAAACAACTTTAGGAGTGTTTGGAGACCTGTAAAATCAAATTGTGACTGAATAGAGACAAAATAAGAAAATAAACTGCCATCTAATTGAGACAGTTGAAACGTCATTAAGACACTTTTTGAGTAAATTGCAACATATAAACTGGCACGTCATTTGAGGACTGTTGCAATTTATTTAAAGTTACTAACCAAATCAAATGTGTTAAGTACCGATGTTGACCGGGCACAAATTTGAGTACCAATTCAGTGGGATTCCTTGTTTTTTTTTTTGTTTTTTTTTTGTTTCTGTTGCCAAAGCATTGGTTCTTGGACAGAAAAAGGCATTCTATTGTATCGTTATTGTAATTCCTCTTTTTTTCTCTCTCTCTTCTCACAAGCAGGGATAGTTCAAGATTTGTTTTCTTTATTTCTTTTTTATTTTGGGTTGTTGTTTTTTTTGTTTAGCAAGACAGCACCACATAAGTGTTGGGGTCGCCAAAAACACTGTTAGCTCATAGTTTGAAAAACCCTGCCTATTTTACACTGAACACCATGGCAACCTGCTGTGGAGGATTCACCAATGGACCCAGTGTCAAGCTCTGCCTATTTGGTCTGTAAGAGCCCTCAGAATTGCATCAAACTCACTGTCAAACCGTTTTTCATTAGTTAAACAGATTAAAATGAAAAATAAACAAAACATTGAAAGTTTTATTAGGTTTATAAGAACTTCAGTTTGAGCATCATATACAAGACAGATTTCATTTATAGTTGATTTCTCTTTAACAGTGTTTCTTATCAATAAAGTCGATGTTTTCCAACTCAGTTCAAATATTTTGTAAGAAATTAGCAACTGTTTTATGCTAGTTTGGACTTCGGAGGAGTTCCAGCTGTATGCAGCATCGTCTAGACTGAAAATCCACATCTACTTATTGGATGGAGGAAGCAGAGCTGGAGGAAGTCTTCCGTTTCTACCAAGGATATAGGAGATAGACATTCCTTAGACACGGTCCTGTTCCCTAGCCCTTTGCAGTGTAGTACGCCATAGAGGTTTAAAAGTGAACATACATAACATTGCACTGTTAAAAGAAATCTGTGCCAAGACAAAAAAGCGTTTGAGAATTTGAAATGATGACTTGTGTTTGCTTGACTGTATCCCTGACCTCGCAGACACACTCATCCACCAGCAAGACACAACAACTCCCTGGGGAGCACAAGCTCACACACCATTAACCTTGTCACCTTCTGGGCTCTCTCACACACACACACACACACACACACACACGTTTTGCTGCAGTGAGCGTATACTCACAATTTTTTTTAAATGTTCCAAATGTTAAAATGTTCATTTAATCCTATCAACTTCAGCACTTATCTATTGTCTTCTAGCAACTTTTTTTCCACACTTAGATTGAATTCAGAGGCTAAAGGGTTGATTAAGAAGAGGAGAAAGCAGAAGGAAGAATGATCTCAGGCAAGATACAAACCAGCTTGTGTTTGTATTTTTTTTTCCGCGTATCTCTGCTCTTGCATGCATGGGTACAATTGTGTGAATGTGCTTTTTTTCTCTGCTTGCACAAGAGCCACTTTCATTCATCGCAGCACCATCACTACTCATTTTTCTTATGTGAGTCATCACATTTCAGTGAAAGTCTGTTACTGCAGGTTCTTTTATGGTTGTTTTAATGTGTGTATGAAAGTTTGAAAAGCAGGCATTTCTCTATGAACTTTATAACCTTTATTTTAACTTTAATTCCCTACCTGAAAATTATTCACTACCAAAATGTTCTACTATATATTTTTCCTCTTATGGCTTGTTTATTTTTTTATACTTTTCTAAAACAGGATTCAGACTGCTTTCTTGCAGTTGAAGTATTTTGTTGAATCTAAAATAACTTGTTTGTATGTATCCTAGTTCTTGCTACCAGGATCAATAAATCCTGTGCTAGTAGTTGTTCATTGACTCTGTGTACACACTGGAAGGTCCACAGAGAGCTGAGCAGTAACCGTTTCAACCTTCTTGATATCATCTAATGTGATGACAGTAAGCTGCACATAACACACACGTTTACCTGCAGTTCAGGTTTACCATTTTTTATTACCAAAGAGAACATATGGAGAATATAATCTGTGCAAGAGCAGATTGCTGTGAGCACATTATCAGCTATGAGTTAGCATTTGTTTGTATTTTTGAAGAAGAAAAACAAAAGATTTAATTTAAGAAAATAGTGGGAACTTATCAAATTCAGGAATTGTGTTGAGTTTGTGAAGTACTTCAAAAGGTTTTTATTATTTATCCAAATTCTATTTTACTCTTAAAATGCTAAATAAAAAATAGGACAAGAAAAACAGTAAAGTATGCAGTATTCTATTATTTTGTTACACCTGCTTTTGATTTAGTTTAAAACATTTAGGCTTTGTCTACTTCGTCTACTCCAAGACGTTTTCACCACTCATCTTCATGCAAACTAATGTTTTGGTGTTTAAAAATAGGTATTACCAAAGTAGAATTTTTTTTGTTTTTAAAGGTTTATTTCTTATGTCTATGTGGACTCTAGATACTCAGTTGTTACGAAACTATGATGTAGCAGCCTTTTTTGCGTATACACACCTTTTTTGTGTGCCCTAGAAACCTCAACCACAACACATTTGTCTGTTTTGCTTTATCCTGATTCTGTCGCCATTAAACTTGGAGTAACATAATAAAATAACAGTTGTAATGTAGGAGTAGTTTAGTCAGGTTGCGAAATGAAGTCCCAAGTTGGCACAAAGTCTTCCCAAGTCTCAATTTTCAGTAGTTGGTTTGTCTCTTGAGTTTTAACAGCGATATGATGGCACATTGTCAATCAGGACAACGACTTGTAGTGTCTTTGGATTTGATTTGCTTGTTCAAAACCCTGGCAATTAATTTTCAAAACTGGAGGGTAATTCACCTCTTACCTGCCCTTTATGAGGAGGATTTATCCAGACTTTCTGCTTGTGACCTTACCTGTTGGCCTTTTGCTGCCCTATTCTTTCCTTAAATTGCATTTTGTCTTTTGTCAAACTTAAGGATTCCCTCAAACTAAATGTTTTAGTTGTCACTCCTCATTTGCTCTAAGTGGTTGAGTCTTAGAGCTGTGTCAGTGTGAAAGTACTTTTTCTTTTATATCTACCCGTTTTCATTTACTACAACTATTTCTTTGAACGCGTAAATGGTGTTCTTGAAAATAAGTCTTTCTATTTGTGATTTCAGCCCTATTAGCTCAACTTCTCTTATTTGTTCAACTTTTCACACCATTTGGAAACACGTGAGGGTTTTTCTTGGAACGTTTTTGTTTTCATAAATGGTGAGAGTTGTGATTAAAAACATCTAAAGCTCGCAGAAGCGTCCAGTTTTTCACCAAGCCAGCAGCTCCCTCATGTCTCAGCAGCCCCTGTAAACATAGGAGACAAGTCGTCCTCCTCCTTATCTTCGTTCACCATCACCTCTGTGACTCTGTACCCTCAATCCAGGCTGAAAAAAAGTTGGTGAGAAAGGCAGCATATGGTACAGATAGCAAGCGATAATCTGATTCTATCAAACCCCGAGAAACCAAAATGTAGACTGTTTCGCTATGAAATGCAGCCACAGATACTTAAGCCTAATGATGCCTATGCCCTAAAGTTTGCATCAGTCAAATTAGCAGTGCAAATGTTATCAAGATCCTGCAGTACAGCTTGGGAGACCAAGATCGAATCAAGATAAATGATCTGAAGGCATCTGCGACCACAGTCACCAAGGACACCATTGGTAACACACTTTAGTGTAATTGATTGAAATCTTGCAGCACACAAATGGTTCCATTTTCTCCATGTCTACTTAACTGGCAAACTTGAGATGGACCTGTACATAAGCTGCACTACCTTGCATGTCTGTCCTTCTGTGTCGTTGTGAGCTGATCTCTCACCTTTCTTATCTCAATGTTTAACCCTGGCATTAGGCAAACTCTTGCACTGGGCTCCAGACCAGTGACGATTGATGGTCATTTTATATTTCTTTCTTTTCCAAATAATCGCACCAACTGTAGTCATTTTCTTACAAAGCTTCTTTCTGATGGCATTGTTGCCCATTACAGCCTCGTGCAAATCTGACATCTTGTCTCTGAAATCCTTAGGCAGCTCTTTTGTCTTGTCTATTATGATGGAGAGGTTGGAATGAAAGAAATTAATTCTATCGAAAGGTAGGGCTTCATGAACAGAATGAGTTGAGTTTAGGAGTGTCTGTAATTGTCACCTGTGTACCAGATGGGCACATAAACAATCTGTGTTTGATCCCCTAAAACCCAGCCAGAATTCTACCTGGGTTATAGGGAATCAGACAGTTGCTTCCAATAACTTGCAAATAATTTCTTTACTTTTGCAAGTGTTTTTATATGTTCTTTAGATTTTGATTTTTATTTTCTGTCTCTATTGAGTAAAAATAATACCATAAAATGTTTACGTTTTTTTTTAAGTGGGCAAACTTACGTAATCGGCATGGAATTTTAAAAATGTTTTCTCTCGCTGTACTGTACCTTTAGAAATGGTCCATGTCCAGTTAAAGCATAGATACTATTCAAGAAATGCGTGATATAAAGAATTTCACAATCATCAAACATTTAAGACACCTCTAGAGGACAAACACAAACCCTTGTCTTTAGGTTTGATGGGATAAAAAAATCACCTGAGGTTGATTTATCTGTTCATAATTACAACATAATTTTCAACCTAGGATTTTTCCATTGCACAAGTACAACTGATAATTTGGATTCAGTCCAATTCAAGATGGCTGCCAATTTCATACGGCTATAAATCAGTCTTTTTTTTTTTTTCTATAGTAAACTAAAATTTGGTGTGGTAGTAGCTTAAAGTCAAAACCAACTCATACTTTGAGCACTAACAAATTGTGCAAGATCTTTTTAAGAAAACTTTGCATATTGCCTGTTGATTTTTATCCCATTCTTACAAAGAATTATAGTTTGAGTAAAACTGTAAATTCCTAACGCCCCAATATTGGAAATCTCTTTGCACCGTTTTAATGATTCAGTAGCTTTAAACACTTTTCACTTTCTACCCAAACTGCATCTTTTTTGTCCTCATAGTTTTCAGCAACTTTAACTACACATTTAGGCCAAAATTTCCCCTTATTGCAAAGAGCATCATCTCAGTTTCTGTTTGAGTCTGATCAGAATTTTCAGCATCTATAACCCCTCAAGAAGGTAAATCATCATGAAATTGCAAAATATGTTGGTTGTTATCAGTCAGCTGTGTCTAAAACCTGGACCATGTACAAACAAAATGGGAAGCTTGTAAAAGAGAAGCATACTGGTAGACCAAGGAAGACATCAAAGCATCAAGACAGAAAACTTTGAACAATATGTCTTGAAAAGAGAAAAGGCACAATAAAACAAATGAGAAACAAGTGGGCGGAAACTGGAGTCGATGTCTGTAATCAAACTAAGAAATCACTAAAAAGAAATGTGATTTACATTTATAAAGTTAAACAAAAGCCATTATTACAGTAATGTCTAAACAGAAAAGAGCAAGGTGGCAGTGGGCTAAAGAAAAGCAATCATGGACTGTGGGTGACTGGATGAAAGTGTCATATCAGGTAAAAGCATGGGGGAGATGGCAGTCATTACACCTTCAATAAGTGTTAAAGTCCACATTGTAATTATGAATTTCTTTCTTATTTCATCAGTTGAAAGGATGTTTGGTGATGACTTAATTTTCAAGATGATAATGCATCTTGTCATCTGGTAAATGACATGAAAACTTTCCTTCAAGAAAGACATAATGTCAATGGTATGACCTGCAAATAGTCTAGATTTAAATCCAGTTGAAAATCTCTGGTAGAAATGAAAGAAAATGATCAATGCAACCTGCAACCTGCAAAGCTGATCTGGCAACAGCAATAACAGTTGGAGCCTGATTGATGAAGAATACTGTTTGTCATTAGTTAGGTTCATGCCTCAGAGAATTCAAACTGTTATAAAAAACCAGAGGTGGTGCAACAAAGTACTAATGGTGTAGTTTCTTTTCCTCATGATTCCATAATTTGTTCCTTTTGATTTGAGTAAATTCATTATTTCACCTCTACTTGATCTAGAAAAAGAGAGCAACTATTACAACTACAATTATATTTTGTTGTTGTTTTTGTTTCTTGATGCCAGAAAGTTGAAAGTTTGATTTTTTTTTAGTTTTGTGGCACATCTGTAATTTATTTATTTTTTAATCACAAAATAAACAGTTGGGGGAAAAAAACCTCTAAGAATGGTGACACCATAATTTTTGCCAGGGATTATCTGCTAAAGAAACAGAAATCAAAAACTTGAATTGTGAATTTATTGCTTCATTGTAGTTTAGTGAGGAATCAGTACTTTGGTCCAGCCTTGCATCTCCTCACATGAACCCTTGACTACTGGGTATTGGTGTTTGGTTTCTATGGAAACCACTAACTTGTGCAGTTTTGCAGAGAGCGCTAGACAAACAAGAGGAGGTGTACAGTGGGAGGGGATACTGTGAACTCTGCTGTATGTGTAGTTAGTTTTCACAGTTGAGGTTCGAAGAGGCAGGGTCTTGGCTCACCAATAATGCACGAGGTTGTTCTCCGATATGCAAACATAAATAATTTTACAAGCTAAGTCAACCTGCTTCGTCTTCTCC
>NC_051436.1:23809504-23820628 GCF_001649575.2 Kryptolebias marmoratus
CACACACACACACACCACTCCAGGATTAGAACATCTTGTTTTTCTCTCCTACCTAGAGCCTCACCCCAATAGTCAGACCTTCACTCAAAAATCTGAATCCTTTCCCGGTATGTCTTTATCTTCTTTGCTGAATGTGAGGCTCAGCAGGTTTCTAACCCCCCCCGCACACACACACACACACACATATCTTTGTGTCCTTCTTTATAGATTTTCTCCTTTTTAACTCCATCCACATATTTTGTGTGGCTTTCTTCTGTCTCCTGCCTTTGTGCACGCTGGTGAAGGGAGACTTGTTGGAGTTTTGATGAGGAAGAGAACCGCCTGCACACCAGAAGAAGCAAAAAATGAAAGCTTGTGAAGTCTGTCACTTCTTTTCTTTATCTGTGACCATCTAAGCCTCTGTGCTTGTGTCAAAATGAGCCAAGTTTAAGACAATCCTACACTCATTATATAAACTCAAGTATTTTCTATGATATTCCAAGTACATTGGCAGATATTGTACTGACTTGCATTGAGTTGTAAACCTGCTGCTATTTGTGAATTTTAAGAAAATCACCAATTGAGCCATTTAACAAGCAACAAGATTCAATCCACGGCCAAAGGAAGTGTAAGTGGCTCTGTGAAGCTCTATTTAAAGACGGTCATGATTCGAGCTAAATACCATCATCACCAAGGCAACTCTCTATTAAAACATGCTGAATTTTACCAGGTGGGATGTTTGTTCTCCATCACTACTCAGCATCTGAGCACCTTGACATTTGCTAATTACCCAGAAGCGGGGGGACAAGCAAAGTCTTCTGCTATGCAACTTTTCAGTGATAAACCAAAGAAATGGACATATGACTACATAAGGAGTATAAATAACTTGCATCAATATAAATATAAAAAAAATAATAATAATAAAAATTCAGGTAAATCAAGGATTTATCAAAGCTGATAAATTGCTAAAATATAACAGTGCTTTTTTAACAAATAACCAGAAGCAGGCTGTTGACAGAGCTAAATAAAACTGCTTAATTTTTATTGGATCCTGCTTGGTAATGTAGATTTCTTTGGACTGAGTGGGCCTTAACATTTACATGGTGTTTGGAAGCCTCAGGCTTGAGTTCCCAGAAATGTGGAAGATAACCAGGACTTATTCCATTTCACTCAGCTAGCCAAAGACATGGGGAACATAAGGTAGCAAATATGTTCTCAAGACATGAAATGCACATTCATGATTGATTTTCAGAGACAGAATTTAGACCCAAATCTTAAACTTTTGCAGCCCAAAATCAGGTCTAACTTTGTAACTGGGTTGACTTTAAAACAATATTCTTAATTACAGCTGCACAAACTTTGAAACTATGCACTTGTTGCCCACAGACGATTGGCTGACATGCTAAAGCGTGTGTTGTGAGAGTCTTGATGACAGAAGAGAAAAGAGGACTGAAGAAAATGTGTGACTGATAGAGCGGTGCAACTTCTCCATCATTTTTTTTTTTTAAGTGGAGGTGCAAACCTATGAACTTGCTCCCTCTCTTCTTGACATAAAAAGAACATGTTCTCTCTCAAAGTAATGGGACAAATCCATCAAATCTTTATCAAATCTAATTTAACCTTTTTTTTAGTTACAAACTAAAACATTGGTATTAAAAAAATTGTTAAACTCTGCACTCCCCCTCCTCACCTCACCAGACCTTTGGTTGGTTCAGTCCAACTCGTCGGTAGTCGTGCCAGATTATTAGTCAGAAAACATTAAGCAGTAGAGATAAGAAGGAAAGCTAAAGTCTGATTCTCTTTATTCTGTTTGATTCACCAAGTTTTAAAAACAAACAAAAAAATAAAACACTTTGAGCAGTATGACACTCTTTTAGAGTGCAGATATCAACAAGTATATGAGCCCATTTATGATTTTCAGGTGGGTGAGACTTCATATGAGCATTTTTGGATTGAACAGATGTCTAGGCTTAAATTGGATTACATTTGACCTAAAATTGAAACATTTTGCAATATTTTAATATCTGGTTATTAGTTGTGTAGGTATGTTTGTCCGTCTATCTGTTAGCAAAATAAAGTCAACAGATTTTAATGCAAACACCAAAACGGCCATAACTCTGTCAATTTTTTAAGATTTATTGAGCTAAAATTGGAATTGGATTTTTACATTATGCAGCATGAAGGAGCCCTTAACTAAAAAGATCTAACAAGAAAAGGAAACCAAAAATTCCTCTAATAGCTGGAAAACGTACTTTTCAATTCAATTTTTTTTCATTTTATACTTGCAAGACTTTTAAATCAGTATGTTTGAGTTTATGTTGAAAGGTTTTGGAAAGTTTTCCTTCCTCATTTTGTACCAAATGCACTTTCTCTGATAAGTACAAGGTGTTTACAGTCCCATAATGTTGTTCCTATAACCTTTGCAAAAATTCACCTTGTTCTGGGTGACATTTAGACATGGCTTAGTTTGACATTACCGTATATATTTCTCTTAGGTCTGTTACTGATGATGAAAGAAAAATCCAGCAACTAGTTGAATTGTTAAAAAAAAAGTTAAGGATTTAAAAGTGGGTGCTTGTCTCTGAGACCTGCTATGAGCACTCAGCTCCTCAGCTGATCTGAGAACACTCAGTTCTCAGATTAGATGAATAAATAAACCTCTTCTCATCATTAATAACTTAACATTCAGATGTTCTCAGACAATGGGGAGGAGATTCTCCAAGGAAGCAGGAAAACAAACTTTGAGCTGCAGCTTAAAGAAGAAACTGTGCAGGGAGAAGAAAGACCGTCGGAAGACATAAAAATGTAAAGCACTTTTTACGTCCTACCTGTAACAAAGCACTGTTAGGGCAAAACGATTCATAATAAGTGACTGGAACATTAAACATTGGATAAGTTAATGGTTAAACACAGACTGTGAAGCTTGCCAGTCTGTGAAAATGCAGCTGTTTTAAATTTGTTTTGGCTCAACAATCCTTTAACATTCATTTGGTTAAACATGTTTTTTTCCTTCTCCCTGTGTTTTTCCCTTTCTTTTCAGCGTTTCATCCAGTACCTGGCCTCTAGAAACACTCTGTTTAACCTGAACAACTTTCTGGATAAAGGAGCCTTGCAAGGTAAAACAAAAAGTGTGCAAAAGGCCTGTTGGGATCATTTGCTGAATAGTTTTTTTAAAAGATCCAGATAGGATAGACGTATATGCTTTGCAGGAAATTACACAGTACTAAAAGGGTTCAGATAAATAAAACGAAGCATTATGAATCTAAATTAAAACAAAACTAATGTACTCCATTTGCAGCAGTCTTTTACAACAAAATCATTTTTTCCCCTTCTGAATGTTTTCTTTTAATCCCTTTTTCAGGTTACGATATGTCCACCTTCATCAGACGATACAGTCGTTACCTGAACGAAAAGGCCATGTCTTACAGACTGGTGGCTGTGGATTTTACCAAGATGAAGCGGGGGTAGGGGTGGTCACACAAACATGACATCATACACAAGTTTCCCACTCATCTTTAAGGCAACAGGATACAGAATTTTTATCTGAAATAATACAGCAGACATTTGGCTTGGAGTCAAACCTAAATACAGTTGTAGAGGTCAAAATGAGGCCATCTTACTGTTCACTTTGTCTAACCAGTAGTAAAAAAACTCAAACTGAAAAACAAAGTCATCTGATACATTTGAATTGTTGTATCTGTGACGTTTTGGTATTTTTCCAAGTTTTTAAAGCCTGCATCTAAATTGATCTTTAACAAATCATTTAACAATATGTCAGTAGCTGTGTAGAGATTTTTGTATGTTGTTGTCTTTGAGATTAAAAACAAGGTGTGATAAGTAGGGAGTTGCCAGTTAATTGACCAAGGACCAGAACTGATTTATGTTTCATTCTGACTGGTTGATTCAACACTGAGAAGTCCACTTTTTTTCAGTTGTGTCCATTAGTTTGTTTCTCTGTCTGTTAGCAAGATCACATAAAAACTAATGGACAGATTTGGAAGAAATTTTCAGGAAATGTTGGGGTTGCCACACAAAACAAAGGATTAATTTTTGATGGTGATCCAGATTGCACTATTTTTTAAACATGGTGTGTCCCTGGCATAGGTTTGTGCTCCCTTAGTGCAACAAGTTCATGCTAAGATTCTTTATCCATTATGCACATCTTTCTTTTGTCTGTTAAATGAAGGGGGAAAAATTAGTTGGGTATGGTTAAAAGATCAGTTTTACCAGTTCTACCAGCCTTTCTTCCTTATAAGGTAAAGTCCTTATGTATTGACTAAATGTGTTTCGCACAAATTGCTACATGTTATTTTACTCCTAAACATCTATCGAACAATTTTATTTTCTAGAAGGAAGTGACTTCCAGACTGTGCTTCTTTTACAAGATGCCATCAGTCATTCAAGTTTCTAAAAATATCTACACATTTTCAGCTGGAGACAAGTGCCAAGATCAAATCTTAAATCCAACATAGTTTTTACAAAAAATAATAATGTGTTCGCTTCACAATGTTTGAACTGCCAAAAATTTGGGGCAGCATTATTTCAGATATAGTCCTCATTTAAAATATTAATCGAGGTAATATACCATGAAGGTTTTTTTTGTAAATGCGGGTGTTTGCCTTCAGAAGGTTGTATTTGTTTGAGCAATTCAAGTTACAGTTATATGCAAAAATATTCACCCACATTGTTGTTCTCTTGGTTTTTGTTGCCTTACAACTTGAAATTAAAAAAAAAAAGTTTAAGGGTTTGTTATGCAATTACATCTGTGAAGGGAAAAAAACAAACAGAAAACCTGAGCACGCTTAACTATTCACCCCCTCAATAGATTTATTCCTCAAATTAAAAATATATTCACCAGTTTGTAAGGTAACAAAAAAAAAGAAGTGTTTGAAACTTTCACAACCCACCATAGGAAAGTTGTGAAATAGCTAAATCTGTTCCAGGCTTATCATACTAAGCAGAGTTTTGTTATTTATGTGAAAAGTACATTTTTAGTCACCATTTGTTGCAAACATTTCACCTCGAGCTTTAATTTTTATGCATCACTGAAGAAGTTTTAGAACACAGAAAAATTAGTTTTCTTTGTCACATTTTGCATTGTGTACCGTAAAGATGCAAAATCTTTACGGTACACATTTGTAAAATCTTCATAGCTTTCCCTCCTCTGCGTTTGTTTGTTTCCTGTTCTGTCAGTGTTGATGGCATGATGCGTACCATGAACACAGAAAAGTTGATCAAGACGCTGCCCATCATTCAGAACCAGCTGGACGCTCTGCTGGATTTCCAGGTACGAACCATGTTTTCCCTCACTTGTCAGTAAATAGGTTGATTCACTTTCCAATCAAAATGCAAATGGTGATAACAAGAAGACGTTTACAAAGTTTGAGCCCTCTGTTTGATAATTAGCTTTATCTGGAAAAACAGATCTTTGTGGATCTTCGTAACAGTTTTGTTTTATAAAAATGTTTTTGTGAGATGTGATGAAAATGTGGTATTTACATTCCCTGCTCTCTGTCTCTAGGCCAATCCCAACGAGCTGACCAACGGAGTGATCAACTCAGCCTTCATGCTGCTCTTCAAAGACTCTATAAGGCTCTTTGCCGCTTACAATGAAGGAGTCATCAACTTGTTGGGTAGTGTACACTCTTTTTGGACATCCATGTCCTGATTATGTGAATTTTAATGGCATTATTACATTAGGTTGAGAGAACTTTGGGATAATGTGTTGTCCAGTCTCGACCAAATATGCAACACACATTGGTATTTTTCATCACTATTGTTGGATTATGTATGTATGAATCTATGAGGAATATGAACACCAATGTGTCCAAATAAAAAAATAAATTAAATGCCCTAATTTAAAAAGTTTATGAAGTCAAAGATTTTATGTAACTCTGCTCTGAACAAGGGCCAAAACAGAAAGACACACTGAATGTCCTGTAATGCTCTTTTCAGAAAAACTGGGTTGTTGTGTAAAATTTAAACAAAAACAAAATGCTAGTATTTGAACCATCAGCATAAAAATAATTGACAAAGCATCTCAGTCTCCTTAAGTTGCTCAAATTTGAATTTTTTTTTAAATTTGTACTGCTGTGTATTTTGAGATCCAGAGTCTGCACACTTGGGATGTGGGGCTGAAACTCCTGCCTACTCTCCCACTCACAATTATGGGGTTTTTAGGCATCAAATTATTAATTACAGCTAAATGTAATAGAAAAATGAAAATTTAAGCATACAGCAGTAAGGTAAGAATTGCATAAACCAACAAAAGTCATCACCTAGAAAAAGATTGTATAACCTGTATTGCTGTTTTTTTAAGAAGGTAAATGTCTTGTTTGTTTACACCAACCTAACTTATACTGCAGATGATGTGGTCCTTATACTCCTACAAGGTGTGTTTTCTGTTTCAGCTTTACCTTTAACTTTATGTTCCTGTTTCTATTTATTATTATGTTGATGGTTTGAACAAATCACCGGATCATGTTCTAATAGCTTCTTTATTCCCTTATAGTAAACCTTTGTCTCTGATTTAACTGTCATTTGTCCTTGCAGAAAAATACTTTGACATGAAGAAGAACCAATGTAAAGATGCGTTGGACATCTACAAAAAATTTCTTTACAGGATGACGAAGCTGTCAGAGTTCCTTAAAGTGGCTGAGGTACATTTACAAACTCATGCACCGTAAACACATCCAAACCAAGATTTGTATTTTAGGATTTGTCTGTTTCAATTAGTCTGTTTTCAATTACAAACTTTTTTCAGTTATTTCTATTCTTTATCAGATCCCATTATTACTTACACATGTACTAATGTGCATATGTACTGACGCAGCATAAGAAGTACAAACGCAGATGTACTTAGGCAAAATGTTACAATGTTAATTTGTCATATGAAAACTAGTTTTGCTTACTCAGCTTTTTTGAAACATGCGTACCTGACACCCCCCCCCCACACACACACACACACACACACACACTGCCCTACGTCTGCTGCACAGACAATTGCATACATACACAGAAAGAAAAATGTGTTTTTATGTATTTATGTATATGTATGTATGTGTGTATATGCGTGTATGTGTGTGTGTGTATGCCAAAAATACCCCTAAGGAGGTATTTGTAAGAGGTGGTTAGATGGTCTTTTAGCTCCTCCTCCTTCCTCTGACAAAGATGGATATGTGTGTTACTCTCCTTTCCCCCATAGATCATCCCTTTTTCCTTCGTGTTCCTCTTTTTTCAAACAGGAAACCTATGCTTCATAATAATGTACATGAGAGGACACCATTCACACATCTTTGTCTTATAGAGTTATGGTTTAAGGACCTACCCAGGCAGTTATGGACTGAATGCATGCTTTAAATGTTCAGTGAAAAATTAATGCGTTGATTTGTTTTAAAATCTCATGTCTCAGATGTGTCAAGAATGTTTTAAACTTTTTACCTCAGATTTTTCTTTTAGCAAATATGAATACATATATGAGGATGTCTGATGAAGCTTTGCAGAAAGGGTATAAAATGATTTCAAAAGCATTAACTGTGTACAAAATGAAACTCGAGATATATTGTGCATATTACATCCACAAATTGACAGGTACTTCAACATGGCTCTGTAACTACACAGAATGAGGGAGAGCCGCTACAATCATGGGAAAAACGAAAGTCCACCTTCTTTCCTCCTTGGCATTGTGTTAACACACAATGGTATGCCAGACCAGCAAAAACTGGTCCAAAGCAACACCTGGCTACTATGAGCCCTCCTAAATCCTATGGAAGCAGTAAGGGTGGACAGCTTTTCCATTTTGTTTGTTTTGTCTTTAATGAATAATGACATGATGGAATATGCTGGTGTAGATTCTCAGTCATCCAGGCCATGGTAAATTCAAAAAGGGTAAAAAAACAAAAACAACTGGACTTCTATTCTGTAGTAGAAGACGTTTCGCTTCTCATCCGAGGAGCTTTCTCAATTGAGAAGAATAGAATAGAATAGAAGTCCAGTTGTTTTTGTTTTTTAACTTTTTTGGACATGATGGAATCTTTTGTAGATTTTTACACTTGATGTTATTTAGAGTTTGCCAAAGACTAGATCATTATTCCTATTTCCTGATGCATAAAACCCTAAAATACAAAAGGAGGTGAATTTTCTTTTTCCCATAACAATTTCAAATATTAAATATTGTATGCAAAAAGACTTCTAAATTTTATATGTACACCACAGCATTCAAAGTTGTTAAACAGACAATATTAAAGAGCAATATTCTGCAGAACCAAACTGATTTGCTGTCAAGTTCTCAATGTTTGCTAATGATTTCTGCTAATATTTTTCACTGTACCAAGTGTCAAAAGATCAACTGATGGACTGTCATCTAAAGCATTGTAGACTAAAGTAAAGTTCAATTTTATAGTGCCAGAAAGGGAGGCTAAACCAAGAATAATGTGAAATACAGTCTATAAAATAGGAAAAGAAGACTTACAGTCCACAGTTGGTGTTTGTTGAGCTGTACGTCAACGCTCTGTCACTGTGGGTCACTAAGGTTTGTGAACCAGTGTCCTGGCAGGCAGCCATAGAAAGAGACAAAGTAGAAGTAACTGTAAGAAGTGCACAGCTGCAGGTACATTCTGTTGAGCTCTCACAACTCTGGATTCTACATCCAACTGGAACTTAATCATATCTCTGGGAAGATATTCAATGGAACTAAAATGAGCTCCACACAGTTACCATTTGTTAGAAAAACTTTTTTTTTTACTCTTTTACTGGCAGAAGAGCTATTTTCATATTCAGAGAAACTGTTTAATCTATGTCCTGAAAGGCTAGCATTTGTACAACTTGCACTAACAAACTCAAATATTACCTTTACTGCACACAAAACAGTTCAATTTATTTATATAGTACCAATTCACAACAAAAGTGGTCTCAGGGCACTGTACAAAAACATTCACATTATAGAATGCCAATTAGTGAAAGTTATCTAAGAAAGCCAACAGATTGCATCAAATCTTCACTTTGTCATGAACTCCCATCCTGAGCAGCACATAGACACAGAAAAAACCTCCAGCAGATCCATAATCAGGCCCAGGATGAGTGACTAGCCGCCTTGACCGGCTGGGGTTTGAGAGGACTGGAAACAGATACACACAGGTGACGAATGACTGTAGTGTAGTGTCTGTGCAAGAAAAAAAAAACAAACACATGCTAATGATAGACATAATTACAAATACAAACATGGAGAGTAGAGCAAGTAAAGACATTAGCAGAGCAATGAAATGTGGCCAGTTTGTCCTCCAGCAGTCTAAGCCTCTATAGCCTGATAACTGAAAGCTCTGTCTCCTGTTCTACTTTTAGAAACTCCAGGAAACACAAGTACACCTGCAGTCTGAGAGCGAAGTGCTTTGTTAGGAAAATATGGAACAATAGGATCTTTAATATAAGGGAGCTCAATCGTTGAGAGTTTTGTATGTTAGAAGTAAGATTTTAAACAATCTGAATTTGACAGGGAGCCAAAACAGTGGAACAGAATTGCAAAATATGTATGATAAAATCATTTTGGATTGCTAGTATGAATATCAACGTTTTCTTCTGAATTTCTGATTTTCATAAAATACAATAAACAATAAATTCACAACACAAAGACACTCACTAAATATTATGTATATACTTTTAAAAAAAAAACTAACCTGCAAGTTTCAAAATAACATAATGGTTCAGATTCTTTAAGCGTGGTTTCGTGTAGAACTTTTAACAATTAAACAAACAATTATTTTACCTTTTGTAGATCACTCTTTGAACAACCTCAGTATGAAAAAATAATTTAATTTTGAGCAGATTGGCAAGCTAATGGCAAGTCTGAGAAGGGCCAAGACCAAAGTAAATATTTACTTATCTTAAAACAACTTAAAAAAATATTAAATTAAAAAAATCTTTAGCAATTTTTGTGAATTTAAAAAAAATAAGTTACATGGTATTTCTGGCAGAAATATTTAAATATTTCTTCGTGAGGTGCTCCAGGTTGCTCTGAAACTGCTACGGCTAGCTTCTGCAGCTGTTTGTACTTGCAACTAACAACATACAGTCATGACTGGAAGTGTTGACACCCCTGAAAGTATTTTTCACAGAAAATGATTGAAGTTACACATGTTTATTTCCTTTGTGTGTCCTGGAACAATATAAAAAAACAGAAGAAAGAAAAAAAGCCAAAACTGATACAAATTCTTCCAAAACTCCAAAAGTGGGCTGGACAAAATTATTAGCACCTTTTTAAAATTGTGGGTAAATAACTTTGTTTCAAGCATATGATGCTTGTTTAAACTCACCTGTGACAAGTAACAGGTGTGGGCAATATATAAAAAGTCACACCTGAAACCAGATAAAAAGGGAAGAAGTTGACTCAATCTTTGCGTTGTATGTCTATGTGTGCCACATTAAGCACGGAGAACAGACAGAGAAGAGAACTGTCTGAGGACTTGAGAACAAAAATCTACAATCTCAAGGTTACAAGTCCATCTCCAGAGATCCTGATGTTCCTTTGTCCACAGTGTGCAACATAATCAAGAAGTCAACAACCCATGGAACTGTAGGTAATCTCCCTGGAAAATAAACGGAAGAGAAAAATTGATGGAAGGTTGTAACACAGGATAGTCTGGATGGTGGATAAGCAGCCCCAATCAAGTTCCAGCAAAATTGAACCTGTCCTGCAGGCTCAGGGTTCATCAGTGTCAGTGCAAACTATGCATTGACATTTGAATGAAATGAAATGCTATGCCTGGAGGTGGGGCACGTTGGCGAGCACCTGGTGGCCGGGCTTTCACCCATGGAGCCCAGCCGGGCACAGCCCGAAGAGGATACATGGGTCCCCCTTTCAATGGTTTCACCACCTATAGGAGGGGCCAAAGGGGTCGGGTGCAATGTGGGATGGGTAGTAGCCAAAGGAGGGGACCTTGGCGGTCTGATCCTCTGCTACAGAAGCTGGCTCTTGGGACGTGGAATGTTACCTCTCTGGTGGGGAAGGAGCCTGAGCTGGTGTGTGAGGTTGAGAGGTTCCGGCTAGAAATAGTCGGGCTCACCTCAACACACGGCTCTGGCTCTGGAACCAGTCTCCTTGAGAGGGGTTGGACACTCTTTCACTCTGGAGTTGTCCCCGGTGAGAGGCGC
>NC_051436.1:23825767-23877235 GCF_001649575.2 Kryptolebias marmoratus
GGTGGCTCGGGCATCTGGTGAGGATGCCTCCTGGACACCTCCCTGGTGAGGTGTTCTGGGCACGTCCCACCGGGAGGAGGCCCAGAGGAAGACCCAGGACACGCTGGAGGGACTATGTTTCTCGGCTGGCCTGGGAACACCTTGGGATTCCCCCCCGGAGGAGCTGGCCCAAGTGGCTCATGTACATGAGTAAGCCAAAATCCTTCTGAAAAAATGTGTTGTGAACAGATGAGACTAAGATGGAGCTTTTTGGTAAAGCACATCATTCTAAGATTTACTGAAAATGAAATGAGGCCTACAAAGAAAAGAACACTGTATACTACAGTCAAATATGGTGGAGGTTCAAAGATGTTTTGGAATTGTTTTGCCTCTTTTGGCACTGGATGCCTTGACTGTGTGAAAGGCATCATGATACTGAATATTACCAAATAATTCTGGGTTGCAATGTAAGGCCCAGTTTCAAAAAACTGGGTTTTTGAAATCCAGCTTTCCAGCAGGATCCCAAACATACTTTAAAAAGCCCCCAGAAATGGATAGTTCTGAAGAGGCCAGCAATGAGCCCAGATCTAAATTTCATTTAACTCCTGTAAAGATATCTTAAAATTGCTGTTGGGAGAAGACTTCCTTCAATCATGAGACCTGGAGCAGTTTCAAATAAAGACTGGTCCAAAATTCCGGTTAAAAGGTGTAGGAAGCTTGTTGATGGTTATAGGAAGCGACTAATTAGTTATTTGTTTCCAAAGGGTGTGCAACCAAATATTATGATAAGTTGAGGGTGCCAGTAATTTTGTCTGACCTGTTTTTGGAGTTTTGTGTGAACTTGTAAAAATTTAAGCATTTTCTTTTTCTAATTTTTTTTTTCTGTTTTTTGTGCTCTTCCAATACACACAAAGGAAATGAATGTGTATAACAAAACACTGTTGTGTCAAAGTTTTCTGTAATTACATAAATATACTGGGAGTAATACTTCATTTTCTGGAAAAATTTCAGGGGTGCCAACAATTTCAACCAGGACTGTAATTCTTTTGACATTTAAATAGCCATTTACAAGCAGTTCATGCAAGCCCTTTTTTTTAGTAAACCTTTACACCACTACAACAGGTAATTTCCATAGAATTCCGATTATTTACAAGGATAAGTAGCAACAACAGCAGCTATCTGTAGCACTTCCAGTGAAGCCATATCTTTCAGTCTATCCATCCATTATCCGTAGTCATGTCGTAAAGGGAACAGGTCCAAGAAAGAAACCCAGTTGTTCCCTTTTCCCAGCAACACTTTCCAGGGAGATTACCTACAGTTCCCGGTGTGTTCCCAGGCCAGAGAGGACACACAATCCCTCCACTGAGTTCTGGGTTTCTCCAGGATCTCTTCCCAGTCGGACATGCCTGCATAACCTCTATTGGAAGACGTCCAGGAGGCATCCCAGCCACCCTACGAAGGAAGCTCATTTCAGTCGTTAGTATCCGAGATCTCATTCTTTCAGTCATGATACAAACCTCATAACCATATGTGAGTCAAACCAGTAAATAAAAAAAAAACTTTGCCTTTTGACTCAACATTTTCTTCACCAAGACTAACAGAAGTAACGCCCTCATTACTGCGGACAAAGCTGCCAATGTGTCTGATGATCCATCTCCAGCTACATTCTACCATCACTCTTGAACAGGACCCCTAAATACTGGAACTTGAAAGCATTCCACCTTTTTCCAGTTAAGAACCATGGTCTCGGATTTAGAGGAGCTGACTCTCATCTCAGCTGCTTCACACTCAGCTGCAAACCATCCCAGTGCATGGTGCAGGTCATGGCCGGAAGATGCCAACAGAACAACACCATCTGCAAAGAACAGAGACGAGATCCTGAGGTTTCTAAACCAGACATGCTCTTCTCCACGATTGCACATTGAGATCCTGTCCACGTATACCACAAACAGAGGAGGAGGCCCTGGAGGAGTCCAATCTGCATCGAGAATTGGCTTGATTTTGTGCCAAGAATGCGGACACAGCTCCTGCTTTGGTTATACAGGGACTGGATAGCCCTTAAAAGAACCCATGGCATCTCATGGCCCTGCAGCACTCCCCCCGCAAAATGCCTCTAGGAACACGATCATAAGCCTCCTTCAGATCTACAAAACACATGTAGACTGGAGAGTCAAACTCCTAAGACCTCCCTTAGTTACCCCACAAGAGTGAAGATCTCATCCACTGTTCCACAACCAGGACGGAAGCCACAGTGGTCCTCCTGGAGCTGAGGTTTGACAGTAGGCATGGTCTGGGGCAGAGCTTGCTTTCCTTTCCTGAATCATCAAAGGATTTGCCAGAACTTCTTCAAGGTGATTACATCAACTGCTGTGCTATTTTTGAGATGAAAGTTGTTTTTAGACATTGGGAATTCACTTTGGTCTTGTCTGTTTGAACTAGCTGTTAGCTCATCAATCTGGTCAGAATTAGACATTTTCTCTAAACTGAGGTTGTTTAAAGAGCTACAACTAAAATATCAATTGTTCACAAGCATTTGTCAACCATAATCTCCCTGGTAAATTTGACACAAAATTTTAGCAGCCATAAAAAAGGTTATGAATATTTATACTGTAATTGTGCAGAACAAGCTGTTGTGTCTGTTTTTAATGAAGTCTACATGTTTTATATGAATATTGCTTGTCTTAGTCTTGTTGATCTCTGTGTCATTTGAGTCTTCTCATCCTTCCTACCTGCTCTTCCTTGTGGGGCAGACATATATTTATCAGTGTAATCATCACCATCATTCACTATGGGTTCATCAGTCAGTTCAGATGTCATTTGCTTGTTTGTTTCTGTTTATATTGACACTGCCACTGCATGAGGTAATGATTCCCATTTGTTTTCTTTTATCCATCTTTTTTTTTACTGAACCCTGACCCTTTTTTTGTTATCCTCCTCATTTGACCCTACCTTCCCTCCCCTTTATTTTCTTTTTATTTGTTTTTTTGACGACAGCAAGTTGGAATAGATCAGGGTGACATCCCAGATCTCTCACAGGTCAGTGTACATGCCACCTTCCACCAGTCTGATTCTCGCTTTGTCTTTCTGTTTTTGATGTGTTTTCATCAGAACTTGTGGTTTCATTGATTCTACACTTCTCATTTTTTTAACCCATGTGTGCTCCAACCTTACCAACACTCGTGTTCCTTCTTCATTCAGTCATCTTTATTTGCTTTTCACCCCTTCACCTTGTCTAACCTAATATTACTGTATAAATCCAGACGATTCTCCCCTTGAGACTCTTTTCCTTCTTTTCTCTTTGCTTTTCAGCTCTCAATAATATTCCAGTTGAGGTGTTTTAGATTGCCCTCCTGCCATCAACAGAATTAATAAAAAGCTTCATGTTTTTGATTTTTTTTATAAAACCCTGAGCAAATGCAAACAGTAAGTCCAGACCTTGAAATTAGAAAAACAAATATGATCACAAGGAGAAAGGCAGCTAGTCTGCCAGAATGAGATTTAGGTGCAATCATATAATTTCTTTCTTTTTTTGAAGTTTTCTTTCTTTATTTTTTATGTGATACTGTTTGGTTGAATTGCTAGAAGCATTATTTTTTGCCCTTTAATGTGAATGAATGGACTGCAGACAGCCTAGATGTTTTGGTTTAGACTTGCACAGAATATGTGAAACAACTTTCATAAGGAATCACATTGAATTTCTAAATGTTTTACTGACTATCTTATTTTATTTGTTTTATTCATCTTTAGAATTTCAAAGGTTGGAGATAGAAGCAAAATCCTTGGACTTAGTGATCACAGACTGATCAGAAACTGAGCTGCATCTAACGATTTTTCATTATGCATTCATCATCAGTTGCCTTCAATAATTGATTTCAGTACTGCTGTAAGGGCCTCATTAAATCTGTTTGTTATCAAACAGTTCAAAAGCTCAGAGACATTGAGTTTACAACAATATAAAACCTAATAGTTTTTAATTGTTTAAGAAGCTGCTACAAGAAATTATTTTGACTTTGCTGAATTTAAAAAAAATCTGATTTGTTTGTCTTTATGGCAAAATAAGTTAGAACAAATTCTAGATTTTTTATTTAAAAAATAGACATTGAAATGACGAATATTTAAGATTACATGGCATTTAGCATAAGAAATCAACCAATGGAATACTTTCCGCTTGCTTCAGAAAGCCAGCCTGAAGTCAGTTAAAAGATCATTTTAAAAGATAAGAATAAAGTCTTTACCCTAGGAAAAAAATGAAGGATGAATTTTTGCACAGTACTGTATTTATTCATTTCTGCCAGTTGATCTATCTTAATGTTATTCTGAAAAACTGCATTTGTCTTTTTTTGATTCAGTCACTATTGGTTTCAGTACTTATTTTCTACTTGATGCTAATATTAATCTGATCCACAAAAAATGGTACTTCTTAGTCAGGTTCTTTGCTTTCCTTTGCTTCAAAAACAGTAGACACCCAACCAATTTATCTAGGAATAGGGTTTCATGATTTTAGGAAAAAATGCAATTGCTGTGTTATTGTTGACTACTGAAATGACAATATCTGTTAAGATGAACCTACATTTTCCCCTCCTGTATTTGGCAACTGATATTGCAATGGCAGTAATCTTTAAATTTAATGTGCAACCTTATTTGGCAATTTGTTTCTCTGTAGAATTACCAATTTTTTTTATTTTTTTAAATATTTTAGGTATCAGTAGAGTGTGTATTGACAGATACATTCAGTATATACTTGCCATTCAAGTAAAATAACAAATAGATTAGTTTTCAGTATCTGTGTTCTTATTTGTAATGGAATCATCATTAGCTGCAGCTTATACAAGTGACTGCACATTTAAACACTGGCCTTTGTTGAATAATTGACGGCTCCGGAATTGTTCTGTCAAAGCAAACTAAACTCCCCCCATCTCTAAGAAATGGTGGAATACAACTCTGATCTTATGTTACAGGAAAATTAAATGATTGAATAGTGTAAAGTGGGAAGTTAGGATATGGATTGACTCATTCTGAAGTGGCAGTTGGTTGTTGTAATTAAATGGATGTTTTTCTTTCCCTTTGCTCTGTCACAGAAGACTAAAGGATCATACATTGTAGGTGGTGGGTTACAAACTGTACTGATTAACCAATCCATCCTCTTCAAAGGAAAATTCCAACATTAAACCTAGGGCCTGACAGGAACAAAAATCTTTGAAATCTGTTCAGTGTTGAGCAAGAGCCACAAAAACATAAAACTGCTTCAGCATTATCTTGTAGCACAGTGGTTAACAAGCTTGTTTTTGCCTCTTATAGACTTAAATTTGATGCGACTGGAGGTAAACACTAAAAGTACCTACCATCCACCATTGTGTTTTGCAATTTTACTTGCTTGTTTACTTGAGTAAGGCTATGACTTTCTGTTTAGTTGATGTTGTAATGCCGTTTCAAATAAAATTGTAGATGACCAGTTAGTTATTTACCATTCAGGAAGCTGAGTTCTGAGTCTGTCCAGTCTTTGTTCTAGTAGATTTTTTTTTAAATTTAATTTTAGGAAGTAAATTATAATTTCAAAGATAACTTTTTACCAAAGCTTCAAATTTATTAGCCCGAGATGACTCACAAAGGTAGATGTTCCTCATTGTCGCAGTTTTTCCCCTTTTGTTTGCAAGAAAAATTTGACAGGAACGTCATCAGTTTACTTTGATGCCTTGTCTTTTAGGACAAACAAGTTTTTTCTCTGCCTCAAACTATTTATTTTCTATTTTTCTTTGTCTTTTCTATCAAAACAAACCAATTTTTAAAAAATGGAAACCAGGGGTGTAAGGGTACGCCTAAGCCACAGTTTGGTACATGTGTCTGTATAAGTGTCAAGGTTTGGTAGAACAAAAAAAAAAACAAAAAGAAACTAATGGTATTTTTTTTATATATACTGCCTAGCCAAACAAAGGTCACCACCATAAAAAAAAGGTTACGCACTCTAATATTTCGTTGGACCGCCTTTAGCTTTGATTACGGCACACATTCACTGTGGCATCGTTTCAGTAAGCTTCTGCAATGTTACAAGATTTATTTCCATCCAGTGTTGCATTAATTTTTCACCAAGATCTTGCATTGATGATGGTAGAGTCTGACCGCTGCGCAAAGCCTTCTCCAGCACATCCCAAAGATTCTCAATGGGGTTAAGGTCTGGACTCTGTGGGGCCAATCCATGTATGAAAATGATGTCTCTCACTCCCTGAACCACTCTTTCACAATTTGAGCCCGATGAATCCTGGCGTTGTCTTCTTGGAATATACCTGTGCCATCAGGAAAGAAAAAAATCCATTGATGGAATAACCTGGTCCTTCAGTATATTCAGGCAGTCAGCTGACCTTTGACCTCATTCTTTCAGCACATACTGTTGCTGAACCTGGACCTGACCAACTGCAGCAACCCCAGATCATAGCACTGCCCCCACAGGCTTGGACAGTAGGCAACACTTCACCTGCCTCTCTTCTTACCCTGATGAGCCCATCACTCTGGAACAGGGTAAATCTGGACTTATCAGACCACATGACCTTCTTCCATTGCTCCAGAGTCCAATCTTTATGCTCCAGAGCAAATTGAAGTCTTTTTTTCCAGTTTGCCTCACTGATTAGTGGTTTTCTTAAGGCTACACAGCTGTTCAGTCCCAATCCCTTGAGTTCCCTTCACAATGTGTGTGTGGAAATGCTCTTACTTTCACTATTAAATGTAGCCCTGAGTGTAGAACTCAGGGCTGCATTTAATAGTTTTTCTTCGATTTGATTTCACCAGAAGTTTAAGTGATCTCAGATCACGATCATTCAGGATTCTTTTCTGGCCACATTTCTTACTCAAAGAAAATGGGTCCCCACTATCCTTCCAGTTTTTAATAACGGGTTGAACAGTTCTTAACCCAGTTTTAGTAGTTTTTGCAGTCTCATTAGATGTTTTCACTGCTTGATGCATGCCAATGATTTGACTCTTCTCAAACAGACTGACATGTTTTCCACGACCACAGGATGTGTCTTTTAACATGGTTGTTTAAGAAATGAGGAGCAACTCATTCCACCAGTTGGGGTTAAATAACTTGTTGCCAGCTGAAACATAATCACCCACGCAGTAATTATCCAATAGGAGGCTTGTACCTATTTGCTTAGTTTTTGCTTAGTTAAATCCAGGTGCCGACTTTGTTTTTAGCCAGGCAGTGTATATTTATATGAATTACAAAGAGAGAAAGCATGTAAAATATAAGGCAGCGCAGAGCTATATAACATTTATTTTCACAAACTAAATCAATAAAAATGTAAAACACTCAAACTTCTCAGTGGGTTGAGTGCTAGAGTGATAAAAATGAGGCTCGGTATCAGGAATATTGAATAAATACACGCAAGGCTTGACCTATTACTTTTCAAAGCCTCACTTCCAAGATAGAAGTGCTTCCCGTACATGCACCTCTTGTCTCCCTCCGCTGCAGCTGTCCGTCAGTGGCATTGCAGAGTTCTTTTTCACACAGCTGATTTGAATTAAACAAGCAGGTGGTTGCCTCTGCACGTTGTTCTGAACTTTATTTGGACTGTTGAAATAGTATCTTTTTTTTTTTTGCCTATTTTCTGTCTTAACTGTTACCAAAATGCAATAATAATAGTAAAATATGTGCCTGCTCTGGAAGCCATAATTATCTATGATTGACTTATTTGTTTTCAGTTCACCATACCTGTACCAAACTGTTGCATTACAAATACATGAACCATTACACCCCTCATCAACATGTAAGCTCATTTCTGTTGTAGTTGGCTAAAAAGTAGTTTTTCAATTTAAACACTATTTTATAGACCTTTACATCATCATCAGTTTGACTATACAATTATTTACATAAAATGATGTGGTTTTATGCAAGTGCAAATGGTGACAGCTGTAGCTAAATGTAGCATTTCTAATGAGGCATGTCCTGCAGGAATATCATAATATCTGTGTTGCAATACCTCTGTAATGTAAAACTGATGTCAGTGTAAAGATTTATAAGATAGGAATCACAAGAACTGCTGTAAAACCTTTGACATTACAGTAGCAAAACTTTGGTCTTTTGCTCTACTTGGACTTGGACTAGCTTGTCAGTCTGGCCTGAATTTACCTCCCTCTCTTTTTCCAATAGTCGAGTGCTTTATATGTATTGATAGTTATGAAATGATGATTAATTTCACGTCTCTACAGTGTAATCTTATCTACAGTTCTTTTTCATGTAGTCATTTGATATGCGACAAAAGGACTTCACTTTTGTTTTGTGAAGAATGGACATTTACTGTATTTGCAGTGCCGTTAGTTTGCTTTCCTTTTTGTTGTTAAGAAAAACTGCTCCAGGCAAGGAGGTTTAAACAAACTTTTTATTTATTCAGACAGATTCTTGTTTAACATACTTGCCAGTCCGTGTTTGCTACAAACGGCAGTGCAACCTAATTTCACTTTAAACTTCCCCCTTCTTCTCATTGTATTGCCTTTATTATGGCTTAATTCTGCTGTCATTAGAGACAAGTGAAAATAAAGATCTAGATGAACACAAACACGGATGCACACTTCTAAAGCTCCATTTATGTATTTAATTTGGTGTCATTTTGGCAAGTAAGATGGTAAATTGCCACAGCTATCTCCACAAGTTTTGCTACTTGTAGATTTTCAGTAAAAAAAAAAAAAAAAGGAAATATGAAAAAACGCTTGTACCTGTAAATTTGCATATCTCAGTAGAAAAACAGAAAAAGGCTTGCACACTGCAGGACTTCCCTTTAGCCTTATTTAGAGGCACCTTTATTAGTGCCTGGTGCTATAAATGATCCTAAAGGGAAGTCTTCCAGTATACAAACCTTCCTCTATTTTTGTTATATAGTTGTTTGCATTGCGGCTGAGCACCTGCCATCATTTTTAATGTGGATGTGAGTTTTTTATTATCTTCTTTTTATTCCACTAATCTTGATGGCAATCAGACTTTTTAGGTTGCTTTGAAGCTGCCACACTCAAATCAGCCAGTATTAAAGATTCTAGTCAAAACACAAAAATAAAGACTATTAATGTCCAGGTTTCCAAATAGTGGAATTTTCCTTTAAGAGCCTGCATGAAGATATTGGCTTGTTTATGTGTGGAAATGTTGTACATTTTGAGCATTTACAGACATGCTCTTTTTATAACACAATAGAGTTTTCTGATAGCAACTCTGTAAAATACTTGTACTAGCTTCAGGTGGCTTGCCTGTGGCTGCCACTTGCAACACAAACACGCACCTGCTACAACTAGCAAAAGGCTGTGAAACCTCATGAATAGAAAATGAGGTTTCACTCCTCCACCCTCCATCTTCATCTGCATGAAAACAAGTCTCTGCAGCAAGTTTTTCTGTCTCATCTAAAGTCAGTCCTCCTCCTCAACTAACATCCCCCATTCTGCATGTTGCCTGACAGAATAGTTTTAATAAAAATTTAATAACCAGATCACTACGGGTGGAACCAGTGTTTAAAAATGTAGAGAGTGTCTATTTTGAATATTTGTGATTACTTTTTTTATTCTGTCTCAAAGGAAGACAGTTTAGAGACATCCCACTGACTGTGTGTGTGTTTAAGCTAATATTGACTGGGCATACACAAGTTTCTTTTTACCTATTTAACTGCGCTGACAGTTAAAGATGGACTTTTAACATCCTGCGTGTTTCTTTAAAAGCCAGGCGACATTTTGGCGAGAACCTGCCATCCAGCCAGCCATGAGTTTAAAAAAAGTTTGTGTATGAGTACACGTCTGCAGCTTAAAATTCTTGTGGACAGAGAGACAGACGTGACGTTGCCATATTTACACAGGAGAAGAACTTCCTCTTGTCTCCCACATGCATGCTAAGTTCCAGTAGAATAACTTGTGCTTGTGTTCTGGTTACTGCAGCAGTCTGGCTGCCTTTTGCCCACTTTGAGCAATAATGAGATGCTTAACAAGGACAAGGCAGTTTGTTTAGTAAAAACACAAACAACTGGAGATCAACTTCAATTTGCAGCTGAACTTTTAGTGATAGCAGCATAGCAGCAGTCTCTTAGTAACCTGCTCAGTAATGTGCACTCTTACGTAGTTGTTCTCAAATCCTGTGCAGACAGGACAATCTTGGCTTTTTTAAATCTTTTTTTTTTTTTTTTTTTTTATTTGAGTGGCACTAAATACAGTTATTGAACGCTCTGTGTGCATTGAAATTTTCCAGAGGTGGTCTGGACCTATTTTGTTCACATACATTTGGTAGTCCTAACATAGTCCATCCTAAACCAAGTTGTAGGACCTCCTACTGAACTGATGCGACCTCACATAAACAGCAGAGTGATTACAGGGTAGTCTCAATGTGTCATAAATCATTTTATCCTCTTTTTTTTTTAGATTGCATCTGTTAGGTAGTTAAGCCTATTTAAAAGTTGTGCACTAAATAATTCCAAAAAATGTGACTCAGATCCGAACTGTGTTAATGTCAAAGTAATACAGTTCAGATGTCTTGAACTGCTCACTGTTGCTGATCTCTGAGTATCTTCATACAGAGCGGGTGGGTACTTGACATCTGATCACTAAACATTTTGAGGTATGGATTTAATGACCAGGTAAAAACACTCATAATCAGTGATGTTTACTGGCAATTGAATCACTCACGTCAGATGCGAGTGACAGGTCCAAACAGGACCTTTGTTTCTAAGACTGGAACCATAATTGTTAATGGTTTTTATATTCGTATAGAAAACACAAATATTGGGCTGCACACACTCATGACCTGAGGGACCAGACAGAGAAGTAAAGATGTCAAAATTTACATCACCTAGCCTTTTTTCAGTCAGAGCAGACCAGGACATCATAAACAAGTCCTGCCTAAGGACCAGAAATCTCCACTCCTTTGCCTTCACCTTACATTGCAATAAAATAATGGTGCACCCTTCCCCTCAGCATAATTGTGCAAAATGTAGGAATGGAGCGAAAAAGTGAGAGGGAGGGTGAAACAGGATTCAACCTTATTGTAATGGCAAGAGCCCACAGTGTGAAAGGCTGTGCATGATCAGTAAAGCAGAGAGGCAAAGGTTAGAAATAAACTGTATTCTGTAGGTGTTGTTGCTCTCTGCTCATGTGGAGTTAAGAGAAGAATCTCCTCTTTGCGCTCCACCTTTTTCCTCACTCTTTTGTTTCCCAACCTCCTCCTTTGTTCTTTCTCCTTTAAGTCTCCTGCTAACAATGTGAGTGTTTGCTGCATGTTGCCATGTCTATTCTTGGAGCCTGATGCACTCTGTTACCTTCCTGTGAGACTAACGAACTCTGGGTGCTGTGTATATCTGTGTTGGTTGCTTTTTTTTAAAAAAAAAACAAGTAAACAATTTTTCCAGTAACTCTAACATATTTGTGAATTTGCATCTCATTTCTTTCTTTCTTTCTTTTTTCCCCCTCTTTTTTGGGGGCGGTGTGGGTGCATATTTGTGTCACATTCAGGCCCCCAGCAGCCTTCTGGAAGCTTTGGAGCAGCACTTGGCCTCTCTGGAGGGCAAGAAGACAAAAGAGTTGAATGCAGACACCAGGTAGTTCCAATCCTTATTAATTGTAGTCCATTTGAAGTAAAAAGTATACTACAAATGATCCCCAAAAAGAGTTGCACGTTAATTTTATTTTCTCTCCCATCTACTGTGTTCTAGAGCATCTACCTTATCGACCGCCGTCTCAACTCTGTCCTCAACTGGCATGTCCTTCAGCCGTATGGATGAGAAGGAGAAGCAGCAAGCTCTGGAAGAGGAGCAGGCCAGGCTGCAGGCTCTTAAGGTACCACATTTTTATACATCTAGGCCTGTGGAGTGGGTGGTTAGACTCTGAGGAGTCGCAGCAGGTTGAGAAGTTTCAGCTGTGACTTCAAGTGGCATCTTGTGAGCTGGATCATTAAGCTCTATGCAGCTGCTTTAAGACACAACAAGCTGCATCTAACTGTTATGCAGTTATTAGCTACCATCTCTGTATTTTGAACAGGCCAACGTTGGCTACATTTAGATACACAGTAGGAGTGTAATATTAATTCACTTAAAACCTGAATAATAAAAAGAAAATGGTATGTAAATGCATTTCTGGTCACCTCAGCCTGTAAGAGGGCATTCTTGAAGTAAGCAAGAATCAAATGTAACTAAAGAAATGGCGTCTTCTGTGAAAATATAGCGTGAATTTGCTGAAAAACCAGAAACTGAGTTGTTAAAGCTAAAAGTAGCAAAAGGCTAGCTAAAAGTATCCTAACAAGACAAATAGAGTTGGTATGATAAAACAGATTTCAAAAAGAACAGTGTTTTTAAAGGATTTCAAGAGATCTTGTGAAATTCCATGGAAAAATATTTATAAAAAGTTAAGTATTTTGAAAAATATAAAACTTATAGAAACTAAAGGTCATAGCACTTATCTCCTGAATGAGCTGACCGTTATGATATAGGTGACTAAATTAGCACAAAGTATGCAGAAGTAGTTGGATTTAAAAAAAAACTTCCAAAAAAACAATAGTGGGTTTTCAACTATGAAAAGGAAATTGATTTTAATTTGAATTATGTAGAAGTGCTTACACTTAAATTTCACCATTACTTTTCATGTTTTATAAATCTTGTGGTACTTTCTGTTGCTTAACAAAATGCACTTCTGAGGTGAGGGAGGAACCACCCTTATGCTCTGGGTTTTGTATATAGATGTTAAAGCTAGACTTGGTAAACTTTGCAGTGGGCATCAGGGACTCAGTGTTTAAACTGCACTCTCTAACATGTATATACATGAATATATATGGAATCTTGTAGCACAGTTTTAATAAGCTCATATTTAAGAAAAGATCAGTAGTTGAAATAGTTGTACATGTACATGTGTGATCTCAGCTGACAGGAAGTGATTTTCATCTTCTTTCAAAATTTTTAGCTCCACAGACCGGTTCATTATCAGACATTATTTCCACAGACGGCCCACCGTGTGGGGGATAAATACGTGTACTCGCAGCTTTGTCCTGGTATTGTGTTATCAACATGAATAACACCCTCTCCTCCCCCTAATGTTCTCTGGTCAATATGGCAATGTTTAAAAATGCCTTTTAAAATAAGATGCACCACAAATATAAATTGAAAATCACTGGTTAACCTGCTGTAGAAGACTTGCTTCTAAACTCTGGAGAGGAAGCCAAAGATTGGTTTATTACTGCCTGCCTTCATAAAAGGTGGGTGATCATGTAATTGCCTGTGTATGTGTGTATTTGTCTGTTAGAAAAATATTACTTGAGCCACTGGACAGATTTTATTAAAACTGTCAAAGTAACATTTGGATGTACATCTAAAGCTGATTTACTTTGGAAGTAAAGTCACTTCAGTATGGCTGCCACAGCTAAGGGACCTTAGCAGATACAAAAATTGGTACAATTCAGCCAGTTTTACAGATATCAAGATAGAATTTGGTGTGTTAGTAGCTGAAAATTATTGTATGCATTCATTCAAGGAATGTTACTTTTAATTTATTCTGTCATTTTTGTACTTGTGAATTCTTTTCCCTCAATATCTTTAATATAATATAATTGTTTATAAATTTCTGATACAAATTCATCTTCATATAGGGTAGTTTAAAAACAATTATATTTCAGAGTTAAAAGTTTTATTTTTTAGCACAACCAAAGTTTATTGGTAACAATTTTTATCAAATAAACAAAAACAGTAAAGATGGCACCTGTAAACTTGACTGCAATATAGACACACTTGAGTTTGCTAAGATATATTATTTGTAGTGGTCATCTTGAGTCTGGTTGACTTTAAAATTTAATCAGTTGTATATTTGCATCCAATGATTAAAGTTTCCTTAAAATCTATCTAGTGGTTCTTTAGATATTTTGCTAACAGACAAACATATGCTCACACAAGCACAGACAATGACATGGTGGCAGGCGATAATAACCATGATAATCCAGTCATTTACTGCAAGACCAGACTGTAGCTTTACTATCCAAGAGGGAAAAAACTGCAAAGCCAAGCGATATAAAAGTCAAGTGTAAAATGTGTTAGTTTTTTTTTCCAGTCCTGGGAGCCCTGCCTTACAGCAAACTGTAATTGAATGGGAGCTGAGAAACTACAACTCAAGCTCGCAGCAGCTCAGTGTGTACACAAGTTCATGTTTATGTGCTCACATCCCACCAGAAAAAATACAGTTTGTGTCTAATGGTGCTGCTACTTTCTGTGTGAGCTTTGTTCAGCTGTATGTGAATCTGAAACCTACAATAATACACCATCAGTACTTCCAGAGCTGGTTTGTCTGTGTGTTTGATTGGATTTCACTGCTCTCTTTACTCTGTGCCCTTTGTTGCCCTGTTTCCTGCCAAGGTCCACTGATTACCTTTAGGTTTAGTTAGAAAAGGAGTGGTGAGATTAAGTGAGAGTGAGAACATCACTGAGTGAGAGAGCTGAGGGGTTAGGTGGGTCATCCAAAAACTCTGATTCAGCTGTCTGCACTCTCTGGTGTCCATATGGACTCAACAGTACATACAAAAACACTTACACACTCCACTACTGTTCAGCTGGGGCCTTAGCCCAAACAATAACAACACTTTCTTTCTTTCTATTCATCCATTCATGAATGAATGAATGAATAGATAAAAATTTGGAGCAGCCGGCCAGCTCAGGCTGGTACAGCAGCGACTTCTGTTTCTCTGTCCTTTCATATCCTTTAAATGTGGGAAGGTTGTAAAGTAACTTGGAACATTTCCTCACCTTGAAGCTCAGCAGTGAATTAAACCCCCCAGCTGGCCATGTGTAAATAAAACGGATAAAAGAGCTCTGAAAAACTGTGTTTTCATTCCCTCTGTGGCCATCCATACTAATATTCTGACTCACTGCTCTACCTGTCTACCAGAGAGTATGTTTTCTTATTAAATGTGTTTTGTATGTTTCCACAAGATAACAAGACAAATGTGCTGATCTCTGTGGAGCTAATTAGATTTGATGGGAAATTTAGGCAGATGGCAGAAAAATGTGAATAAAAGCATTAAAAAGTCCCCTCTAAGAGATTAATAGAGCAGTGCTACCAGTTTCAACATGTTCAGTTAATTGTATGGAAAATAATATAAATTGCTAATTCCCTTTTGAGTTTTATGAACAATTGATATCTTACCTGTTGTAGATAGCTTATTGAACAACTTCAGTTTAGAGAAATGGAGTTTAAATCTAACTGGATTGACAACTGATGTCTAGCCAGAGCATAGCCAAGACTAAAGCAAATCGCTGCCGCCTTTAAACAACTCCAATCTGAAGGTCTTCAGAGCAGTTCGTTTAAATTCACACTGTAATGTTATTCTAGCAGAAATATTATGATATTCCGGCTTCAAGTGCTGCAACTATTTGTGCTTGGAAAAAAAGCCCACTGAATTCTTGGTAAAACACAGTGTAATGAAAAACTGAAGGTGATGTAAATTGGATTCCCACACAGTCTTGAAAAGTCTGGGAAATGATTTGGCTTTAGTATTTTCCAGGTCTTGATGAGTATGAAAAATAGAAATGGCTTTGACTTTTTTACAATAATAGTAATGGAATTGAAAAATTTGACTATTTCCACTAAAAATGGATATAGTCATCATTTATGACATCAAGCCTTGAGTTTATTGTATTAGCCATTGATATCTTTGTTTTTAGTTTGTTTGAGAACCCCTGATGCATAGATTCATACAGCATTACATGTTTCATTAATGGCTCTGTCTCAGGTGATAACATTAGTTCTTTCATGAAAATGTTTGCAGCCTAGTCCACAGCTTTTCCATATGTTGACATATCTTTGGACAAGACACTTGCTTTCATTGGAAGGACCTTACATTGTTTATGATCATGTACCTGTTTACGCATTATTTACCAAGGCTTTCCAAACAAAAGGCTTGTAGCCCATGGCCCTGAGGTTTAGGGCGTCTCAAAATAATATTGCCTTTTAAAGAGTGAATGTTTTTCAAATACCTTATTTTACTTATTTCCAATGCGTGGCAAGCCCACATCACTGAAAAGTTTAATCGTCGAGGCTTGCATTGATTAAGAACTTCTTAATGGTTTCTGCTGGTTTTTTTCTTTGTTTGTTTGTTTGTGGGTTTCTGCTTAGTTTAATCTAGATATTTTTTTATAGTTTGTATGTCAATACAGTATTATAACTTTAACCACACCTTGTAATTTTTATTTTTTTATTTCTGTAAATTTACAGGCATTTCAATGTGTTTGAAAATTGACCAAAAAATCCACAACATTGAGTATGAGAAAGTATGGATTTCCAAAACTCAAAAACCCTGTATTTCAGCGTTGGGCTTTTGTTTTGTTTTTAGCTCAAAGAAAGGTCTGCTGTTTCAGTCTCACGATTATTCTCAGTTATTAACTTCCTTATCTTGACTCAGGAAAAAAAAGACTTTGAAACACCATGATTGTTTTGTCTTTGACTTTGTTTTTGTCAGAGCAGCAGCAATACGTTCCTGATATCCGTGTCACCAGAGAAAACAGAACATTGGATCCAGCGGCACCTGGGTCTCAACAGAACAGGGTCAAATACTGTACAAGAGCACCATGGAGTTTTATTATACTGGGAATTAATAATTACCAGCTGTTCTAATTCATTTTAGAGTACTTACTATATCATTTTATGGTTGTGTGTGCTCTTCAGCCAGTATTAGTAGGTGAAGTTGAGTTCTGGCTCTTCACGTCATACTCAAAGCCAAACCCAACTAAATTTGCAAAAAACAAAAAAAAAAAGAATGATAATAATGGTTTGTCACTTTCTCTTTTATTCCTGTGCATTCTGTAAGAAAAATATCTTGACACAACATGACTCAATTGAGCTCTTAATGTGAATTTACAGAGCATATATTTGTTTCCATGCCCTTTTTCCAATGTCAAAATCTAGAATAGTTTTCTCTTTCTGAGCGCATGGTGCTGCTATACTTGCTCCTCACATGCTTGTGCATCTTTTCCAGGATCAGCGTCTGAAGGAGATCAGTATGCAGACCCCCCCTTCTGCTTCCCCCAGCAGCCAGTCAATAAGCAGCGCCAACAACAACAACCATATCACGCAGACCCCAGAGTTGTTCAGCTCTGCACTGACTGCTAACAGGTGTGCACACACACATTATAAACCTTTACACAACCATCAGTTCCACCATATAAATGGGTGTTTACATAGAATTTTGTGGTTATTTGCAAGCGCAAACAACAACAGCAGCTAGCTGTAGCACTTCCTGTGCAGGGTGTTGCAACTCCATCAAGATTATAATAATTCTGCCAATTGATCTGCATAATTTGAAACTGGTGATGGAAAGGTCTCTAAAATAGTGTTCACATGAACTGTTGAGAACTTTAGAGACTGGAGTTTTTTTTGTTTTGTTTTGTTTTTTAAGACTGCGGGAGTTGCCCTACTGATAGACTAGCTGTTAGCCCATTAATCTGGTCAGAATTAAGCTCTGTTTCTCCAAAATGAATTAAAAAAAGGTTAAAAAAAACAGCTCTTTGAACAACTTCATTTTTATCTACTAAAAGTAAGATAAAAATTGTTTGTAACTTTTCATAGAACCCCACTGTAAAAGATTTGAACAACTTTAACTTCATCAGTCTGTAATTAAGACGTCTCCTTCACCTGATCATTTTTTACAGGGTTTAAAATATAAAAGTCTGACAACATGTTGAAAGTTATGAGATCACAATGCTGTTAGGTGTTGCTGTTTGTAGGTCATTGGGTCTGTCTCAGGTTTTGCAGGGAAAGAAACCTATTTTAAAGCTGCAAATTCTGTCTGAATCCAGGTTTAATTGAGCCAAAACAAAACTGTTTAGTTTTATTATTCAAAGTTGAATTTAGATTCAATATGCACACACTATGACACTCTGAATTTACTGTTACCAACTGTTTTATAGCTCTCTGAAAGTTTTTACAGCCCTTTAGAGAGAGGGGATTAATCTTTATCAGTGACAAATGAACATTTTTATTGGTTGCTTTAGCTATTTATGCTTAATTGAATAAATATTTACACTCTGTCTCCATTTGTCTTTTTATTATCTTTGTTTTTCCTCCAATTTATTTCTCTACCTTTCCCTTTTGTGTTATTTTTTTCTTTTTAATTTTGTTAAACCTGTCTTTGTTTCCCTTCCTTTTGCTTTTCAGCGTGCCCAACCTGAACAGTGACCTGTTTGATCTCCAGCCGGCCTTCATTCCTTCTGTGCAGAGCACTCCTTCAATCTCCAATGCCAACAGTGCCTGGGGAGGTATGTTATTTGCATACATTTATAAAGGAATCAGTGTGAATTTGTCACATCGATGCCTGTAACACATACACATGTTCACAAATGGATTTATTGTTAAAATATTCCCTCGGGCAGGCTTTAATCCATCCGCCCACCATCACTCTCTCCTTAGAAACCAATGTTGTGTAACCCACTCAGTGTCTTGTGTTGAAACAAGTGTCAAGCTTTTCTGCTGTATCTTGAAATAAAAAGTCCTGTAACTTTAGATTGAGATTTTCAGAATAAACGTCAGCTGAGATTCTGCCTCCCCAACCTTGGTTTCATGTTCGCCAGTGTGAAAAATGTTGCTGAGCTCCACTTTGAGACATTAGTGGTGCTGTACAACTTGGACCATGTGATTCTGAAGAAAGAAGGCTGACATTTCATCTTGCTATTTAGAATCAAAATGTAGCTCAAAAATACATTTAGGAGATGTGATCATGTGGATATAAAGGCTTTATATCAAAGGATTGTTCTGAAGCCACTTAGAATTAGGCCAGGTTTTAAAACGGAAGCTACTTCTAAGCAGGCTGTGGATTTTATCTCTAACTCTAACACTGGAGATTAGAATCCACTGTTCTTTTCTTTAAAACAACACAAAGTATCTTGTGGAGATACTTAAAGCTGGACCATAAATGTATGAAATGTAGACCAGGGGTTGAGTTCCATTCTCACTTTAGGATGTATGAAAATAAACGTTGAGTGAAAATGAGAGTCCCTCGCCGTGACAATTCCCAGTGGCATAAACTTGCCCTAGGAACATTGAATGTCATCCCACTGGCAGGTAAGGAGCCACAGCTCGTGTGTGAGGTTGAGCGATATCAATTAGATATAGTTGAGCTCACCTCTTTGCACAACTTGGCTCTGTCTGTGAGATCTTCAACTCACACCTCCAAGAGAGTTTTTCGTGTGTCCTGGGGTAGATCAGGGACATGGAATCCAAATGGGTCATGTTCAGGGTCTCTATTACAGATGCAACATCCAGAAGCTGTGGCCTTAAGGTCATTGGTGCCTGTTGCAGCGGAAACTGGAGGCCCTGGATACCAGCAGTAATGGAGGCCATCAAGCTGAAGAAGGAGGCCTTTAGAACTTGGATGTCCTTGGGGACTCCTGAAGCAGTTGACAGGTACACGTTGGCCAGAAGACTGTGGCTTCTGTGGTTGGGGATGCAAAATTTGGAGGAATTCGAAGAGGCCATGGAGAAGAACTTTTGATTGGCCTCGAGGAGGTTGTGGCAAGCCGTTCGACTTAGAAAGGGAAAGCAGGCTCCATCTCAGCCCGTGCTTTGTCTGAGTGGGGAACTGCTGACCCAAACTCGGGATATTGTTGAGCGGTGGAAGAAGCACTTTGAGGATCTCCTTAATGCGGCCACCATGTCCATCTTTGAGGAGACAGAGTCTAGGCACTTGAAGGCAGATGAGTTCATTACCATGGCAGAGGTCACAGAGGTAGTCAAAAAGCTCCCAGGTGGCAGAGTGCCAGGGGTGGACAAGATTTGCCCTGAGTTGCTGAAGGCTCTGGCCATTCAGGGGCTGTCATGATTGACAGGTCTCTTCAATATTGCATGGAGGACCCGGACAATACTGAGGGAGTATAGGGTGCCTGGGTTGCTTTTGAGGATTTTCCAGTCCCTGTATAACCAAATCAAGAGCTGAGTCTGTATTCTTGACACAAAATCCAGCTCATTCTGCAAGCATGTTGGATTCCGCCAGGGCTGTCCCTGATCTCCAATCCTGTTTGTGGTATTTATGGACAGGATCTCGAGGCACAGTCATGAAGAGGAGTGTTTCTGGTTTCGGAACCTCTGGGTCTTGTCCACAGTAATAAGGGTGTTACTACGATCGGTCATGGTAAAGAAAGAATTGAGTTGAAAGGCAAAACTTTAAATTTACTGGTTCATTTGTTCCAACTCTCACTTATGGTCATGAGATTTCCAGATACAATCGGCTGAAATCAGCTTCCTTTGTAGGGTGGCCAGGCTCAGCCTTAGAAATAAAGTGAGGGGCTTCATCATCTGGGGGGGAGCTCAGAGTTGAGCTGCTGCTCCTTCGCATCAGGAGTCTGTTAAAGTGGTTGATGCATCTTATTAGGATGCCTCCTGGACGCTTCCCTTTTGGAGGTTTTTCAGGCATGTCCCACTGCGAAGAGACCTTGGGGCAGACCCAGAAATTGCTAGAGAGTTAATGTATCCTCTTTTGTTTGACAATACCTTGGGATACCCCAAGAGGAGCTGGAGAGTGTCATTGGGGAAAGGGATGTCTGGGTTTCTCTCCTGGATCTATTGCCTCTGCAACCCCAGCATGTATAAACGGTAGAATATAGAGATGTACATGTTATTAAACACGTGTTTAAAGTGGGAAATGCCTCAACCTCAAAAATGCATCAATGGCTGATTTGTTCCCAGGTTCACTACATTTACAATACCAGTGTGTAATTCATGTACAGTAAATGGTGTCTAACATTATTAGATGAGAGGCAATGGGCAGCCGTCTTTGGCATTACTCCCACCTTTATATTTGACCATTTAAACTTTCCATTACTTCTGTGGGTGTGCTCTGCTTGGACAACTGCAGCTTCACACAAACTGTAACTCCTCTTTGCGGATGGCCCAAATGCCAGAGGACAGAGTGTCAATTACATTTTTATGCCCCACTGCCTTATTTAGGAGCCTTTCTGACTCACATTCCATGAAATTCCTAATTTTCCCACATCTAGACATCATTTTTGATCATGCAGAGAGGAGAATCAACCCCTCAAGGACATATTTACATTTATTTGCATACTTAAATGGAAGCATGCCAGAGAAGGGCATATACACTCAGTTTCATGTAAATTGGCATGTATGAAGGAAAGGTGCGCAGAAACATGCATATACATGATTTGATAAATCTGAATATTTTTGTACATATGCACTTTTCAAATCTGCATGCCAACTTTTTGTATGATAGCTGGACAGTCTTTTATACATAGGTCCCTAGTTGTTGGGATTCTAGCTCGTGTAATTATTTTGTTACTAACCTCTTCCAACATCATACCTGCCTAAGCCTGTTTTGTACCCACCTTGGCAGCCACCCACACATTTATGATTTATTCCACTTTAGTACACTTTTGAAATGAAGATAGGAATATTTGGATCAGTTTTTGAAATAACTGTTATTTATCATTTGTGTAGTTTTTAGACATGGACATTTAGGGCTGTATCCTCAGATGTTTTAGGTCTCAGGAGAGTTCTCAAAAGTGTCAAAATACAGTTCTACCACTCTAAAGTTTACAAAAACTAAACTGAGAAGGGTTTAAGATGTTCACCAACTAGTTGCCAGCAGTTGCAGCCCAATGAGATACTGGCTTTATTGAAGAAGCCTTAACGTTTGTACAGTGTTTAACATGAAACGTAAAAAAATACAACTATTATGAAAACACTGGATTTAGAAAAAGCACATGACAAGGTGCTGTGGGAGGAGCTGTGGTGTTGTATGAGGAAATCTGGAGTGGCAGAGAAGTATGTCAGACTGGTACAGGACATGTATGAGGACAGCAGGACATGTATGAGGACAGCAGGACATGTATGAGGACAGCAGGACAGTGGTGAGGTGTGCTGTAGGAGTGACTGATAGCTTCATTGTGGAGGTGGGAGTGCATCAAGGATCAGCTCTGAGCCCCTTCTTGTTTGCTCTGGTGATGGACAGACTAACAGATGAGGTCAGACAGGAATCCCCGTGGACTATGATGCTACAAGGAGCAGAGGTCACAAAGGTGCAGGACTTCAAGTACTTAGGGTCGAATGTCCAGTAAAACGGGGAGTGTGGTAAAGAGGTGAAGAAGAGAGTCCAGGCAGGATGGAGTGGATGGAGAAAAGTTTCAGGAGTTATTTGTGACAAAATGATGGCAGCAAAGGTCAAAGGAAAGGTTTACAAGACAGTGGTGAGATAAGATATGTTGTATGGTTTGGAGACAGTGGGACTGACAAAAAGACAGGAGACAGAACTGGAAATGACAGAGCTGAAGATGTTGAGGTTCTCCTTGGGAGGGATGAGGATGGATAGGATTAGGAATGAGGTCATCAGAGGTACATCACAGGTTGAATGACTGGGAGATAAAGTTAGAGAGACCAGACTGAGATGATTTGGACATGAGCAGAGGAGGGACAGTGGGTATATTGGTAGAAGGATGTTATGTCTAGTTTATTTCCCACCTGAGTTTCATAATAATTGTATTTTATAAGACTAGTGTTATATTCAGACAACTGCTCCCTGAGGCTTTAAACCTGAATCATCAAGGGGGATAAAAAAACAAAAAAAACAAATGGTATATCTATGGATTTCCTAGAGCACAGGATTAGCTCTCCTCTCAAAGCCTCATGTTCCCAACAGCCTGAACATTTTTACATCCCATTTTTACAAAATGACAATGATGGAAGTACACTGAGGACCCAAACGTACCAGTTCCTAATCTGATCGGATTAGTGTAGCTGGAGATGGTGGTGAAGCTACTATATTTCTATAAAATCGGTCTGTTTGCATATACAGTGGTGTCATTTGCAAAGAGATTTGGGATAAAGCTGCTCCAGCATCTGTCTGATGCAGCCTAAATAGCAACAAAACAGGATGGTAATCAGTCATGTTTAACTGCCTTCCTCAGGACTGGAGAACCAGCCGCTGCAGAGCACCGCGCCGGCCATGACTGTAGATTTTGATGCTGTGTTTGGGAATAAAGAAACATCCAGTAACAACGGCCCACAACCTGCAGCTGGTAAAGCCCTCTCTGCCTGTCTGTCTGTTCAGACAGCATTAGACTGAAAAATCTTTTTGGCTTCAATGGCAGCACGAGTGCTTCATTTAACTAACCTGATTAGTTTCACCAACCTGTCGTTTTTCGTCCTGCTTGGTGGGCTTTCTAACTCCATCACAAAACTTTCTTATGACAGTAATCCTAATTCTTCTAAAAGAAGGTATAAAAACACACAAAATGGTTGTCACAAAACTTCAAAACTCAGTCTGAATTTTAGAAGGTCCTAAAAACTCAGTTCCAAATGTTCAAAATTGCATAATTTGGACTTTAAAATTTTAAGATATTAGTGACTACATGTTTGCTACAAACCAGCTGTGATGAAAATCAAGTTATTTAGGAACAAAAAACCTTCAAGGTTTCAAAAATGAACAGATTCTAGGACTGTCTTTTCATCCAGAGTTCTACCACAATTTAAAGAAAAGAACGAAAGAAAATAACTAACGTAAAGTTTATCAAATCTTCTCTCTTTAAACCTATTTATTTAGATAGTTTTTCATTAATAAGTTAAACCAGGATGATCAGTTGTAAAATTATTAAAGCAATAGTTTAGATCTCTTAATGTGGATTCTGTGGAAAAATTATGAATAATTAATCCCACCTGTTGAACAATCTTATTTTCAGGTTGTCCCCAGAAGTTTAACAGTTTTTTCACCTCAAGGGAAACATGGTCATGTGAAAGAGCAGGAAGTGACAGGATGTTCCTCCACTTTATACTTTTTCTTGACATCTTTCACAGTAATCCAAGAGTTCTGAAAACTGTTTGGTCTTAAAGTACAAATGACTAATTTTACTTAATGTAAGCTAAACAAAAGAATGTTGCATCTAATATACTTTGCTGTAATAAATAAGGAATATTTGAAGTTCTTTTATATATGTATATTCTGATCTTGTTACGCGAGAGACTGAACTGAGAAAAAAACGGCTATTATATAATATTGTATAACAGCTATTAGAGCTGAAAAAAGTAAATATAAAAATGGTTTACAATTACAGCGTTTGACCTTCAAACAGACTTTAAGTGGGAATCTGTGGAAATATATTCAATATCTTATCTGTTGTAGATAGCTGTTTGAAAGATCTCATCATGGAGAAATAAAGTTTAAATCTGACTGGATTTGTGAGCTAACTAATAATCTTAGGGATGCTAGGACCAAAGTGGATTGTGGACAGTCTTAAAACATCTCCTAACCCCCAAATATTTGTTGCAGGTTATTCCATCACTATTTTATGAATCTTTACATCAACAGTTGCTCATTATATTAATAATAACATAAAACCTGAGATAACAGGTTAGGTAAGGTGTATAAGCTAAGATGCAGTCTCGGGCACTTATGGTTGGAATATCATAATAATTCTGATGCAGTTATTAAAGTAAAATTGTCAGTTTTGTAAAGGATTTTAAATTAGCGTTTACAAGAACCTCTGTGTAATTGTCTAAATTGAATTCGTTTTAAGAAGAACTTAACAAGAACTTACTTCGGCCTTGATCATGCTCAGACTAGTCATTAGCTCCTGGGTCGGGGTAATTTTTTCCATTTCTCTAAACTGAGCTTGTTCAAAGAGCTATCTATAACAGATAAGATAATAGTTGTTCATAAGTTCTCCGCAGAACCTTACTTTCAAAGATCTGAACTATCCTTTTAAGAGCAGAAAAAGAAACAGTTGGCTTTTTTGTAATCCCCTTAACGTCAGAATAGATGGGAGAATGTGTAGGAACCTGTTCTTTTACTACCTCTGCCTGACTTCTTGTGTTAACAGCTTTAGACTGATGTCTCAGTGCTGCAGGTCTGACATTTTACCTCGGAGTCCTTTTATTAGCTCACTTTCTTTTAACCTTCTAACAGTTGACACAATCGATCTTACTGCTTTTTAACCTTTTTGTGTCCCATGACACTCCAGTAGAGTTTTAACACACATGGGTGGTTGTACAATTTCATAAAAAGGCAGATAAATACAACTTTCTTTCATAAAGAACATAAGAAGTTCAGAATGTTGCATCATTTTAAATTATCTGCAATTATACTACTATAATTTCTGTGGTGGAAAAAATTGTATCATCTTAAGCCATCATTCCTTTGTAGAAAAGGTAAGTTTAGTCTTTGACTTTCAATTTTAAATGGACTTTACTTTCTAGCCAACCAGGCTACTCAAAGCACTTCACAACACAATCTGTGCCCTCATTTACCCATCCACACACACACACTTGTACAGCACTCTACTACATCTCTACAAAGCTAATCTGAATAAATCATTCTATAGAGTCTAATGATCAGTGCTTTAGACTGCATTCATACACTGATATGGCACACATTGGAGGAAATGAGGGGTTCAGTGATTTGTCCAGGGACACTTCGACGTCCAACTGCTGCCAGGATTTGAACTGACGACTCTCTCAGTGGAGGATGACTGCTCTAAAAACTCCCACACCACATAATTCCACACTTTTACACATAATTGCATCATTTTGTTGTACATTTCAAAGTAAAGACTCCAGCTGTTGTTTTAGGTTCAAGTTTATAATCTGACTTTTTGTTGTTTGTTTCACTGTGACAGTATCCATCAATCAACCCAGCTTGGTTTGTCTGCATCAGTCATCCAGCTGTTTTAGAGCGACACTCACAGCATGTTTAGTTTACACTTGTTTAGATGACCTTAAACAAAAATATCACCCAGGTATTAGTCATTTATCATAAACAATAAATCTGTGGTAAAATCTTACAAAAATAATCTGAAGGCAAGTTTTATGTAGTGATTTTGTTTTGTTTTTTCTTTCACCTTGTTTAACTTCATCCGCATTTCCTCCAGTCTTACAGTTTTAGGCAATCTGGTTTTAGCTTTAAACAGACTTTTTTGTTAATGAAGTATGTGTTGAAACTATTATATCAACCAGTACATCATCTTGGGAACTGGCAACATCTCAAATAATGTATTCAGCTACTGTGTGTCTCTGGTTGCTTTCAGGTGTGTAAATGCATTATCTGTGTATTTCTGTGTCTGTATGTTTGTCAGAGTCTGTTCACACATCTTCTGTCATTTTCCTCTATCCCATCTGTCAGTTTCTGCTCATCTGTTTTGTTGTTGTTCACACCATTCTCACCTTCCTCCTTCTCCTCGTCTCTCTGCTTCCTTTTGTTTCATCTTTGTCATTGTTTGCTTTACTGTCTCCTTATCACACTTCACAAGGCAAGAATCACCCAGGCAACTCCTTTCCATCTGCTCTCCTCCTTTCTCCTCACATATAAAATACCTTAATATTCTCTGCATTTTTGTGTTGATTTTAACCATTTTTAGCTAGAGCTGGACAATAAAACCTAAAACTATTTTTGTGGTAGTCATATCTTTCAAACTGTGGTACAAGTTCCACTGGTGGTACTCAGGATTCCTCTATTTGAACTTAATTATTACAATAATTCCAATAATTATTACCATCATGGGTATAACTGTGATCAAATTAGAGAGACCGGTGTGCAAGTGGCTACTTGAGCATCACCAGTGATGTCTCTAAAGCACCTGCAAGCAACAAATGTTACAAAAACTGTCAGGAAATTATTTACATAAATGTCGATCTGTTACAAGATTACTTGAAAAAAACAAAAAACAGATTTTGATTAAATTTTCAGGAAACGGAGTTGTCACAAGAAACAATTGATTAACTTTTGATGGTGATCCAGATCACGATCTGGGGTCAAGGTCACAGGTGACCTTCTGCTCTAACTCTGCAACTGTGTATTGTAGGAATGTAAAACTGCACACCTCATGGGTCAAGGATGATCCCTATTGATCTCAAGGTCATGGGATCAAAAATCAAGGTCACAGGTTTTTTGTTAAAACCTTGTTTAGGTTTAGGTTTGTTTTCACTTATTCTAAATATCCCCATATAAAAGAAGAAATGGAAGGTAAAAATGAACCACCACTGTAGTGACTGGACTCTGATAAGTTTGGGATGATGTATTTATCAAATTAAAAGATGAAGTTGGATCTGTTCTGGTAAGTCTACCAACCCTGAAGCTACATAAAATCCAGTCATTTGAGCTGCCTTTGAATAAGCAAAACTAGTTATTAGATTTTGATGAAATTTTCAGTAAATGTTGAGGTTGTAACAAAAAACTATTGATTAAATTTTGCTGGTGATCTGGATTGAACTATATTTTAATGATGCTATGGCCTTGTCAGAGGTTTGCGCTGTCAGAGTGCTTCTAGTTTAAAGCGGACCTATTCTGCTTCCTTGAACAAGTCAGGATAGGTCTGTGGGCTGTACAAAATATGTTAATTAAATTTAATACACAAAATCATTCACAGATATTGAGATTTCACCTGATCAGTTCTGCCTGTTTTGAGCTCATTTAAGAATGAGAGGTTTTAGGGCTACTTCACTTTAATGCAAATAAGCTGCTGTTGGCCACGCCCCCAACTCAGTATCCCGTCTCAAAACATAAAAACTCTCTCAAGGATTAAACACTGCAGATCTGACAAACATTTATATCTTTATTAATTCAAAAAAAATAAAAATAAAAAAAGGATAAAACAAGGCCAGGATCAGCTCGGCCAGCAGCAGGGTCAGACGCCGCCTCCAGTCAGGGGGCCGCCTGGTAAAGATCAGTTAAAAAAAAATTTCCCAATCTTTCTTCTCTTTTATTAAAAAAGTTCTAATGTTAGTTTAGACAAACCTGAGTGACCTGCCGTTTTTTTGCGCTTGGACTGTTTCTAGAAGCAGAAGATACCCAGATGAAAGTACAAAATCATGTAAAAAGTGAATTTTGCATAATATGTCCCCTTTAACAAAAAAAAGTTCAAAATAAATTACAAATTAATTAATCAGCTTGATAAAGTTGATCAAAATAAGTTTTCATATATATATTTATTATTCTTGTATATCAGCTCTGCATTAATGATATCTTCTAAGAAGTGTGTTTTATCTGTAAAAAGGCTGTCAGGGATCCTTAAGTACGATACAGCCAGAGACGGTGAGCACTCTGTTTGTGTAGTGAGGCTTGGATAATGCTGTTTTATTACATTTCTGTTCAGGTTTGTGATTTTTAGATGAACTATTGTAAAGGATTTGCTTCTTTCCTTCCTTTCGTTCGAATTTAAAGTATATTGACATTTAGAACTGATGCTGGCTCACCTAACCTAACGCTGATATCATTATTTTCCCTGTTCAATACAAGTCTCAGGGCTTGCTTCTTCTCATCCTTCCCTTCCTCCTCCTCTCATCTGATTCACTCTCATTTTTTTCTTGCTGCCCTGTAGTGTCTGATCTATTGAATAAAATTTTGCTATATAGCCTCTCATTGGTTCAGTTTAATTTACAAAGCCTCGCTGACATGGACATTTAAGAAACAACAAAAGAAAAAAGAATAAGTCACCCGCATTGCCAGAGCATTTTATCAGAGTGATGACAATGATAGAGAAATTGGAGTCTAGAGAAATAAAAAGATTGTGTGCAAAAGTAGCTTTCCTCCCTCGTGCCCTATTTCCTCTTGATTTTTCATCCTCTTTGATTTTCTTCTTTCTAATTTTTCCTGTCTGTATGTTTTCTCTGCTTTCCTTTTTTTCCCCTCTCATCTGCTAAGTTAGCAGGAACAGTGTTTTTCAGATTCTCTTCACTCAGCACTACTGTCAGACCGACGCACCGCTTCTAACTAAATATTAATCCTCCTCCTTTCTTCACCAGCAGTTGCCTATCTGCCCCCCNCTCCACACACACACCTGTTTTTGTGAGTAGATGCTGTCCATTTAGAGCAATTTGTTTTCCTTTTTTGCTTTGTACAACTTATTTTTCAAAGCCCTAGCATGAGTTGGATTCCCAATCATGCATAAAATTGCATTAAAAAAATCTTGTCATAATATTTTTTTTCTCCTCTCACCCTCTGTTTTGCTTTTATTTTACTCACCCAACACACTTTAGCAGTCACACCTCCAGGTTTAAACCAGCAGGGCCATAAAGACCCATTAGCTGAATGAACGCTGACATGGGGAGTTGTTACTGCGGTCTCTTTCATGCACATGTACACCAACTCAGGAAATGACTCCATCGTCTGCATCTATTGACCAAACAAAACACCTTTCACACACTTTTCTCACAGACGCTTGCACGTTCCAAACTACTCTATGTGCTGAGTCACAATTTAACCATGACAGCCAAGACTAGCAGATAAATCAGTCATCTAGATGAACTTCTACAAGCTACTGAGTCAGGAATTATAGGCTGCTGCATGATGTGAGTGGAAATATCTGCTTCAGACAGATAGATCTGCTAGTGTAGGTGAAGGTTCAAAACAAGTTATAAAGAATTTAATTAACATAAAGTCAGACTGTTAGATTCAGGTTAGTATTAGGAGGAACAGTAAAGCTTTTCTTAGATTAAATGTGTCCTCAGACTCATTCAAGTGGTCTTAGCAAAGGTTGACATGTTTGAAAAGTTGAGAAAATTAGATTCAGCATTAAGTCTTATAACTCATACAAAAACCTTTACATTTACTTCTTGAACTCCTTTTTTCTCTTTGGCTCATCTGGAGCTGTAGCTTTGAATATTTTCTACCAGGTGAGCTCTTGTGCAGGTGTCAAAATACAGCTCTAGTTTTCAAGATTTTATGGAAACTAGAATGAGGAGGAGGAGGAGGGTTTGAGACGCCAGCAACACTCTACAACTATTTTAAGAGAAAATTTGTTGCACACTTTTTTTCCCCTTTTTTTTCTTCTTTTAAATATGTTCAAAATTTAGGAGACTCACACAAGTAAATTGAGAACTTTCATGAATGTTTCAAGACATTTTGGAGACTCCCTTGTAAATGCAGTTTACCAACAGTAAGATGCTGGCTTTCAGGATTGTTTTAATATTAAGCTCAACAATGTGACGTTACAGTCAGTGTATTTTTAAGGCCCCCTTCACACTGGATGACAACACTAAGCTCTCAACAACCACCTTCTGTGTGAAGGCAATCATACTATAACACTCTTAGTATTCATTTTTACCAAATAAGTATTTTCCCTGCTATTTTTGCATCCCTGAAATGCTCTCCTGCACTCTCACCACTCTCTATACGCCAGGACGCAGCAATGCACAAGAAGAGCACCAGCACAATATTACCACTACTTTCAGTGTGATGGGATCAGAGCCCAGGCCTGAGCCAATCCTGCTTCAGATTCTTTTGCCAGCCCTACATCATAGACATGTTGTCACCACGCTCCGTCACGGTTCACCCATGCCTCTAATACGCTGCCACCATGGTAATAAACCACCACAATCTCACTACGGAAGTTTTGTTTATGCCTCAAAACATCATGGAGTGATCTCGCTGTGTCACACAGAATGGGGAGCCCACGTCATTCTTAATGAACACCTGAAAACCTCACTAAGACGCTGCAAAGATCATCTGCATTTTGGCTGATTTTTGTACTTAAGAGTGGGATGTTATCTATTATGAAGAGGACTTAGATTCTGAGTTGTTTTAACAGCTGTTATCAAGATTCAACCTACTGTATAAAAATAGTAGTTGCAGAAATATTAAACACCAGTAGTGGTCTTAATTTTTATACAGGATGGTTCCCATGAAAGGGTTTTCTACAGAAATCAGTCCTCTGAATAAACTGAATGTAGCTGACATCAGTGAAAGTAATAGAAGTAACAGAAAGCATCTCTCTGTTTACTGTTTTCTACAAAATTTTAGTCCTTTTTTTATCTAGGCAAAAGGACAACATAATTATGAATCTAAAATAAGAGTTGAAATTCTTTCTTTTAAGTAAATCAAACTGAATTCATAAGCACAATGTGAATCAGTCTAAAGTAAAGTAGATTTGATTTAATTTTCTACTGTACGTATGTACTAGTTTAAATATAACATTTTAAAGTCATTAGAATAAATACATGTTGAGAACAGATGAGTGCTTGTAAATCTACTCTTTTTGCTGCTTAAGAAAATAACTTTTGTTTCTTTACATTTGAAGAAAATCCAAACAGCTATTGCTGTTTTGTGTACAGGTTTAGCAAACGCACGGGTCTGTCTCCTACCAGAAAATGAAACGAAATGTGTTTTACTCTTGCTTTTCTCCTTCTTTTCATCTCTTTAGAAAGCTACAAACCCTCCACATGATCTGTTCAATGTTGTTTGAAGCCTCTCAGATCAAACATACACGTCTTCCTCTCGACTCATTTACATGTGAGGGGATTTTTTTTCTAGGTTTTGATGCTCTGGGAGAGCTATTAAAGCCTACCGTTCCTGCACACACCGCCCCGCCTCCTGCTGCTGCTCCTCAGATGACCATCCATCCCGGAGGGAAGCTGCTAGCCAACGACCTCGACTCTTCTCTGGCCAACCTCGTGGGCAGTGAGTGGAGTGTTGACACTCATGAATGTGTGAACACAAAGAAAGAAAGAAAAAAAAATACAGTGGAATATCTGTGCAGCAGATGGAACAGTAATATAACACATTCAACGCCAGGCTTTGATTATTTATTGAACGTTTAAAACCCATTTAATGTACACAGTTATTATAAGGCAAGAAACTAAAAGCTGGTTTTTGCTTTTATAAGCCTTGTGTAAAAAAATTAATGTGATTAACTTTTAAGGTTTACATCTTCATTAAGTCAAGTCAAGTTTGTTTGTATAGCACATTTCAGCAACAAGGCAAATCAAAGTGCTTTACATCATAAAAACACAAAAATGCAAAGTCATAAAAACAACACAGTTATTAATTGAGAAGCCAGTAGCTAACATTACATATGTTTAGCAATTACATTAGTACATCAGTAAAGAATTTTGTTTAAGGACCTCTAAATGTTGTGAAATAAACCAGAGAAATAAGAAAGAGAAGATAAAACACCTCTTTTTTTTAACTTTCCCTTATGTGTGATCACTCATGTCTCTGTTTGCTTTCTTCTTTAGATCTCCAGTTTGGATCATCAGCCAAGAAGTAAGTTTTTGAGCTTAAGTTCAGCTTTTAGATCAAGATTTAGATGTTCACAGAAGTAAGCTACCTTTAAGTTGTCAAGAATCCTGGAAAAAGGAGAAATTGTTTTTGTTGTTAAACTCTTAAAAAAATGTTAACAAGTAGATTTGTAAGTGTCAAGATTTATGGGGAAAAAATAAATAAATAAAATATATATATATATATATATATTTTTTTTTTATATATAAAAAATTTTTTTTTATAAAAAAATATATATATATATATATATTTTTTTTTAACACTAAAATCTATAGAGAGCAACAGTTTAGGTTGCAACAGGTTTGAGTCAATGGATAAATAGATGTAATTTATTAATTCCTTCAGTAGTCTGGGAAATTTCTTTGTTGCACCAATAGACAAAAATAATTAAAACAGTGTAAAAAAAAAACAACATTAAAACTGTACAGCAGTCAATATGATTGTGCAATCAATAAAACTGCAAAAAAAAGAATATATGCAAAATCTATGCAAAAATAAGAATCAAACTGTGCCGAAAATGGCTTAAACTGCAAAATCTGATTTAATCTTTACCAAACAGATACAACATTTCCTGCGGTCAGAGGTGACAGATTTGTTTACAGTGTGATGGCCTGTGGCAGGAAAGACTTCCTGTAATGTTGCTACGACAGCAGAGCTTTAGCAATCTCTTAGCAAAGTTGCTTTGCTGTCGATCCAGCGAGAGGTGGAGAGGATGTTCTGCCTTGTCCTTTATAAACAACAGTTTGTTCAGCATCCTTTTCTCCACCACCACTTCAGACTGAGCCAGCCTTTAATATAAGTTCATTTAGTCTCTTTGTGTCTTGTTGGTATAAAGGTAAAAATTCTCAGGAATCTTTCTTGTGGTGTTTTGCTCGTCTTTTACAGGCCAGAGATGCAGTGGAGCCAAACTGGAGAGAAGAAGCTAACTGGTGGCCAAAACTGGCAAAATAAGACCATGTCGACCACACATTGGAGCCCTGCGCCCATGGCCCCACAGCCCATCCCTGTACCACATGTGGTGAGGAGACGTCAACACACTGTGGACACACACACACATACAAATACCCACATATGCTTGAAAGGGTCTCGCAAGGTGTCTGCAAGTCCTGAAAGGCAGCAATAATTTCTTGTTTTTATTCAAGAACAGTTTTAAATTCAAAGTTGAAATTACCATTTGCAATTTCCTTTTGCAAACAAAAGGAAACTCCACCTATAAAAGAAACATTAAATTAGGCCACTGTTCTCTTAGTATTTCCTTTGAGTAACCAAATACCTCATCTTTTCTTTCCATGTTTCAGAAACTCTGACGTGTTTTCCGCACAATAGGACGCACTGTCAATGAATGTTTTTTTTTTAAAAACTTTTGTCATATATAAAGTGCACAAGACTATAAGGCACATCATCGTGCACCTCGCAGTTTTTGTAACTTTACGCAAAATGGATGATTTCAGTGCTCTAGCGGAGCTGGTTCGCCTGTGTCAGCATTTATATGATCCTTTTATGAGAGATCACAAAGATAATCAAGTGGTTCAAAACCCACGGACGAATACTGCACCGACGTAAATGTCAAGTATAAATGCTTCCACTTCTTACATATATAAGGCGGTCCAGATTACAAGGCGCACCGTCATTTTTTGAGATAATTAAATGCTTTAAAGTGTGCCTTACAATCCGGAAAATACGGTTTGTAATTCCTGTTCCGACAAACTTTTGAACTTGTAAATCATTTTTTAGTGTATCCAACAAGATTACTATAATGGTAATTTATAAAGTAGACTGACAGGAAAAAGAATTTTGCCAAGTTTGGCCAACAAACCACTACCATCATTTAAACAGAACTACTTGATCCAGCAGGGGGCAAAGTGTAGATGGACACTATGGATGCACCAATTGATTGCCTAGAATCATATAGTTTTCAATATGACCTGTTTGAGTAATAAATAGTCAATCCAAAACTCAAAAATAATCTGATATTTCCCAGTGCATTCATCGTATATTTTTTATTGATGAATTCAAAGTTAGCCATTATGTGTTGTATGAAAGGAAAGAAGGTTAGCACTCCTCTTGATTAAAAAAAAAAAAATATATATATATATATATTCTGGTTCTTGGCTTAGGTTTTCTTGAACAAGAAAGGCTACATCTGTGCTAATTAATGGTGCTTACTATGCATATGTGACGTTTTGTTTATTTGCCTTTATATGTAGAGGAAGATGAGATGATTAAGTGATCTGTTAAGAAAATCTGTGCAATCCATTTTGGGTCACGAATGAGCTTATTATCATGCCTGTAAAGTATTCTCTGGTTGTACATGAACAATACTTGTTCTCCAGCAGATCCACAAGTGTTTAAATGACAGCATTGTTTTTTACCTTCAGTCTGTTCAAGACAAATGGAAAAACCAGTTAGTTATCTGCTTTATGTGGTTTTATTAGACCACATTCCACATTCTGGATGTCTAAATAATAAAAGAAACCAGCTGGCCTAGTTCTATTCAAAGCTAGCAAGGTCTAAAATAACTAAATCCAGAGTGTTAACCATCTTCTCTTCAAGAAACCACCTCCAAAATGATGGGGATGTACATTTGAACTTGAAGTTTTTGAAGCAGGATGATTTATTTTCTGGACTGACTGTGCTGATGGAAACTTGCAAACACCTTACTAAGACTTTAATCAGAAACGGAATGCTTCTCCTGTTTATGCATGCTGGTTCTTGTTGTTTGCTGTGTACAGATGGGACTTGTGGTGTGTGTTTGTACATGAACCTATCACAGTATAAATGCTGTAGCTGTGTGTGCATGAGGAGTGATTCCTGACTGTCCTCCTGAATTCTGCTCTGCAGTTTGTGGCTGACCAAGACAATCTGTCACTAACCCTCCACTTCCTGTCTCTCTCTCTCTCTTATTCTTTTCCTGTCTGTTGATCCTTCCTCTCTTTCTGTCCTCTTCATCTAATCTCTCCTTCCTGCTGTTTTGCACTGTCACCACTCCTCTTCCTTCCTCTTTTTTTGCATTGTCATCTGCTTGTCCTGTTTTTGACACACATGTCCATGTTGGTCTTGTGACTCACCCCTCCTGTTCTTTTTGGTTTATATGCCAATGTTGTAATTCTAACCTTCTTATGACCTTTTTTTGCTCTTTTCTTGTCATTATTATTATTATTATTATTATTATTAATATTTTTTAAATAATCCACCTTTTTTTTTGCGTCACTCGTCCTTTATCTTTTTATATTCTTCTCCTCTCTGCTACCTTGTCTTCATCTCTACTTCATCATTGCTTCCATGTTTCATCATTCTTTCTCATTTTCTGAGTTCCTTCTTGTTCTCTCCTCTTCTCTTCTGTGTCATTGTCTTTCTGTCTTTCTCTGTCTCTCTTTGTCTCCTGTCCCTTTTTCCTGTTGCGTCCCGATGCAGAATGGAATGTTCTATACTAGTTATGTAAGTACTTATCTGTTTAGTAAGACAAGTCCTAACGAGCTTCACAGAAATGTCTGCTCTGGGCTCAGTTTATCTTACTCTTCATCTTGTCCTCTGTCACCTCCTGGTTATTTTTCTTGTGTTCCTCAGAGGCACATGTTTAAGAAAAATTGGAGTCAGTTTCCACAAATAACTTCATCTTTGAGCTATAAGCTTGCAGTGTGCGCCAACTCACTGATATCATGAGGTTTTTCCTCTTCGGCATTTTACATCAAGTTTTAGTGTTTTTCTCTTTCATTGTTGTGAACCACTTGATACAACACAAGCACTTCTTGAATGGAGCTTACGGACAAGTGTCTTAATGTGTCGAATCTTTGTGCCCTTTAAAAAAAACACCTCAGTAAACAACACTTTTGCACTTTTTGCAAAAAAAGTTCAGGGTTAATATTTGTTTTGTCTCTAAAATGTTTCTGCTCAAAACTTTCACTGGAACATCAAGCCCAAATTTTCATTAGATTTACAAATTTTTTGTTTTTTGTATACAAAATTATTAAATCGCTATATTGACTAATCATCTAGCTTATTTTCTTTTTGAAAATGTTTTTAGGGGATTTTGTTCAATATTTTTTCAGTCTTGCTGAAGGTTTTGTTCAAATTTTTCCTTGGAGTTTTGTTGCTTTTCCACACATTTTCATTTGAATATATGATCATTTTATATATTGTTTTGTTTGTTTTTGTTATTAAGTCTCTAAATTCTGACCTATGAATTATTCAGGCTTAAAAAGGTTCCTAAACTCACAAGATGAACTAATGTTATGTTGAGACATAACTAACAACTTTGCAGATAAACAATTTTTAATTTCAATTTTAGGCTTTTTGATTCCACCAGTTTGTCACAAAGACAATTTGTTCCGAATTTTTTTCTGATTTTATGAAAGACACTAAAGATAAACAGTTTGACACAGAGAGACCGCAAAACTATTGATCAAGACCACTTTAAACTATTACGAGAAAGTCTAGCTGCTTAGAAGCAAAAGAAATAAGAGGTGGTTTAAAAGGTGTGTATAGTACTGTATGTTTATCTTATTTTTAAGATAGACATCATAAGACTAAGACTCATCTTGAATTAGTTATATTGGCAGAGTTATGTCACTTCTGTTCTAAAAAGCAATTCAACATTTTCCCAAAGCAAAACAAGCTAAATTTTCTTCCCACGACGCAAACTTTATATTCTAAGTAAAAAAAGATTCATTTAGTCAGCAGTGACATGGGTTATGTTTCTTCAACAAACCCTTCATACAACAAGCAAGGAATGCTTCAATTAAAGATCAATTTTACAGTGAGAAAATATTCATAAAACATCTTAGAGTACATGAGAAAGAGAAACTTGTATCAAAAGCTGCTGTAAATATAGACATCTTCTAAACGGCAAACATAAGTGTCATAAGTGATAACAGCTGTAGCAGGTAGAAGAAATATAGAAACATCACAGGTAGAAGAGCAGAGATGAACTTGGCTAATCAGTGAAAGAACAAGGTTGCAACAGTCTCTGCTGGGAACCTGGCTCACATTTTAAATACCTGAGCCAAGAAAATAATTTAACTTTTTTAACCACCACTTAGCCTTGCTGGAGCTTTGACAAATAGAAGGCTGACTTTGTAGAGAATAAAAAGAAGAGTTTCACCTCTGAAGGCTAAAAGATGTAGGAAAACTAAAAAATGAACAGACAAGACAGTGAGACATGCAAGAGAAAATAAATGAGAGGTTAAGACGACGGATCCGGATAAATGTGCAGGGTGACACATTGAAGGCTGACAGCTGTGTGTGAAGACAGATGGACACATACTGAAGTGGGGCGTAAACTGAGTCTCACATTCTTGGTTTTCTCTCAGACATGTTGTGTTTAAAAAAATAGCAAGACACTGTTATTCTGTGCAAGACAGACAAACCAATAAAATTCAAAGATAAATGGTTTTGAAATAATGAGAGATTAAGGTGCAGGTGACAGTAAAGTCAATTTAATCTTTAAGCGTGGTTTTAAATTCTAAAGCCACTAAACCACTGGGGTGTTACTGAGCAAGCAGTAAATACATCTGATGAATCCAAGTCTGATCAGTGGGGCTCTTTTATTGCACAGAGAGTTTGATTGATGTTTTTTGAGAACCAACTTTCTCTTCAGAGGCTGCAGCTAAAAGCAGACCTTGGTCAGCCATATTGATTACCTTTTGAGATCAGACTTACAGTTTTACCTGAGCAGAGGCCTGCACTGCAAAGTGAGTTTAGCTTAGCAGGACTTTCTGTCTGTTAGCAAGCTTGACAAAACGTAAACTCTTCTCAAAGATGATGGGTAAAACAATGGTGATGCTGATTTTGCTATTACTCAGTTTTCTCTTTAATCTCTGTGTATTTCTTGCAATATTTGGTGCTTTTTCTGCTCAAAATACATCAATCAAACAAAGTTATGAGGTTGTGACTCTGACACAGCAAACCAAATCAAAAGATGTAAAAAGAATCATTAGAGAAAACACCAATTAGAAAAACAGATGAACTTGGAACTTCAGAATATTGTTAGTTCAGTAAATTAATATCTGCAGCTGTTTAGGTTGAGACAGAAAACTCTTTAACTTGTATAGCTTTGACTCTGTTCCTTAGAGTAATATCTTACTGTGCTGCGACTGTTGGAGACTAGTTTGAATCTCAAAATTGTGAGAAAATAGGCAATTTTTTTTATTGTGGTCTCACTGAATTCTGAGTGTTTGCGACCAACAAGCCCAGTGGCCATGTTTAGCACAACCATTTTTTGAAAATCATGGTATATTTTTGTGTGCACAGCTTGCAACACTGTATTGTAGGCTTTGGACATATTTTGTTGACTGCAGCCTACATCATACCTGCCTCGGCTTGGTTTGTACCCACTTCGGTAGCTGCCCCTACATTTATGATTTAATTATATAGATTATTATATTGACTCTGCCAAGATTGCTCTTTGTCACGATTCTGTTCATAACGTTTATGGACAGAATTTCTAGGCACAGCCAAGGTGTTGAGGGGATCCGTTTTGGTGGCCTTAGGATCGCATCTCTGCTTTTTGCAGATGATGTGGTCCTATTGGCTTCATCAGACTGTGATCTACAGCTCTCACTGGAGCGGTTCGCAGGAGAGTGTGAAACAGCCGGTATGAGGATCAGTGCCTCCAAAACAGAAACCATGGTCTTGAGCTGTAAAAGGGTAGAGTGCCTTCTCCGGGTCGGGGAGGATGTCCTGCCCCAAGTGGAGGAGTTTAAGTATCTTGGGGTCTTGTTCACGAATGAGGGAAAAATGGAGCGGGAGATCGACAGGCGGATTGGTGCAGCGTCTGCAGTGAAGCAGGCGCTGTACTGATCTGTCGTGGTGAAGAGAAAGCTGAGTCAAAAAGCGAAGCTCTCGATTTACCGATCGATCTACGTTCCTACCCTCATCTATGGTCACGAGCTTTGGGTAGTGACCGAAAGAACGAGATCGCGAATACAAGTGGCTGAAATGAGTTTCCTCCGCAGGGTGTCTGGGCTCTCCCTTAGAGATAGGGTGAGAAGCTCAGTCATCCAGGAGGGACTCAGAGTAGAGCCGCTGCTCCTCCACGTCGAGAGGAGCCAGTTGAGGTGGCTCGGGCATCTGGTGAGGATGCCTCCTGGACGCCTCCCTGGTGAGGTGTTCCGGGCANGTCCCACCGGGAGGAGGCCCAGAGGAAGACCCAGGACACGCTGGAGGGACTATGTTTCTCGGCTGGCCTGGGAACGCCTTGGGATTCCCCCGGAGGAGCTGGCCCAAGTGGCTGGGGAGAGGGAAGTCTGGGTCTCCCTACTTGGGCTACTACCCCCGTGACCCGACCCCGAATAAGAGGAAGAAGATGGATGGATGGATATATAGAGTACATCTTTGAAATGCTAATGCAGATTTGGAACAATGTTTTAATTATTATTTTTTTTAATCACTGGCATTGTTCTTAGACCTGAACATTCAGAGCTGTACCCTCGGATGCCAGCTAGTTGCCAACAGTTATGTCAGTGAGTTCTGGCTTTGAAGGGAAAATCATTTCATTGACCAAATTGAATAAATATTGAATTTATTAAATACTCCCTGATATGCAAACTAGTCAATTAAATCTATATTAATATCAGTTTAACAAATTTCTTAGCAAATCTAAGCAAAATCTAAAAATTTATGCAGCTCATTCTCATCCCCTGCTCTGGAGCAGGTCATAAGTTCAGCCTCTATACCCCTCTGTACCCCTTAGCTTAGCTCAAATAAAGCCACCTTCATGATATCATGATATCTCCCTTGATATCTTTGCGTAGCCAGTAATCTTTTTTTTTTTTTTTTTTAATTAATTTTTATTTGGAAAGGCAAGATACAAACATTTTTACATTCCAGTTTCCACCACATTGGGAGGAAGAAAAGAAATACACAGGCCAATCCAAGGTTTTTGTATAACAACCGAACAATGAAAACAAAAGATGTGAGTGGGGGGGTAAGAAAGGGCCAGGTCTATTTTTCCTTTTGTCAGTGGTAAAACACAATCGATAGCAAACATTTCCCATAATCCTGAATTAAGGTATAGTAAACAACACAGCAGTACTTACATGAAATGGCTATATTTAATCTACTGGAATAACTGACTTTACGTAGTTTGTCCATTTAGACCAGATCCTGAAAAAGGATTCTCTCCGACCATGAACAGAAAAAGATAACTTCTCCAGAGTGTAAATGTCCTGTACAATGGAAACCCAGTCTTCCACTGTGGGTGCTTCGGGCTTTAACCATTTTCTAGTGATTGTGTTTTTGCTTGCTGCCAGTAGCATTAACAGGAGTTTTTTGTCATCCAGAGTCCAGTTATCAAATGGAATGTTTCCTAAATATAGGGATTCACAATTACATAGGATTCCTTCAGTAAAGATGTTATTTAGGTGGCAACATATTTGCTCCCAAAAGGCCTTAATCACCGGACAAGCCCAGAAGATGTGGTGGTGATTTGCTCCATTTGTTCCACAGAGTCTCCAACATGTGTCTCTGCTGCCCTGGTGTTTTTTCTGGGCTGGAGTTACAAAGTATCGAACAGAGTTTTTCCAACTGAACAGCCGCCAGTAATCTTTTTTTTTAGTCAACTTTTGGATCAGAAACACTTTTTTCTTTATACCTCACCATAGAATCACTTGTCTCCTTTTAAACTACCTTTGAGGCCGAGAAGGTGGATAAACTTCAGCTCAGTCTTTATGAAACAGTTTAAAATTGCTGCCATTGTTAAAACCTCACTTAAACCTATGAAATGAGCTAACAACTGCACATTTAACTTTGTTGCCCTTAGTCCACGTTCAGGCAAAATCCAAACGATTGGTCAGAATGTTTATAGGATTCGGCCAGTTTGTTACCCACTCTATTTAAAATATTGATTAATGTGCTGAAGCAAAAGCAGAAATTAAAGGATATGTTTGTTTTAGTTTTGCACATAAAAACTTAAACCCACCACAGCTTCACCTAATTAAGGTAATCCATCATTTTCTGTAAGATTACTCAGGTATTACACGACTTTACAAAACAGCTAATTACTCTATTTATTGGAATTTTTGCTCTGTTTTCATTTTATTGCTGCTTTTGCTACAAAATTCAACCTTTTCTCCACTGTGGCAGAAAAGAGAAATGGTGTTCTTACAGTAGGAGTGATTGAGGCTCTGTATGTTAGGATGCTACAGTCAGCTCATTTATTTGAATGTCTAAAGGATTCAAACTGTTTCTGCAAGCTGCCCTGCAGCTGATCAGACACAAGTTCAGATCATCAAAACTACTGCGCACTCATGTGAGAGGGATTGTTGGACTGCAAAAAACTGAGTGTATTGTTTCCAACTATTTGCATTTTACATTGCAGGAGCAGATAGTTGGTTGTGACAATGTTCTTCTCACGCAAAAGTTCAGTATGAACTTACCATACAATTTTCTAGCTACCCAACATTTTAAAGGAAAAGGTTTTGATCTGTGAAAAATGTGCTATTGTTTGTGTAGAAGACCATTTGTTGCCAAACTTGTCAGAAGACATTTGACAGAATTTTCTGGGGTTCCTGCACTTGGAGGATTTGCCAGATTTTGCACATCCAGACCTTTATCACATTGTATTGCACAAAGCTGTTGTATTATTCAGGAAAGAAATAAAAGCTACAAAGCCCTCAAGACATTTACCAGCAGACACAAGATGTTTCTGATAAGCAAATAGTTCCACTATGGAGTGGTGATTATGATCTATGTGATTGCTTATAGTCCACCAAGGGAGCACTGTGATTGTGCATCACTTGGCAGACGGTCATTATGACCATGTCACTATTGCATGTGACATTCACCATCAACAACAATGGAGGACTGTAGTTTGAGTTTTGTTGTGGGTCTTTGATTTATTTTTTAAAGAGGAGTTTAAAAGAGTAAGTAACTTGTACTTCAGCAATGCAATTTTAAGAGTGCAAATGCTGGAAGAACATTTAACTTGCTTTGGGCAATCATCATACATTTATGTATGAACCAATCACATCCACTTATGTCACTTGAGAGATCTTTTTGAGCCAAGAAAGTACCTGTTTTAAAGCAGAAGCTAAAAAAATGATAAATGTAGTTATAAGGACTACAAGTGGCCACAGTACCACCAGCAGTGTGAAAACAAAAAAGATGAACTCAAATAGTTATAAGCACTATGAGGTGGTTCCCTGTGGTCTAGATGCACCTAAAAACAAATAAAATATGCAGCTTTTTGGACAGTTCAAAATAAGACTCTTGTCATAGCTAAGGTGAACAGTGTTCAATCTTTCCTTTTGAATGGGCATTGATGCAGCTTGCCACAAACCTAGCAGTTAAAAAGCTTTGAAATCTACACTTCAGTTTTGAATTGAGGAAGCTCTCAGAACGTCTTCATGAATCATAAGGAAGTCAAGGTACATTTGAGTCCAACTGGTTAGTATTTCTAGGTGCTGCTGTCCATGTTGGCCTTTGCTCTGAACTGGATAGTGTTTCTGGAAAAAGTAGAATAGCAGCTTTGGTTTGTCCCCAACTAATGGTTTATAATGCCTGTAGAGAAGCACAAGTTAGCCATTTTGCTTATTTTAGGTGGAAATTATAGCAGTTTTAACAGACAAGATAAAGTAACAATAGATAAAGCTTGCTGTCCAGGATAGCAAGTAAAGATACAGTAGATCAAATGATTCTGGCATGAGGTGGAAGACTTCTATAGACAGAACACAAATTTGTTCCACTGCATGTACATACCTCATTTTGCACACCCAATCCCCTCCCTTACATTCTGTGTTACTGTAGTACAACACAGGCACTTGCTGCCATATATTACCACTTTGTGAAGCACAAATCAGCAGCTTTGATGCAGATAAGCATGGGTCGCAAACGATTGCTGCAAATTGCCCGTCATGTTGAATCAGAAGCCTATTCAGGTGTTGTGGATTTGATTTGTGCAGCTCACGGTACAGAGCCAAACACGGCCTTATTGTGGGACTCCTTTTAAAGTGGCGGTAATGATTTCTCACAGCAGGAAGCCAGTAAGTACCTCTACTTCTTGCTGTGCTGCCAGGCTCTGAATGAACACATACTTGAGCATTAGATAGATTCGTACATTTCAAAAGATTTTTTTTTTCTTCTGCGTTCTCTAAAACCTTTGAGATATATAGGGTTTAAAAATGTTTTTTCTTTTTTTTTAATTATAAAGGATGTGAACCATTTGAACCAGTTTCAGTTTTTGGTCTGAGGTCATCTGTTTGGTTTTTTGGTTGTTGTTGTTTTTTATCTCCAGGCTCCAGCTCCAATGGCTTTCCCCATGACCACACCACAAGTGCCTGTGTATGGAATGGTGAGTATGCACCCAGAGATTACCTCATACAAAGGTTTCTTTTTTCCTCCTCTGCTTTAAAGACTCTTGACCTTTTCTAAGGCAGACTCCCAACTCCAGTCCTCGAAGAACACTGTCCTGCATGTTTGAGGTGTTTCTTTGCTGTGACACACCTGTCTAGTGAGTGAGTGATTAACAGGCTTCTGCAGAACTTGAAGACCTGCTGAAGAGCAGAGAAACAAGTAAAACATGCAGGATAGTGTTCCTTGAGGACTGGAGCTGGGAATCACTGCTCTAAGGTATATAGGGTTCAATCACCATGTTCCTTCAAATATGGTAAAGATTGGCAAAATTGGGCATGGCTTTTAGATAATGCACAATATTTTTAAATCGCCCACTCAAACACAAGCTGTCCAGTACTTTTTTTTTGACATTTTGTTGCATGCTGTACACTTTTTTGTCAGTAGATGTTGCCATTTCGCTCAACCTTTTTCTCCTTGGCTCTTGGGTGAAACTGACACCTGAGGCCTCGGTCAAATTTACTCACAAATAATGTTTCTTTAGGGAATTATTTCCATTTAATCATTCAGTCAATAATTATATGACCTTTCTAATTTTAACCCTGCATTGAAGTTTAACTCATTATTATTATTAAGCTAAAATTTGGAGAGTCATCCCAAACACATATTCTAATCTTTGTTTAAAACTTGAATTTCTTTAAAGAATGCTAGCTTCACTGTCTCTGTGTGGCCTGTCTCCAGGTTCCTCCCCATATGGGACAGATGGGTGGGGTACCGGTGATGGCTCCTCAGCCAATGATGTACAACCAGCCTGTTCTCAGACCCACCAACCCCTTCTCACCCATGCCAGGAGCCCAGGTAATGTTCCTGCACCATTGTGTTTCAACCCCACCAAATGTACAGGAAAAACATCCTTATAACAGATTGAAAATATCTATACAGATGAGTTTTTCTGTAATCGTCGTTAATATTTTTGATCATAAATGTCTTAAATTGGGTCACTTTGAGGTTTATCTTGTGGAATATAAGAAAAAAGTTTCTTTAAAACATAATCAGGTATTTCATATTTTTCATCAATTAATGCAATGATCAAGTAATTTTTACATAAAATTTATTGTCATAAGTTTAGATTAGAAATAAAGATTTTCATGTTACTGCAATCAGCATTCATTCGTAAGCTCTTTCACCTTATGTCATTTCATAAAAAGAAAATGAACTTGAAAGATGCCAGTGAATCTTTAAAAGGATATTTTGGACCTGTTTAATCAGGATTCTGTGGAAACTTTTAAAGAAGCACGAGGAGATGGAAAAATTGTTGGTTAAATTACCATCACACAACACAAGTGTTCTGTGTAGGAAAAAAAATGTGTTTCTGATTGTTACCATCCTGCCTCTTGTGTTTGTAAGAAACAAAGTATTTAATTTTTATTCTTTATCTCCCACCCTGCCTTGTTTTTACATTCTCTGTTCAGATGCAGTTTATGTAATCCAACTGGGGGAAGCTGAGTGCCAAAAGCAACAAACAACAGAAGAAAACCAACAAGAAGACGATCAGGGGGATGGAGGAATGATTTGATCAAGTGAATTGACTCAAAGAGACAGATAAGATAACCGACAGACAACAACTACAACAGAAGAAAGAAGGAGATGATGATGACACGCGACGGATGGAGGAACACTGGGAGGAGGGGAGATGAAACTATCCTGGCTGGTTTTTGTCTGAAACAGCTGCTTGCATGTGTGTGAGTGGAGCTTCTCTGTGTTTATTGTCTCATTTGTGTTTTGAAATCAGGAGAGGGGAATAAGGATAAGAAGCAAGAGATTAGAGGAAAAGGAATTGAGGAAATCCTACCTCTGGCTTTTTGTCAGACTGTATAAAAACAGCTTGGGGGGTCTCTGCTGGAGAATTAGCTTTATTTCATACTGGTGCTATTTGTCCTCTCTGGGTTACTGTCAACTTCGGAGCACTGAGGAGTGGACAAGTGTCTGTTAGTGTGTGTGTGTGTGTGTGTGTGTGGAGCAGTTGTTTCAGACATTAGAGCCACCCTCCTCTCCGTCCATGCCCTCGTTCACTGTTTGTGTTCGCAGTTGTCCTTTCAGCAAATCATTCAAATATTCTCAAGTGTAATTTTTCATTATTTTGTATTTTCACTTTGTTTCTTCAACAGCCTCACCTGAATGTTATCAGGGTTTGGAAAGCAATTCATCAAAGTGGTAATGATGTTGGAGTACTTCCTGTCACAGGTTTCGGGCTAAAGTTTTTGCTTCTTGAGCAGCATCATTTTCTCCTCCTACACTTACAGATGCACACAGAGACGAAGCTTGGTGAAGCTTAGGACATTTTTTTTCTAGGCTTGGTCACCAGAAAATCACAGCAGAATGCATCTAACTGTCTGTGAACTGATTTCTAGATGCAAGGGGCAAGAACTGTAGCTATCATGCTAACAGTACTTATTATTTATATAATCCCAGGGTTCCACGTTCACCTGTCTAAGGCTTTATGGGTTGGAGTTCAAGTAATAAAATTAACTTTAAGTCTGATTTAGGGGGACTGATAAGATTTGACACGAACACAACTGATAAATCTGTATGCAAACAACATATTAGAGTGTAAACTTTACTTTTTGTTCTCTTATGGCCATTTACTTCAACAAAAATAAATATTTATTTAATTAATTAGATCCTAACCCATTAAGCCTGTTTTTAAAATATACATGTTTCTGTAAGACGGGATGCTTTGTTTTTATGCGTTTCCCTTTAAACTTGGATGACTTCATCAGTCACACATCCTGAAGACGCACACAGTAGTTGAATCTGTTCTTCAAAGGGACATACAAACACGTCCCAAAGAGACTAAAAGGAGTCCGTTAGCAGGGCTACTTTTGTCAGTTAGCATTTTTATTAGCTTAATTGCTAACATGTAAAAGTATGTGCAGTTTCTTGAAATACTGTATTGTGCACAAACATTCCCCCTGAAGTTTATACTTCAACTGAGGAGATTAAATAAAAAATAGTTGATGTGAATGTAGCAAAAAAAAACTGTCCATGTTTAGACTCTAAAACCTCTGAGGGTAAACACTGTGAGGACAACAGATTATAGTGATCAACAATTTGAGTTCAACAATTAAACTTAAGCTAAGAGTATGTTGCCAGTCTTGACTATCCGACCTGTTCTGTAAATGTGACAGAACCTTTAACAACTTGTAAGGTAGTGTCTCACTGGGCTGTAACTGTTGGGGACTAGTTGGAGAAAACCAGTTGTGAGGAAATGCGTGAATTTTCATTTGGAATCATAATGACTGACACAAACTCTTGGCAAAATAATAAATATACAGCTCTAGATTTATGGAAACTAAACTTAGAACAGTTTGAGTCAGGTTCCAGACACCTGCAACAATTCGGACTGTTTTGAGAGTAAATTTGTCACGCAATTAGTTTTTTTTTCGTTGTTTTTAACGTGTTCAATATTTCACCTACATGAGAGCGAGGCCCTGTGGGAGAAAATTGAGTGCCCCCAGTAAACGTTTCGAGACATTTAGGAAGTTCCCTTACAAATCTTCACAATTCACTGACAGGATGAAATGGATCAAATTTGTGTTTTTATTTTGCATTGAATCTGATTATCAAAATTATCGGTCCGTTCTTTGTTTAATGGCAAGCCGGATGACTTGTGGTGAACTGTAAAAATTTCTAAAATAAGAGCATTTTTTCGTTCGATGCAACCTTGTGGTGTGACCACAATATGTGAATAATGATCACAGCAGCACTGAGTGAATTTGCCGTCACTAAATCAAGTTAAATTCACTTTAAATTGCACTGAATCAAAGCTAATTATGTGGCTCCAGCTAACGTCCAGAATGGGTCCAGACTTGAATCATGAAAGACGTCATGGCTACTCCTCAGCCGGAACATCCATCCCCATGAGTTCAGGACATGTCTAATGCACTCTAGGGTGTGCTCACATGTATGCTTACACATTTTTGTGTATGTTTTTCCATTGAGGGCTATTTCTAAGGGTCAAATTTCAAGCCAAACTTGAGCCCAAGTGTTTGATAGAATTTTTTTTTTTCTAAAATCAAAATATTGTTGCAAAAATGCACATGCAAAAATGTTGCACTGAAGTGGCTATCTTGCAGTAGTAGAGCCGTCACCAGTTTCTTTTGTCTGGAAAATGTTAAGAGGTTAGAAATTCATAGGAATAGTTTTTGAGTTTTAAAGAATAGAAAGTTTTGTTTGATTTCCGGTCCACTTTTTCTAGGAACTGAAAGTTGTTTTCCTGCCACTCTAACAATGAACTTGAAGCTTTTTGTAATCCCATCCTTGGTCCCAGTCTAGCCTTACATCCAACCCAGAATCCAACCCATCATCCAATCTGCTGTGAAATCTCCAGAATGTTGCTTCAGTCTTTCTAGTGTAGTCGGTCGATCTCTAGAAGCCTTGTTTTGGCCTGTTGGGTCTGTATTTAGTCTGTGTAGATATGTAAAATGCTTCCAGTTACCAGTTTCTGTGTAGATTGTCTCACTTGTCGCTGTCACTGTCCGTAGACGTTGCTGTTTAAAAGCTTCTTGTCACAGTCTTGCGTTAGCTTAGCCTCTCCTCTTATTATATCCCTGAAACCTGCAGAAGACATCCCTCTATAGGTTTTTCCCATCCTAACTTGTCTCCTCTACTGGTGTCTAGAAATGATAGCTCTGGTATCCCTGTCAGTGTCTCTGTCCTATAGCTGTAGATAAAACATTTCAGAGGCTCTTTGACTTGGTGGTTTGTTTCTGTCAATCTCTGAGTACGCTCTTTTTTTATTTTCTTTTTCTTGGTCTTAACATTGTTCATGTGTTCGTAGATGAGGTCTACTTTTTTAGACGATAGTTATTCATTCATCCAATCCTGCCTCTTGCTAAGATGTCAACTGCCTGTAAACTGTCTTTGATTTGACCTTTATAGCAAAGCACACACTTAAATATCCAGGTTTTCTGATGCTTTTCTTGAACAACTTGAGTCCAAAATGCTAGTGAGTTATTCCACAACAGTTTAGCCAATGTTTGTTTCCTCCCACAATATTAGTTTTTTTAATTTTTGGTGAAAATGAATGTGTATTAGTGTCCAAGAGGAATCATTTCTGAATTTTCAAACACGTAACATTTTCAGAGGCTGAGTCAGATTGTTAATGTTGCCTTATGAACATTTATGGGCTTAAAAAGCTACTAGAAATATTACATAATCCTTTTTAGTCTCTGGAGACTTCAGGGCTAACTGGTGCAGTTTTAAGGCTAATGACTAAAAGACCAAAAAAAAATTGAAGACAAATACATTTTCAGTTTATTCTAATTAATTTGTAACCTTAATTTCATTTATTTATGCTAAAACATTTAGTTAAAATCTGGATTCTGTGTAAATTTATTCTGATAGTCTCAGCTAGTATCATAACTCTTCATCATACACCTTTATCATTTACCCATAGAAAGAAGAATCAAGAAGAATTACCGGATTATCTGATGTGGAATGACCCATGAAGATTTTAGCCGTCTACCAGCTTTTGTTCAGGGCTACAATAAATATTTCATTCAGAATGAAAGTTTTGGATTATAGAGTTGAGTGATGTTTGAAACCTAGTTGAACTTGTTGGGCAAAGGCCATCACAGGAAAGACAGAGCTCCTCCATCTTCAAAATGCTTCTGGCTGAGCTTTACTTGAGCTCTATTTTGGACTCTTATTGGATGCTTACTCCTTTGTGCCAAAATGAAACAAGATCAAGCATCTTTTTTTGCTGTCTTACCGTCTCTAATCCTGTAGGCACTTGAGGAATGTTTGAGGTACAGATCCAGGTCCAGGTGATCGTGGCTTTGGATTTTAAAAGCCGAACTGCCACTCAGATGATCTTTGTGAACAGAATGGGTTGGCTTTGGTGTGATGAACTCCAAAGTCTGCAAATGTGGTTCTTTTGTTTCAGGTCTGAGCTTCAAGGTTTTTCTCTCTTGAGTGTTTCTTGTAAAATTTGATGCCTTTGGGAGACTGATTTTCTTTGTGTGTCTCAAGTGGTTTCTCATTGATCAACTATTAAAGGGGAAGGTAACCAAAGTTTTAGCTCATTAATCAGTTCTGGCTCATGTCCTTGTCTTATCTGGTAAAACTGCCAGCAGTTCTAACAGCTTTATCATGTAGGTAATTTGTTTTTCAGGGAGGGGTTTGGCTCACTGTTTTTAGGCGCCTCCCTTCCCTCTGAACTCAGAAACGGTCTCATATTTACAGCATGGAGTTCCCCGTACATTCATCACTTTCCCGTGTTTTTCTGTTCCTTCTGGGATCAGTCCTGGCAGTCATGAAGCTACCCCATAGCTTTTGTCTGGACTCTTAAAGCTGCTGTCACATCCCTGCACTGTTGCAGTGGGAATCTAGGTGGTAAGAGAATAAACCTTGATGTCATATTCAAATGTCTGTTCTCAGATTGTACCAGATAATCACAGAGCAGACTCCTTTCTGGCAAACCATGTCAGTGGTCAGTAAATTGTATATTTGTGTATGTATATTGACCAAAAAGCATGACATGACGTTCCCTGTTTCAGATGGTCATTGCAAAATATGATTGATCCAACTCGACCGATCATGTACCATCCAGGACAGCAACCATTTGGGTTGAAAGCAGTAGATATTTTGTACTCTTAATAAATTAGCCAGTTCAGCAAAAAGAATTGCCAAACGTTCTGTTTTTCTTTTCCCAAAGATCTCACGTTTCTTACTTGCAGCACACTTTGATCTGGACTGAGTCAAAACCTGCAACCGGAAATTTCAGTAACAAAGAGAGAGACTTTGACAGCTTGTTTGTGTGTTCAAACAAAGGTTTCTCGTGCACATTCTGGAATTTTTTTTTAATTGTTTTTTTTTTTCATTCATATATGTTATTTGGTAAGAACCCTCGGATTGCTGCCTCACTTTTCTGTATATAATGAAATGCACACACATCGCACAGCTTCAAGACATATCCTCATAATCTGCAGCTGAATTATTTTCATTTACTCTTTTTGTTTTATTTGTAAATGGAAGATAATCACATCATTACAGCAGTATACAGATATGATTACCACGCGGTGGGGGCGGGCTGAACAGACGGACGGTGCAGACCTCCCTGTTACATCAGAACCAGCCATTAATTCTCAGTGATGCCAAATGTTTTTAGAGCAGAGAACACCTGTTTATCTGTCTCTGTTTGTTTTCTGCCTCCTCCCCCATCTCTTTGTACATTTTCTCTATTTATTTAAAGCAGAATTATATGGAGTGTATCAAGCATGGAAAGGCAAACAAATGTTAGTCGATAAAAAATGATGGGCTTTTATTTTACAGCAGTATATTTGTTTATTCACGGGATTTGTTTTCTCTCTATCTTTTTCTCTTTCTTTTGAAAGAAATAAAGTCATTTTCCATTCCTAACAGTCTGCCTGTTTATTTTTTTAGCAGTTTCTAATGAAGTTACCATTTTAATTTAGGAAATCTATGAAAGGTGGAAATGTTGCTTCAGCTGATTATACTTGTTGTTGAAGTGGGGCCAAGGCCAAAGTGGGTTGCAGCAGTCTTTAAAGAACTCCAATTCTAAAAATATCATAGTGATTAATAAAAAGCTAGTTTATAAACTTTTATTCAGTCAATTTTGCATACTTTTATTTACATTGAATTGGCCATTTTTAAGGACTTATTGTAACAGCAGCAGCTAGTTGTAGCACTTCCTCTGAAGACTGAGGCACTTCTTACAAGAATACGGTCTGTGTAAAATATAAGAAGGGCATATTGACAATATGTGGAATTACAAAAGACGATGTTCAATTCAAGGCTGTTGGATGCAATGTCGAAGCACAAGATAACTTGATTGATCAGAGTTTAAGGTGACATAACTGGACTTTTTCTAAAAATGCGTAAAGGGCTGTTAATTTTGTTTTAACCTGTTTGAAATAAACTATAAGTAAACTTTTAACTTATTTTGTGCAAATATAGTTATAAATTGAAAAGCATAACAAGACTGAGCTTGAACTACTTGCAGACTTGTATGCAGCATTTACAGGTGCTGGTCATAAAATTAGAATATCATGAAAAGGTAGATTGATTTCAGTAATTCCATTTAAAAAGTGAAACTTGTATATTATATTCATACATTACATACAAACTCATATATTTCAAATGTTTATTTCGTTTAATTTTGATGATTACAAATGACAACAAATGAAAATCTCAAATTCATCATATCAGAA
>NC_051436.1:23878501-23900883 GCF_001649575.2 Kryptolebias marmoratus
ATTTGAAATATATGAGTTTGTATGTAATGTATGAATATAATATACAAGTTTCACTTTTTAAATGGAATTACTGAAATCAATCTACTTTTTCATGATATTCTAATTTTATGACCAGCACCTGTATTTTAGACCTTTAAACTGTTGGAAACAGCTTATTGGTACATCTTCAGTGTATACTTTTCAGTTTTAGTTTGTTTTGGATACAGTAGTCTATATAATTTGCTCATGTTGACATGTAAACATGTCTGATTTGTCTGTTATTCCAACAACCCTCTCATGGTGAGGGGTTTTATATCATTTCTTCAATTCCTGGCTGCTGCTGCTGTGCTCTGACAGATGATAATGTTTGTTTCCATCAACATTAAGGGGCTCTAAGCAGCGCAGCGCTGATTGATGTGTTTGGTTGTATTTCAGGGTTTCCTGGTTATGACTGAGTGGTCTTTAGTAAGAAGTCCATCGCTCAGATTGTTCTGTGTCTGACAAACAGCAGTCCTTCTGTCGTGAGTGAATAATGCTCGTGATTCATCTCAGACAGAAGCTGACATTTTGTCTCTGTGTGTTCAAGATAAAATGCACTAAAACAGTCAGAACTTGGACCACTTACAGATAACTTGAATAACACAAGTTATTTTTGCAACAACAATGTTATTCTGGAACATTCATTCTGGTATTTACGTAAAGGAATCACCAAAAGAGTGGTTGTCTGGCTTCCAGACGTCCAGGTAAAAATCTGATCCCATTATCCTTAATGTGGAAGGCTCTTGTTGGTGATGTGTCATCATCAGGTCTCTGCATTTCGTCCAGAGTCACCATGGGCCTCTTGGCTGCAACTCTGATCAGTGGTCCCCTTGTTCAGCTTGTAAGTTTAGGTGAATGGCCTTGTCTTGGTAGGTTTACAGTTGTGCTATACGCTTTCCATTTCTGGATGATGGATTGAACTGAGATGTTCATTGTTTGGGAAATCTTTTAATAGCTTAAGCCTGCTTTAAACATCTCCATAACTTTTCCCTAACATGTCTGGTGTGTTCCTTGGACTTCATGACACTGTTTGCTCCCCAATATTCTCCTAACCAACCTCTACGGCTGTCACAGAGCAGCTGTATTGGTACGGAGACTAGATTACACACAGGTGGACTCTATTTAGTCATTAGCGGTCATCAGACAACTTTTAAAGGCAATTAGTTGCACTCAGAGAAAAGGGGACTGAATACTTTAGCACACTGCACTTTTCAGTTTTTTATTTGTAAAAAATGATTGGAGTCATGTATAATTTCCTTTCCACTTCACAATTGTTTACCACTTTGTATTGGTCTTTCACATTAAATTCCAATGAAATATATATTATGTTTATGGTTGTAATGTTACAAAATATGGAAAAGTTCAAGGGGTATGAATACTTTTGCAAGCCTGTAATTCACTGTAATTCCTAGAAGTAATACAGAGCAGACTTTTTATGGCTTCACGCTGGGTTCCTGACATCCAGCTTAGCTAACCCTAAAACCTAAAAATACAGAAGTCTGAGTATTTTTACAGACCCCTGGTCCCAGAGTTCTGCAGCAGATCCAGAAGCAGAAAGTAACACATCCAGAAGCTGCTGGTCCTATTGTGTTGCCTGCTGGCCTCACCACACCAGGCCTGTTTGTGACAGCTCACCAGGAGGAATGTTGACCCACCACCACCTTTAGATAAGTTCTGACAGCTGTAAACTGAGAGGAGGAGGGAGGCCAGCTACTATTTTTATCTTTCATTCAGTCTGGCCTGAAGCAGACTGAGGTGCCCCTCTTTCCTCTCAGTCCTTCTGGATCTCTCCTCTCTGCCTGACCAGAGAAACTTCTGGAGGTCTGACCACAGCATTAATACCAGGAGCTGCATTGAGTTGGAGGAGGATATCTGAACACCAACGGCTGAGCGAACAGTGTAAAGAAGAGACAGGTGGTGTCAGACCAAATAAGAGGACAACATGTCTCTATTGTGCTACAACAAAGGCTGTGGACAGATGTTTGACTCTAACAGGAACAAAGATGGTAAGATCATGCTGCCTGTTTGTGTCCGTCTTGTTGAATGAACTCAGAACTGTCTGAATCTGTTTGTTTGGATTCATAATTTTTCTAAAACCAAAGTAGAAGTCAAACTGACAGTGAGGTCTGAAGTAAAGCGTATTCATTTCTTCTGACTCCATTAGCTTTACACAGTTTTCCCAAAACACCAACAATGTGAGCTGTAAAAGTGTCATGCTTCATTTTTTTCCCCATAACTGTAGAGCTTACTTTCTGTGAAACTGAGTACCATGTTTGGGTTGTCTTGGCCTTGATGTGCAAATCAAATGTAAATTATGGGTATAAAATATGCAAATTCATGATGATCAGACAGAAATGAATGAATCTGAGAACTTTATATTAAAAACTGGCAAAACAAAGTGTGAGTTTGTTTTATCATGTCCATGTGTGAGGGACTTGGAGCATGATGGACCACGTTGTTCCTGAAGGACAGTTCCTTATTTGGGCCCTTTAAACAGCAGTGCAACCAGCTGGTCCTCTGCTGACTGCGGCTGTCTATATGCAGACTGACGTTTCCTCTCCCCCTCCTACCAACAGATTCCTGCCTCTTTCATCCAGGAGTTCCCATCTTCCATGATGCCCTGAAGGTAAACTGATCAGCAAGTAAACCTGTAACACTGACCTCAGCAAGTATTCAGAATTTTTGCAATTTTGTTATGTGGCAGCTTGATAATAGTAATTTTTTTTCTCTGTAATATTCACTTACTACCTTATAATGAAAACACAATTTATATAGTTTTGAAAATTTATGAAAAAAAAAAACATGAAATGTGACATTTTACGCAAGTATTTATACCTTTTACTTAGTACTGAGTTGAAGCACATTCAGCAGCTTCAGCTTTGAGTCTTTTTGGGTTTGATGCAACAAACTTTGGAAACCTAACTGGGGGCTTTTTGGTCATTCTTTGTAAATCTTCTCAATCTCAGTTTGGTTCAACTGGGATCATTGATGAATCCATTTCCAGGTCTCTTCATCAACGTTTGATAGGGTTTAAGTCAAGGTTCTGGTTGGACCACTCTGGGACATTCACAGGTCGTCCCTCCTGTGTTGTCTTCACTGTTTGCTTTGGGTCACTGACATGTTGGAGGATGAACCTTTGGATCAGTCTGAGGTCCTGAAGAACAGGTTTTCATTACAAAGATCTCTGCTCTTTGCTCCACGCAGCTTTCCCTCAACTCTGACCAGTCTCCCATTCCCTGCTGCTGAAAACCACCCCCACATCATGAAACTGTCTCCACCATACTTATGTGTTCTAAGTGTTGGGATGGAGTTGGGCAGGTGAAGAGTGGTGCCTGGTTTCCTTTAGACATTAAATTTGAAACTAGACAGTTCAATCTTGATTTCATCAGACCATAGAATCTTATTCCTCACAGTCTGAGGGTCCTTCAAGTTGTTTCCAGATGTTTTGCTCTGAGGAGAGGCTTCCATCGAGCCACTCTTCCAGGTCAGAGGAGGCCTGTAGTTCTGGTTGTCCTTTTGGAAGCTAACCCTATCTTCACACAGGATTTCTGGAGCTCAGTAAAAATGGCCATCAGGTTCTTGGTCACCTCTCCCTAAGTCCCTCCCATCCAGCCATCTTCTTTACCCTCTTTTCCTTTCTGGGTCGCGGGGAGCTGGTACCTATCTCCAGCAGTCACTGTGCAAGAGGTGGGGGGACACCCTGGACAGGTCGCAAGTCCATCACAGGGACACATCGAGACAAATGACCATTGACACTCTTTCTCAAAGTCCCTTCTCCTTTTACTGCTCAGTGGGGCTGAGCAACCAGTCCAAGTTGTGCCAAACTTGCCAAACAGAGCACCACTGTGCTCTGGGGAACTTTCAGAGCAGCAGAATGTTTTTGTAGAGTTCTTCAGATCTGTGTCTCACAATAATCCTGTCTTTAAACTCTGCAGGAAGTTCTTTTGACTTCACGTCTCAGTTTTTGCTCTAAATGTCACTTACAAGGCCTTTTATAAAGGCCTTGTAAAGTCCAATGACTTTTATTTACCACAGGTGGACTTCAGTCTAGGGGCAGAAACATCTCAGCAGAGATCAAGAGGCACCTGAACTAAACTGTGTTGTTTCAAGTTATCTGAAAACTTAAAGAAATGTGATGTTTCAGTTATTATTATTATTTTTTTAAATAAATTTACAAAATTGTCTAAAATTATATTTCCCTTTTGTCTATATGGGGTACTGGGTGTAGGTTCAAAGTGAATTTAATTGATTGTATCATCTGGCTGCAACCTAACAGACTTGAAATACAGAACGTTAAGGAAGTATTCAAACACACGTCACTTATTTTCATGTCATGCTCGTACTTGTGCACAGCTCATGCTTGCGTGTTTTTTTTGTTTTTTCAGGGTTGGTCCTGCTGCAAGAAACGGACAACAGACTTCTCAGAGTTTCTCTCCATCAAGGTAACAGCTGTGGGCCACATGCTGCACGGTATCTAAAATGCTCCAAGCGTTTGGGGTGTGAGGAAGGAACGAGGAGGGGGAAATGCTCTGAAAATATTCAGCTCTTTTGATGAAACTTTTATCGAGTGGAAGAGAAACCACTGGTGTGAAAACGGTTTCATGTAAAATGCTCTCAGAGTTAAAGATAATTCACTTCAGTCTGATATCTAATACCACAGTTATGGTACAGAAAACAAATATAGATTTTTATGCATGTGTACATTTTCAATCACTGAGACCAGTCAGCCGTGATTTTCTAGTTAAAGGTAGATTAATACAAAACTTATTAACACAAATGTTGTGTTTTATCAATTACTCAGGCTCAATCCTGTCAATTCATCAGCTGGGTTGAAGAACACAATTTTAAATTAATTAGGATTATTTCACAATAAAATAAGATTATTCTGTCTTTTTTAAAAATTGCATCAACTGATTATGTCATTAGATTCACTGTCACTGCAAATTTATATACATCTTATTCTGCCTAAAAGAGTGGTTTTATAAAGTTACTGTATTAAAACCATTGTTCAGTCTTCTGAAGGTGGGTTCTGTGGAAAAGTTAAAAACAACATCTTACCTTTTGTAGATAGCTCTTTGAATGACCTCAGTTTAAAGAAACAGTTCATTTCTGACTGGATTTACGAGCTAACAGCTGATGCAAATGACTCCTAAAACATCTCAAAATTAAAAAAATTTACAAGTGTTCATATAAATTTAATTTATAAACCTTTACAAATTACATGATTGTTCTAGCAGAAATATGGTATGACCAGCCAGAACCATAGCAGAATGGACAATGAAGCAGTGCAGAGTTGCATCAGCACTGCTGCGTGGCCAACAGAGCCACATCACCTGCAGAAAGCAGACACAAGCAGACACCCTCCTCTCCACAACTCCATCTCAAGATCCTGCCCATCAACACAAACAGGATCAGGAACGAGGGACGGCTTTGGTGGAGTTCAGTCTGCACTGGAAATGAGCTCAACTTAGTGCCAAGAATATGTAAAGGTCTTTATGAGCAAACTAAATGGAAATTATTAACTGTTAAAGGGATGCATTTACAGTTGATGTTAATGTCTAAAAGTTCTACTCCTATAGCAGGTTCATTTGATGCTTATTACAAAAACCTCAAATTTAAGCTTTTTCTGGTCAAACAGTCAATTCTGCTCTTAAAATACTGAAACTGTCCGAAATATTGGTTTAATTGAAAAAAGTAAAAAAAAAAAAAGAAATTACAAATATTTGAATCCAAGCAGATTGTCAGATAAATGCTCACCATTTTTGTCACTTATTGCAAAATCTTATTACTGAAGCAAAGATATTCTGAACCTAATTCATCAAAAAGTTTACAATATCAGTTTCTTTTTCTGAAATATTATTTTTCTCCTTTAACTGCATGAATTAAAGTTTGTTCCAGTGGAGCTCAGAGATCAGAATCTCCTTATTTGATATGATCTCTGGTTCTTTGAACACAGGGCTGCACTCATGGGCCCCACAGTGATGTGAAGCCTCAGGAGCCTCTGAGGCCGGAGGTGTCGTCAGATAAAGGCGACAATAAACACACAGACAACCAGGAGATCATCTACCAAGGCCCCAAATCTGCTGAGGTGTTGCAGAAAGAGAGACCCAGGTTTGTGTGTGTCTGTGTGTGTAAGACGGTAGTCACTTTGCTCACATGTTTCTGTTCGTCGGGGATGGTCAGCCACCACTGTTCAGGAATCCATTCAGAAAGGTCAGAGGTCAGAGTGAGGCTGGCTGCAGCATAGCTACAATAAATAATGCAGTTTGGATCAGTCTGTTAGTTGATTGTGTGAACATAGATGTGTGTGTGTGTGTGTGTGTGCAGGTCAGACGAACCCTTGACCAAGCTGCCCCACAAAGTGTCAGCATCACTGCTTCAGGCGCTGGAAAAGATTGGCATCAACAAGACAACAGAGAATGAGCAGAAAGGTCAGTTTTCATGGTTCCTGAATGCATCGCTGGTGTCTTCACTGCTAAAAGAAAGAAAAAACAGTTCTAAAGTAATTTCTTACCACAACTGAGCTACTAAATGTTTTATTCTTTCAAGATGTGAAAAAGCAATCCACATCCCTGTGGATATACAGACAATTTGTACTAAAGATTGAATCTATATTTATTCAACTTTAAATCAGCTTTTTCTTATAAATAAATGAGCAGCAGCATCTTAATGTTGGACATAATTAAGCTCAAAAATAAGAACATTTAAAAGAAACGTTTCTAGATTTTTTCCTATTTTTCTGTTTTGCATTTGCTGTAAATGTTTGCTTTAAAAAAAAACAATCTAAAGTACTCCAAAAGAAGGAACATCAAATGAGAATTGACTAAACACTTTGTGTAAAAACATTCTGCATTTTATTATTTATGTCTTGTAAATAAGGACAACAGAAAAACTTATCCTGCTTCACGTGACCAAAGCTGACAATAAAAATGGATAAGTGTAGAGTTTTCATCTGTTAGCTCTGTTCTACTTTAAACTTGTTCTGTTCGGGGATACTGACCAACTTGTAAGAGTTTATTGAAAATAAATGTCTCATGTTTGTCTAAAAGCAAGACAAAATAAGGCAGGTTGCTGCACTAAAGTCCAATTTGGTTTTATATGAATCTATATTTTACAGTTTGTGTTTAAGGGAACTAAAAGTTTATTCAGCCAAGTACAACTCATAAAGCACTCTTTAAATTGAATTGACAGTTTTAGAAAAGTATTGTTATGCAGTGGACAGGCTTCACATTTCCAGTCTGTATGTGGCAGTGCCTTTAATGAGCTCCTCATGTATCATTTATGTGTTTGTGATAAAAACACAGTGAATATATGTAATAACAGTGCTATCTGAAGTTAAACATGTTCAGTAAGACATGAAAATCTCATCTCAGAAGGTTTATCATGTTCAGACTCTAATATCTTAGAACCATGAAGAGTTTGATCAATTATTCTAAAAGAATAAATAAGTCTAATAAAAACTGATACATTTCTGTATTTGTCTCCTCTAACAGAAAGTCAGAATGTCATGTACGGGACTCGCTGCAAAAACACAGGCTGTAAAACAGTAAGTGTGTCTTCATCAAGTGTTGGAGGTTGTGTGTCTCCTCTGTTTTATTCCTGCAGATGCCTAAGGAAGTCTCTGATCTGACGTCAGCAACGCCAACATACTCATTATCTGCTCCCCTGGGTGTTAACATTTTTACTGCTGTGTTTGGGTGGAAGCTGCAAGAACCGCAAGATTTAGCTTTTAAAAAATGTGAGCAAATAATAGCTGTTTGCGATAGCTCTTTAAATGACCTCAGTTTGGAAATAGTTTAATTCTGATCAGCCTGATAAGCTAATGGCTGGTCTGAAAGCAGCTAAGATCAAAGTGCATTGCTGCTGTCTTTGAACAACTCCAATCTTCAAGTTCTTTAATAGTTTTATAGTTCATGCAAATGCTATTTTATAATCCTTTACATGGCTGTTATTTTACATCCAGTGGTTATTTACATCAAATTCTGTTATTAATTGCTAGAGCTAATTGTGGCAGCAGCATCTACTGAGGTCTGTCAATAATCTGTTACTCAGGTCATGTTTGTTTGTAGCTTGAAAAAGGTTTATTTAAGGATGCTATTAGTTGTAATGACAGCTAGACAGGCAGGGTAACTTTGATATATCTTACAAAGTAAAATGCACTTTGCTGTATTGACTGATACATTAGTTTATTAACACACACACGTGCTTTCAAAAAGCCTTAGATGTGACTGAACATGTTTTGAGTCAGAAAATTTGTCTTTCATTAATCCATTCAGTAGAAAGCTTTTTGTCCAGTAATGTCCCTGCAGCTGCAGTCCATACTGGTCCCCACAAACACAGGACAGTTACAGCCACGCTGATGTGTTTCTGCTCGTCTTCAGCTCTTCATTCCTCTGCTTTTGTCTCTTTTCAATGGCTCTATCTAGTGGAGTTTGGTAGTAAAACATATCATCTACTTTTTTCTTCTTTCAATCTCTACCAGTTATCAGCTGCTTAAAATAAAATTATGGCTCAAATAAAACATGTCATCAGCTACTCTAATTAAAAAGGTACTATTTTACTGAAAGAAGGTGGTTTGCTGCTGAGAGAGTCTCAGACTTAAAAAACATTATTTTTTCACAAATTCAGCAGCTGGTAAACTGACGTGCCATTTCTAATACAATACACTGTTAAAAGATTTTTTTTTAAATGGTTCATACACACAGTTACGTGAGCAACAATTAAGAACCTCTAAACTGTATTTTTATATTCCTTAATTAGAGAGAATTTTTTAAAACAGACTTTAAAACAGTTTTGTTCAAATTATAACTAAAAACAAGTAATCCGTAAGAGTCTGTTGTAAGTTGTGACCTTATTGCAACTACAGAAGATCCTACATAATTTTATTTTACCACCTACCTGGAGATAAATGTTTGGTTTTAAAAACAGAAAAATAGAAATTCTTGAAAACTGCTAGTCTCAAAGTTGGAACCTCTGATGCTGGTGATAAGAAAGTCATCAAAGATAATCAGATGCTTGTGTGTTTAGATCTACCAAGGCCCCGACACAGATGTGGAGGTCTGCACCCATCACCCTGGAGCCCCAGTCTTCCATGAAGGGTAGGAGGAACAAATTTACGCCAGCATGTTCTTTCTTGTTTATTCAAGACATCCCAAACAGATAATCCTTTGTTAAAACATCATAATTACAGTTTTATTTGCATGACTCAGGTTTCAAACAATAATAATTTAATGGAATGTACAAGGGAAAATATAAGTTAAACAAAAGTGAAGACCATGAGAGCCAAGTAAAAAAACAACAACAACAACAGCAGCAAAAGCAACAGCAGAAATGCTTCAAAAGTATAATCAGATGAGTAATTATAGATCCATAATTAGAACTAATCAGCGACATTACAAACAGAAATGGAAAGTTTAAGTGTCAAACGTTGAAATGCTCCATAGCTACACATCTCTTCATTCTCACTGTTAGAATCTGATTAGGCATCACTAGACGTGTGTGAGGTTGGATCACACAGCTGGTAACAGCTGTGTTAATTTCTTTGTTTAGTTATAAATACTGGAGCTGCTGCTGCATACAGACAACAGACTTCAATGATTTCCTGGACCAGAAGGGCTGCAGCACAGGGAAACATCGCTGGGTAGCAAAGCAGGTAGGTGCTTCAGTGATGGGTAGAACTTAAGGGACTCCTTTGAAGTTAGTTGGAAAAATAAAATGATCTTGAAGCACTATATTTTATAGATGACATTTGTGAAAGGGGGTGGACTGTCTATTAATAATAGGAAGGAGTTAATAGTTAAGGATAGAGTGAAAAGAGAAACGTGTTGGTTTTAATCTCAGAGAGCTCAAAGTTGTGTGACTGACTGGTTTTTGGACATATTTACAGGACAAGAAGAAGGTGGCGTGTCGCCATGACTGGCACCAAACTGGAAACACTGTTGTTGTGACAATTTATGCCAAGAATTCAATCCCTGATTTATGCAGCATTGAAGCCAACCGGACGGTGGTGAGTATTGTGACACATTGCATAAATATACATCTAAAACAATGTAGTTGGATAGATTTTGGAGATGATTTAAATCTAAAATCTTCCTAACTGTCTACTCTGTCCATTTTTACTAGCATGTTACCTGAAGTCAACTCATTTTTCTTACGATCTCAAAAAAATGTATGAAAAATACATTGTGACTTAAATAGCTAAAACCCTATTGAACACAGTGTTTTCCCTATTGGTTTGATAAGGAAAACACCTTTTAGAAATTTGTAGTGATTCTATATTTTAAGGTATACTTGGCAGCACTGTATACTGAGTTATAGCATTATTAATGATGACTAACTTTTTCAATTGTAGTATAAACAAATATATTGTTTTTTTGTGTTTTCTAGATTGTTAAAATATCTTGGTTTTCTCAATCAGTTCATTTATAAAGAGTAGTTTTCTGAAAATGTGGCTAAATATACTGTAACACTAGTGTACAAATAAAATATTTTCCCAGTCTTAGCTCCTTACAAGTGTTTGACTGATCTACAGAGCATAACTTCTGTAACCATAATACCAAAACAATTACCTCTTTAATCATGACCTCTGTATTTACGTATCTTTCTACAAAATAATTATGTACAAAAGTTTACATTTTAACTTGAGACTGGTAATAATACTGTTAGCCTAAGGAATTTAGCAAAAAACAAAAAACAAAAAACAAAACAATAGCTTTAGCTAGACAGTGAAACTTACAGCAAACTACAAGAACTTTAATATTAAAGCTTAATGGATTACTTGAACATTATACCACTATAACTGTTCACAAAAATAATTATGTACAGAAGTTTAAATCTTAACTTCAGACAGTAATAAGAAGGTAGTTAAAAATGACTTTAGCTAGAAAGTGAAGATAAACTACAAGAAATTATGAAGATTTGGTTGTAAAACCGTTGACAAATTAAAAACAAAAAAGAAGATGGATTATCCTGTTTTTAAAGTTTTCTTTGATTTTATGTTACATAGAGGGCAAGTATTACCACAGCCTCCTGACTACCAAGAAAAAAAATACTGTCCCAATATAATTGTTTTTTTTTAAGTTCCCAATCTTTGGAAGGTAAATAACCTCACCTCTTCACATTTGGTATCACTGAAAAGCCCTAAATGTCCTCTGTAGATAGCAAAAGGAGTTAATTTGGTAGCATGCAGTGGTTGGGAGGTATTCAGGTTTACAAATGTCCTCCGTGGAGGACAAATTTGTACTAATTTTCAACAGAAATATAACAGGAAAAAAATACACTAATTGCCACCCTGATACCAACATGACCTGAATACAACTCATGAGGCTAAAATTCCAAAACGAGGAGCTTTTTTTTTTTAACTTTATGATCGACAACTTTTTTTTTTAAAGAAAGGTAAAAGTCTACACATGCAACGAGCAATTTCACTGTCATCAGTCTTTTGTCCTTCTCCTCCACAGCTCTCATGTCAAATCCAGTTTGAAAACAACAAGATTTTCAAGAGAGAATTCCACCTCTGGGGGGTAAGTAGGTCTCCTAAAAATGACCTTGCCATACTCTACCTTTCTTTTATGGTTCAACTTAAATCTGGGGATTAAGGGTTTACTGTTCCTTTTCTCTTGGTAGCTTTGACATGAATGGGGTTTGGGCCGACCAAATAAAGGAGGGTTGTATGTTAAAATAACATTCAGCAGATGAACACTCACACCGAAGAGTCTTTTTTATTTTTGTCAAAAATCCCAATTTATACTGACTGTCTGATTTATAATATAAAAAAAAGGCAAAACATCCATGCCATCCAGTCTTTTTATAGGCTGGGGTAGATGATGTAACAACAAAACGTACAAGAATGGAGACTAAATATATAAATGCTGATGAACATTGTTGATCAAGACAAACTGCTCTGGTAGATGAGATTCGATAATGGCTATAAAATCAAATTTCCTTTGTTCAGCTCTGACTTCCCCAATCCTCAGGTCATCAATGTCAAACAGAGCTCCGTCAACATGGTCCCTTCTAAAGTGGAGATCACACTATGCAAGGGTGATCAAGTAGCCTGGGGCAAACTGGAGGACCCCAATTACAAGCCTGAACCAGAACCTGTAGAGGACGACTTCCTTCAAATCCCAGAGTCTCACCAGCCTGACTGGGACATCGATGATGATGACATCAGCGACTCAGATGAAGAGTGGGCCAACGACACGCAGCAGAATAAAATGGAGAACGTTAGTGATGAGCAGAAGAAAAAAGAGCAAGAGATACAAAATTTAAAGAGGAAAGAAGTGGAGGAGGAGATGAAGAGATTGATGGAGGAGAAAAATAGGATGGAGGAGAGGAGGAAACTAGAAGAGCAGAGGAGACAGGAGGAACAAGGAGGGTATGAAGACATGCCAGATTTAGAAGATGAAGAAACAGATTTAGAATGATAAATAAGAGAAGGATAAATTGAATTTTGAAGGAAAGAAAGTTTCATATACAATTCTGAAAATTTTAAATGTTCTACTGTTTTTTGCAACAAATCTGATTATCTGTGATGACTTTCCTATATTAGAATGTTTTTTCAAAGAATGTTTATAGTTTTATTTTTAAGGGAGACATTCAAGTAATGAGCATACTGCAGTATTTTATCATGCAACTTCACCAGTAAACTTGTCTGTTTCAGTGACTTGGTTTGGTTTTTCACAACTAACAGCTAAAATGAACACCCATAAGAAGTCAAATCAATGAATGGGTAAAATAATGACTCACTGTCCAATTCTGCAAAAACCTTAGCTCTTTAGCTTATGAGTCATGGTTAAAATATTATAAGGCTGTAGTGCATTCGAATGCAGCCTACGCTGTTTTACTCAGCCTGAGAAACACTGACAGAACACACAACACGTAGGATAAAAAGCATGCTTTGCAGTTTACATTTGTTTTTAAGAAAGGTAGTTTTATTACAGGAACTAAACACTTTTTTGATTGGGTTTCAATCCTTAAAAATCATTTGAGGTGGGGTTAGGTAGAAAGGTTGTGAGCAAATATCTTACCTGTTGTAGACACTAGTTCATGAACTTTTTTACTACACCACCATCAACTTTACATGACATGATTACTTACATGGAGCTCTGTGGTTATTTGCAAGAAGAATAAACTGGGCCTTTTTGGCCCGGTATGAAAATTATATTTCTACTGAGATAACCTGGTAATGTGAAACTGATCACATCTTAAAAATGTACATAATAGCGTTTGCATGAACCATGTCATACGTATTTATCTCCACCAAGGAGGTTATGTTTTCAGTAGCGTCTGTTTGTTTGTGTACAAGATTACTCAAAAAAGTTAAGAACAGATTTTCATGAGATTTTCACGAAACATCAAACATGGTACGAGGAACAAGTGATTGCTTATCCGGTCAAAGTTCCAGGTCGTCAAACTGCACAGCTGGACACCTCATGGGTGAAGGATGATGCCTATTGATTTCAAGGTGACTCCTTTGTTAAAACCTTCTCTATGCTCCAGCAGGTGACCTCTTTGTTATCTTCCCCAAGGAGGTTATATTTTCAGTCGTGTTGCTCCAGAAAAACTAATAATGTACAGATTTTGATGAAATTTTCAGGAAATGTTTTCACAGAAAACAAACAAACAAAAAAAACAATTGATGACATTTTTAATGGTGCTCTAGATCACACTAGTTTTTTTAATCGATGCTATGGCCTTGGCAGAGGTTTGTGCTCTCCGAGTGCTTCTAGTTTTCAGACTGAAGTAGTTTTAAGACAAAAATAACCCAATTTAGTCTGTACCTCAGAGCTACAACAGTGTTCAAACTTTGATCAGAGTTCACCACCAGTCACCTAATGACAAGTTGCAGAGTCAGTTTTTTAACTTTACAGAAATACCTCTTAAAAATATCAAAATAATTTATGGACACCCTAAAAAAAGTGAAGAATTCTGGTATCATACAGAAGACAAAGCAGTACACAGAGACCTGCAGTTTAAATTGTATGATGAACAACAAGTCAAAGAAGCAAGTATAACACTTAATAAAAAGCTCAACAAAATATAAATGGACAACCTTCACACTTGAATAATTCTTTTAATCTCCAGAGGGTTGCACTGACTTTGTGTCTTTGTTACAAACTGCACATGATAACACAAGAAAACACCTCGCAATGTACAAGGTCGTGCAACATCTAGTCTGGCTTCCAGCATTGTGCACAGTCTCAGTTTATTGGCTGGGGGTGCGTTCACGTTGTATTTTGAATACTGCTGCACAAACCTGATTAAAGTGTTTGTGATCTGTAAATTCATTAGTTCCTCTGCTGACTTCTAAACTCCAAAAAAAATTAAAAAAATAGAATTTTAGTCCAAAAACACATTTTTGCACATTTTGCAAAGAAATAATACAGACAAAAAAAAAATTATGATCTCTTCAAAAAGCAAAATAAAAAAAAATAAGGACAACTAATTAGAAAAAAATAAAAAACAGGCAACTGGTTATTCCAAAATGGCTTTTATGTATGTGTTCCTCAACATTGTGATATTTTTCAGTTCAACATATAATAATCAAGTTGAAAGTGATAAAAATTTACCCAAAGATTGGCTTTACAGTTAACATTTCCACTGCGTAAACTCTTATTTTTTTAAAATCATAAATAACACTGAAGAATTTCAATAGGTTGTTTAAAATCAAACAAAATTAAAATGAAATAAAAAATTAAAAATGACCTTGCCCTCAGTTTTAGAATATCTTCTCATCTCTGATTGGTACAATGACATCTTTATGATGCTGTGACAGTGAAATGACTATCACATGCGATCACACGAGTAATTTTAAACTACCAGTGTAGTAAACATTTGTTTTTACATCTTTATACATTTATATATTTTTTAAATGATTGGTATTACATTTTATCACCACACTTTTATCCATATATTTTTTGTCATAAATAAAATATTTTTATCAGTTCAATTAAAAAAACAACAACAACAACGAAAAAAATTTGCATGTAAACACTCAAAATCTTAACATACAAACTAATATGCAAATATCTTTTCCCCTGTTAATTTTGCTTCATCGTAAAGTGCAAGGCAAAGATACAGTAAACTTTGAAATGTACTACACACAACTTTCGCATCTGAAGCGCATTGTAAGCTTACACACACACACTTACACACACCTTTTAAGTCTCAAATCCAAAGTACAGACTAGGCACAACACCACTAAAGCCTCGGAGGTGTAGAGCGTATAGCTGGCACGCCATGGGTACAGTAGCACAATCCTACCACAGCTGAACATCTACAGCGCCTCACAGTGACAACAACTTATCACAGGGTTTAGCTTCAAAAATGTAAAAAAACAAAACCAAACAAAAAAAAATCAGATATTAAGAAACACTTGTCTTAACGAGAATAGAATATGCTTTTAGCCTCTTTTGCAGATGCAATTTTAAAGCTAAATCATAAAAATATGAACTTGTTCTAAGTAAACCTCTATTTATAATTGCTTTGTGTAAGTATGTCTTTTGTACTTTTTAAAGTACTATATAGGGCTCAAGAATAAAACTAACTTAAAAAGACTAAAGGCATGCAGCTAATTTTTGTGCTAAACTTTAAGTTAGTATATTATTAGTTAACGTGTTACTCAGATTTAACCTTACAGTAAATATTTTTCCAAAGTTCTATTGTGGTTATAAAAATCTTAGTTTTTACTGCACTAAGAAATTATCCTGTAACTTAAACATTTGAATTTTGTGTCTTCACAGAGATAAATGTTTAATACGTAAAAAGCCCAAATAATCTCCATATGAAATTGTGTTTTTGTTCTTTGTGTTGCTAGGTGAAATTTTCCTAACTTAACTACTATATTTTCCAAATGTATTTTAAAGCTTTTCTTATACTCTCTATATTATTGGGTACTCAGATAAATAAAATATTATTTCCATCTGCTTTGGGAACCAACTATACTACTCCAGGTATTTTTAAAGACAAGTTTTCTGCTGGATTTGCAACTCTGACTCACATGACAATTGAGCTTTTGATGAGAAAAACTGATGGGGTTTTTTTTCAAACAATTTCTAAAGTGGAGATGTTTACAACTACGTTTATGGTGTAGGGGTGGCTGAGGCTCAGTGGTTAGAGCAACGGTCCTTTAATGAGAGAGTTAGAGGTTCGATTCTTGGCAGCAGTCACATGTCAAAGTGTGCCCCATCATTGTATAAATGTGATGAAAAGCACTGATTAGACTCTATAAAATGACTTATTCAGATTAGCTTTGCGCTGTGTGGATGGGGAATTAAGGGCACACATTGTGTTTGTAAAGCAGCCTGGCTGGCTAGAAAGGCGCTATATAGGTACAGTCCCTTTACTTGAAATATGGAACTTTTAAGAAATTATGTCACACTTGCACAATGTAACTTAAACCAAACAACAATGGTGCCCTTTTTTCTCGTAAAATAAACTTAACATTAAACTTTGTGTGCTGAAAAACTCAGTAACTGAAGGAACAGTAAACGATATCAAAACAAAGTTGAATTTTGTGAGAACCTTAGGGAAGCTAAGAATGTTCTGTCTGTTTTTGGATATGTTGTTTATGTAGACGTTCTTGCCACTATAGTATGGGTATTTTACTTTTTTTAATCACAGGTTTTTGAGCCATTTTGTCATAACTACAGAAAGAATATCATGCATAGTGTAGACAAAGTTTTGATGGTATTTAGAAAAAGGTAAACATTTTTTGATGCATGGTTTGTATTAGAAAACATTTTAATAAGTTATCTCAACTCTAAATTTTGTCATTTTATCCAGCATTACAGGTTAAAATAACGCAAATACAATAAATCCTAGTGGTTGTTCTGCTTGAATTAACAAGACATCAATCAGTTTAAATGATAATAATAATTAACTCCCTTATTTATGATGTTTAAAGTATAATCTTAGAAGCTTCTGTAAGCACAACAAAACAAAATTCAAGTTTACAAATGCTGAACTGAGCAAACAATCAGAAATTCACTATTTTGAGGCAGTTTTTCACTGTGAGGCGAAGGAAGGCGAAGTTATGCATGCAGGGACACAAACAGTATCAATATGCATGTATGCTAAGGAGTTTTATCAAAGAGGGAAGCAGCAAAGCCAAAACAGCTTCACAGATTTTCATTTGGGAAAATAAGATATACAAAAAATAGATATATATTTGTAATAATAGCTTTTAACCACAGACAAGGCAAAATCAAATACATATTAACCCTTATTCTTATATTACATATACAATCAAAGTAAGTGTAATACATTAAGAAGCTGCAAGGTTCAGTTTGCCCTTGATGCTTCCTCTTTGTGTAAACACCTTCACCAGACATTGCCAAAAATATCAGACTTATTGAGTCATTTCATCTGGTACCATACATTAAAATGCTTTATGATTCAAGTGTAAAACATGCACAGCGGGGTAAAATTAAGCTCCCATAAAAAGTCACGTCTTAGGACTGAGCAATGCACTTTAATTACCTCAGTCAGATCATTTCAAGCTCAATCCTAGATGAAATGACTCACAGCCATTTGTGCAGTAAAACTGCAAAGCTTCGGCCCATACAAGTCCACCGAAGAATCACTTAAACAACAAGAGAACCTTAATGAAATCATATAGAACATTATCATAATTCACAGGTTAATACAAGTCCACACAAGTACATTCCTCTCTGTATTTTTTGCAACATTTAAGATATTCTTCAGTTCAGTAGACAATGCTGAGATCTCTCAGTTTGTTCATTTTGATGGTTTGTTGCTGTTGGAGTTCTCATGGCAGTAGCAACAAGAAATAAATATGCAGTCCAAAGGCTATTCAAAATCTTAAGAAAAATAATTAAGGAAAGAAGAAATTCAGACATTGTAACAACTTACAATAGTAAAATAGATTTGATACACATGACATGCGAGAAAAGCACCACGTATATATTCATTGTCACACGCTGTTGTTCCACGCCTCCCTGGTTTTCACTTTAACTCGCTGCTGGCCACACCCACAAAATAAAAAGCAGAGTGACAGCGATGAAGCAAAGGAACACAAAGCCAGGCCCTTTTTTAAAAAACTCCATAGCAATAGAACAAAATTCCCTTGATGGTCTGAAAAAAAGGCTGACAGAAAACTAAAACTAAAAGCAAAAAGCTTAAAAGTTGGGAAGAAGGTGCAACTTCTGTTTCTAAGACCTCTGTGAAGCCGCAGGGCATCAGAATCAGAGCGGAGGACGATGAGAGGGGTGCAGGCCACCCCTTGTTAAGTTCCCTACATCATCCATCAGTTGCCTGAGGAATCTGCCTCCGCAGCCCCACCTTTGATATCCCATGCTCCTGTAGGAAAGACAAAAAAATAAATATAAATTGCTTGTATCTCTTCTCTCTTGACAAAAATATATGTACAAGTACCAATACAAAAACAAACAAAAAACTACTTTCTCTTCCTTTAGAGTAGTTTCTTATTTTTCCCCAACTTTGGCTCTGGAAATTAATTTGGTTTTAATAAAGATTCAATATTTGCTGAGCTGGAACCATCCATCTGGCATCACCAGTGACTGACAGATCTGATGCCCAGGCTGTTACACCAAAGCCAATGCTCCCTTCCCACTGGATGACAATCCCCCGTACCCTCTCCACGACCTATTAGAATGTGACTGGACTGGAGCAAATTTGGAAAACCTCCTTCAGTGTAAAGTTGTTACTTCATGATGCTGCACACTCTTAGTGCTAATCAAACAAGTTTTTTCCTTGCTAGTATCTATGTTCCTGAGGCCATCTCTTGTACTCACAGCTCACTGTATATATCTGCAGAACATACCTATAACAACACCACCACCACTTAGGCTCAGGAGCACAACCTGTCCAAGACGCAAGTTTCAAATAACTGCCTCAGGACGCAGCTACGTGAAAGATGGTGCCAGCTAGAATGATGCTAAAGCCACGGTTATCACATCTGTGCTGTTTCCACCAACTTCTCACAATCTGTGGAGTTTTTCAATATTGTAATGTATGTATATAATGTTTCTGGGCTTCCTCCATTAGCTAAGGAGAAGGAAACACCCATCAGCAGCAAGAGGATCCAGGTGAAGGGGTTTTATTTGCAGAAACATGGCCACATCTTATCCTTCTTACTCCTTAGTCCAGCTGATCACAGTGCTGCATTTATTGGTGTATGGGATTGGTTGTTGCAGCTGTGTTGTGAGAGCCTTTAAATAATTTACTTGAAGCACTGCCAGCACAGTGTGGGTGTAATGAAGCCAGAGTATGATGACCAACTTTAAATTCTCAACAACCAAGACCATAGGTGTCACCATATTTTGTTCATGCCCAAACCCAATATTGACCTATCACACTCTAACACATGCAATAGGAAGCCCATTGTAAACTTAACATGTGCCTGAAGACTTTGCCAAGACCCCACAAAGACCATCCATGTTGATCTTTTTTTTTAAAACATGACAGGTTGGGAATGAGGTGCTGCCTAAAGTGGAGGAGTTTAAGTATCTCAAGGTTTTGTTCACGATTGAGGGAAGAATGAAGAGTGAGATCGGGATGGTAGCTGGACTTTCCCTTAGAGATAAGGTGATTTGTTTGGTTTCGTGGGAGAGAGTCGGAGTAGAGGCGCTGCTCCTTGAGGTGTTTCGGGCATCTGATAAGGATGCCCCCTGGATGCCTCCCTAGGGAGGTGTTCCGGGCATGTCCAGGAGAAGACCCAGGACACACTGGAGAGACTATGTCTCTCTGCTGGCCCGGGAATGCTTTGGAAACCTCCAAGAAGAGCTGGAAGAGGTGGCTGTGGAAAGAGATGTCTGGGCCTCCCTGCTCAAGCTGTTGCCCCCTGACCTGACTCCGGGGAAAGTGCTAGATAATGGATGGATGGAGGGTAGCAGGCTCATCATCTAGTGTGATGGAGGCTTAAGACTCTAGCATACTCTGGAATATTTAAGGACTACTTTTGTAAAATTCCAGCAACAGAGATAGAAGGTCCAGTATCCTGGTGCTGTTTTAGAGAAAATGTAAAATCATTCGTTTGAATTGCAAATGTTTTATTGTGAATGCCATTTTTTTTATTAGCTATAAAAAGAAAAATTGTTTTTAATGCTTTTAATTATAGATGTAAATTGGTCAAAATTGGACCAGAAAGGTTAGAGCTTTACAAAAAGCAGATTCAGCTCTGTAAATGACAATATTGATTCTGTAGCTCTGCACAAGGATCTATAAAATAGTGGGAGTATTTTTTTGTCAATTGTCATCCCTTTTCATTGAAATGCAACTAATATAGATTACATGTTATTCTAAAACATGATGAGTTGACACATGTTGTGTTCCTGATGGCTCTTCTACCTGACAGAGAACTGTTGGACTTCTGTTTGTGAAGCTTCTCTTTTTCTTTCTTAGTTTTCGGAATAATCTTCAGCTTCATACTGCTGCCGCTGCTTTTACTGCTGCTCCTCACAGAGTCCTGAAATCCACACAGACAGTTGGACTCAAGGATGTTCTGATGCTGCGACAGATGAGCTGCTACTAGTTAGTGCCTTTGTGGGCTGCTTGGACAGATTATGATGATACCCCACCTCCTCGGAGCACTGCATGAGCGGACAGATCCAGTGGATGTCGTCCAGCTTGTTGAGCTCGGCGCTCAGGCTGTTCAGAGTCAGGTGCAGCTCTTCTTCCTCAGGAGAGTCCAACTAAAGAGGAAGTGATGAAAGATGTTTGTGGATTTATAAATAGGTTAAATTTGATTCATTGTTGCAGCTGTAGGGCTACAAAAAGAAAAAAAATCAACACCTGTTCACTTTACCTCCTGTCTTCATTGTCAGTGAAACTAAACATCTGTTAACGTGGCAAAACAGCTATGTTTATGACTTTTTAATCAAACTACAAGTACTTATGCTAATTTACTCAGCTTGTTGCACAACGTAATGCTCATCAGAACTTTCTTTTCAGGAAAGGAGAAAACAAAAGGTGAAATCAGTGAAAGCTAAGTCCATTTTCTTAAAAACAACAAGCAAACAGCTGCTGGTACGTTTGCTATTCTGCACAAAAGCCTGTTGTTATTAGAGGAACATTTGCACATAGTGATTGAGCAAAGACAGGAGACAGCTGAGACTGAAATGTGAGACGTCTTCAGCAGCACTAGGGGACATTAGAAAGAAGACTGTGATGAAGCAGGTGACTCGTACCAGTAGTTTTCCATCCAGCAGCATCCTGGTCTCAGCCTGCAGGACTTTACTGCTGTTGACAATCTCTACCGCTGTGCTGCGGCTCAAACACTAAAAACACAAAACACCACAACTTTTTTACCGACCTAACTGTGCTGCGTGTGGCTCTGAGCAAATCAGTGCCAAAAAATGTACATTTACCAGCTTTTCTAATCTTTGTTGTTACCATTTTCAAAATTGCACCATTGCATTTCAGGTTAACAGGTTGCAACACATAAGTTGACATTAGATCTAAACATAGCTGAAAATCTGTCCTCTCTATTAATCAATCTGTTCATCTGTCGGGCTTGACTCGACGTCGTACCTCAAGGCTGGAAAGTTTGGCCTCTGTCAGCACCAGGGCAGTGGCGTTGACAGCATGAGCCAGCTCCTGCTCCACCAACTTGTGCGTCTTTGCTGCGTCACGGATTCTGGGAAGGTAATAAAGAACAAGAATAAATTTTGATTAGCATTTTAGTAAGATGAAATACACAATTACAGATATCATTTCAGCTTGTTTTTCTTCCTTTGTGACTGAACTTAGAACTTCTTTTATACTTAGTCGGGTAAAGTAAATGTATTTAAGGATTTTCAGAAGACTGAGTGCCCTCCAAACATCTTTAAGTTTACCACATTTATCATCCTAGAAAACATGGAAGAGTAGCTGGGAGGACTTAACAGAAAACAAAATGAACAGGAATATCTAACAGCCAACATTTAAATGTGATGCAAATTGCTTAGAAATAGAAAAAAAAATAAAAAAAGAAAGTCACTTTGGTGCATATAATAAAAATGTTAATATATACTTTTTTATTGCAGTGGGATAACAGATTCCCCCAAATGTAGAAAAATATTTGATTAGTTTTTACTTTTCCCCTCTGAAGGTATGGAGTATAGAGAGCAATTTCGGCCAAAATTAAATAAATTAAAGAATGGGTAAAATAACTAAATAAATGAGTAAAATAAATCAAAAAAGAGTAAAAAAAACATTTATTTATTTTCATTTATCCCTTTATTCATTTTCCCAATTTTACTTTTCCTATTTTTCATTTACCCTTTTATTGAAAAATTGATTATCTTCCCATTTTCCAATTCCTCTTATTCATTTAGTATTTCCTTATTTTCTTATTTATCACATACACTTTTCCAATTCTCATTTTCCAATTCTTCGTCCCT
>NC_051436.1:23901593-23926172 GCF_001649575.2 Kryptolebias marmoratus
ATGCTCCCGGCATTCTGATGTTAACAGGATGTGACGTCACATCTCTTCTTCGTGAGTTATTTGGGGTTATTTTGGTTAGATGAATCTAACCAATAGGCTGACAGTGTAGCCTGAAGACACCGCCCCTCATTAACATATTAAAACAGGGACGAAGAATTGGAAAATGAGAATTGGAAAAGTGTATGTGATAAATAAGAAAATAAGGAAATACTAAATGAATAAGAGGAATTGGAAAATGGGAAGATAATCAATTTTTCAATAAAAGGGATTAATGAAAAATATGATAAGTAAAATTGGGAAAATGAATAAAGGGGTTAATGAAAATAAATAAATGTTTTTTTTACTCTTTTTTTAATTTATTTTACTCATTTAATTAGTTATTTTACCCATTTTTTAATTTATTTACCCATTTTTTAATTTATTTAATTTTGGCCGAAATGGCTCTCCATATGAAGGTGCTGCAGCTCTTTAAGTTGTTAAAAAGCAACATGTTCTTAGATTTAAATAATGTTTGATTTATTGTGAAAAGCACAAAATAAATAAATCTATTGACACGTCTAAAAAAAGTATTATAGAAACTTTAAAATAAGTTTACAGGACGTTAAAATCTTTTGTTAGAAAGTATATATTTTTTACCATTTCACACATTTTTATAGTAATAATAATAATAAACACTATGATTACATTAGGCCTTTGCAGCGCTTAGCTGATCGGGCCTGATAATAATAAGTTACTATTAATATTATTATTATTAAAAAGTCAAACCTAAACTTTAGGTCTTTTTTGTAGTTTTCTAAGTATATTTGCTGTGTTTTATCAAATGTCCACGTTTTTTTCCTTTTTCTTAGTCAGTTTTTTTTACCTGCAGCTGTAAAATCAGGGTTTTGATGTGTAGTATAGTGAAATGTTAGAATTATTTTCAGTGGAGTTCAGTGCAATAGTTATAAACAGTCAATATCTTACATGTTGCAGATAGCTTTTTGAACTACTTCAGTTTGGAGAAATAGATTTTATTCAGCCTGGTTTGATGGGTCGTCTGTAAGGGGCCGAGGCCAAAGTGGAATGTTGTCATTAAAACTTGAATCTCAGAATTTTTTACAGCTGTTCATATAAACACTAATTTATCTATTTTTATGTTGTTATTAGTTTTGCAGCACACAGTTGTTCATGTAGAATCATTATATCATTGCTGGAAGTGCCCAAATTCGTCCAGAAGCATTACAGCTAGCTGGTGCTACTGCAGTTTGTGCTGGCAAAAAACGACAGTATTCTATGTGGAAAACCTAAAGCTAAATTCATAGTGATGTAAAGGTTTTTAAAGTTGTGACGCTTAAGTTGTTCTAGGATGTCAGTCACTTTCAGATTATCATCTGTTAGCTCATCGGTCAGATGAGGTCATTCAAAAAGCTATCTGCAACAGATAATATTATCTGTTCATAACCTTTCCAAAGCACATGTTTTTTAAGAATAGGAACTGGATGGTCACTTTAGGAAGATGTTAAAAATGTATGCTCTGCTCTCTGAAAGCTCTATGCCAGAGTTATGCTTCGGTCTGTTCGACTTTGCAATAGTCTGTACATAAATAGTCTGTGGAATTGTGCATCTTAAACATTTTTAAATTGAACTGTATGAAGAAATATAAAAATACAGATTAAAATGTGACCTGTATACATTAATCAAAAATAAAATGGGAATAAATCATTAAACTGTGTAATTTATGCCAGTAATTAATCACATTTAAAGCATAACAAAAATGTTTTCCTTTAAAACAAAACATTTGCGTCTTGTATTCACAGCTGGTAATACTAGAGTCAATTATCCTAAATCTTTTTGCATCAGGACACACTTATGTTGAACACAGACCAGACATCCAATCCCAGTAAACCCACACGAGTGAACCAAATATTTCGTACTTGTTAATAAGCGTGTCAGCCACGATTCCCAGCTGCTGGACCTGAGCACACTCCTCCTCCGTCAGATACTCCATGGACTGCTGGGAGTTAAGGCGGGGCCTGGCGGCGCGGTAGGTGTCAATCTTTCTTTTGTCCTCCCATGATTTAAGCGTGCTCTCAAACGCCTGGTTGGACAGAGACAAAGAAAGTTCAGGCTGGTTGACTTTATCACCTCAGTAAATAAAAACTACCGTGCAGTTAGTCTAAGTCATCCAAAGTGCTTCTCTGAGCAGAGTAAAAAGTCAGCAGAGGCACATTATTGTCTGAATAACCAAAAAATAGAAGGAACTTTTTAAAAACAACTTGCTTTAATGTATATGTTGTTGTCTTAGTTTTTATTTCTATTAATTGTGTATTAATATTAACATTGACAGTTTTTATTTTTATTATTTATTTGAATACATTATTTTTTTTAATCAAATAAATAAATAAAAAATAACACTACATTAACCGACATTATGTTTAAGTATATATTTTGTTATTTTATTGGCATCTATTATTATCATAATCAACATCATTATCATGTTTGTTTAATTAAACTGTTTGTTTTTTACATTTATCTTTATGCGTTTACTCTTTTTTGGTATTATTTTTTTATTTGTATTCATTCATCCATTTTCTGACTCTTATCTGTGATCGGGTCGCAGAAGAAACATGTTCAAAGGCCAAACATTACTATTTTTTATTATTATTACTGACGCTGACATTTTTTTATACTTAACTTGAATATTTGTATTATAAATGGATTATTATTTTTATTTACCAAGTACTATTTTATTATGTATTTATATTTTATCTTTTCAGTTTTTAATTTTTTGTAATAATATTGACATCTAGTATTTTTTGATAAATAATTTTACATTATTGAATTATCGTGTTTTCTATATTTATGTACAATTTATTATTTATTTATGTAATTATAGTTTTTATGTACATGTTATAAAGATTGTCATTCATTTTTCTACTAATTTTCCTTTATTTTTTTTCCATTTTTCCTTTATCTTCTTGTGATATCGTTTTCTTTTACATTTGTTTATTTTTTATTTACGATCCTACTTTTATTGTGTGTACAAAGTGGTTGAATCAGGTAAAAGTCCCACATGAACATAAATCAACAAGATAAAACTTCATTGAACTTGTAGACATCCAGCAGGAACCGTGTGTTCAGCACACACACACACACACACACACACACACACACACACACACACACACACACGTCAATATTTTACTGAATACAGGTTAAACCCAGTGAACCAACAGTCTCCACTCTTGTGTTCGAGGAGGGATACCATGGAAACGAACTGGCCAAATGTACTCGACTCAGAAGAGCTCTCAGAGGTTTGCGCAGCATGAAGAGAGAGCAAACACAGAGAGGATGGATTGGATTTAAGAAGTCCCAAAATAGAAAGAGTCAACAACATGAGCAGAGAGGTGCAGCCAGGAAGGGAAGTGGATTTTCAGCTTCAACATTTATGACATAAAAACAAATATTTTAAAGAAGACTCCTTTTCTCTCTCTATGTTTCATCTGCAAGCAGCAGACATTTACACACTGACAACCTGTCCGTATAAAAACTGATTTTTGTATGAAGTTACACAGTAAATTGCTCACATCTGACTTGGATCTTACCCGGTCTCTGGTAAGCATCTGAGCTCGGTTCTTGTGAACAATCTTGACGATGCCAGGAGGCTGAATCCAGGCCTCTCCGTCCACCTGCACAGGAACCCCCTCGTCCCCCAAGATGGTAATCTTCACCTGGCGGCACTGAGAGTGTGTAATAAAAAGAAACAACAGCTGTCAGAGAGGATGTTTTTTGTTCATACAATCATGTTCTTAAAATCACACTGAACATTTCATGTGATTCTAGCAGATATAAAACTTAGGCAATGGGCTTAAAAATGCATATATTTCTCTGTTTTGAATATTTTATTGCTACAATTATTGTAATGTTTGGTTTGATGATTTGTGATATGTTTAATCTTCTTGATCATTTTCTTTAACAAAAAACACCATCGCACCATTGTGTGTGCTTTGACCCAATTAGTCCTATGCAGGAACACATAACTTTAAATCTCCTCCTTTACAACTAAACAAAAAAATTATTGTACCTGAACTAACAAAATAAACAGAAAAACTGCACTGAACACTGCACACCCAATAATGACACCCCCCCAGACATCTCTGCTTGAGCAGAGTAAAACAAACAGTTTGTTTTCCACTCGTTATCACAGCTGTAGTCATGAAATGCTCAGCCTGCCCTGATTCAATCAATCAACTGTTTAAGGCAGCTTTATACTCTGTGTGTGTGTGACTGTGTGTGACTTTGTGTGTTACCTGTGCGATGCGGTGGTGCTGCAGGTTGATGACTCTAGACATGGCCATCTGCATGCTGCCAAAAACTGCCACCACCTCCAGCTTCTTATCATCAAACGACGGAGCGCCAAAGTTCTGAGGTAACAAGAAAACAAAAGTCACTTTCTTACAGATAAACTGAAAATATAAACAAATGTTCCTTTTTTGTATAAATAAGCTTTAAGTTTGAATTTTTTAATGTTCTGGATCTATTTTACTCACATTGTCCTCCTTGGTGCCGCCCCAGAAGTTGATCCCACCAGCATAGCTGGGGATGTTGAGAACAGCCAGCCCCTGCAAACTTGGCAGAGAAATGGAAACCCCGTCACACTGCGGAGAGACGAGAAAGGGATGTCAGACTTTTATTCAAAACAGAAACAGGTAGTTTTACTTTTATTTAAGAAGAATCCCTCCAAAACAGTGAAAATCTGACCTCCAGTTGAACTCTTTGCTCCAGGTTCTTGTATGTCTTCTGGACCAGTTCTTTGGTCCCCAGAACCCCGTACCACATCATGTTCTTTGTGCGACTACTGCAGATGGAGAGAACCAATAAGACCACATTTCCAGACTCTGCTACTATCTTTACTTGCTCTACTCCCCATGTTTATATTTGTAATTATTGATATCATTAACATGTGTTTTTCTTTGTCTTTCTTTTATAGAAACTACACCAGGACGAGTCATTCTATGTTTGCCTGTCCTGTAACACCTCAGCCGGTCGAAGCAGATGGTCAATCGAATTATTAGCACAAAATTTCTGGATGCAGATGGCTGCTCGTTCCGAGCCTGGTTCTGCTGGAGATTTCTTCCTGTTAAAAGGGAGTTTTTCTTTCCACTATTGCCATTGTGCTGCTCAGGATGAGAGACTGTGACAAAGGGAAGATCCAATGCAATCTTCTGGCTTTCTTAGATAGATACTTTTATTAATTTGGCTTTTATAATGTATGTGAATGTTTTTGTACAGTGCCATGAGATGACTTTTGATGTGAATTGGTGCTATATCAATAAACTGAATTGAACTGAATGGAATTAAATCTAGCTTTAGAATTAACAAGATAAAACTTCATTGAACATAAAATAAGAACAATGAGGATAAATTTAGTTACTGTAGATGATAAAAAAAAAAGATTCAACATTTAGTTTTTTTTCCATTTTATGTTACAGTGGACATGTTAATTATGTTTCCGTATTTGAAAGAACATATTTGAGAATGTAGTCACAACCAAAAATAGTTGTAGCAATGGCACTTTGAGAAAAACAAAACATGAGGAAAATAATTTGTTTTCATTTTTTAAATTTTGAGAAAGTAAAAACATGGAAAACAAAGTCAAAATGACAAGACTAAATTTATTTTAGGATTAAAAGAGGACTTAAAAACCAAATCAATGTTGATGCAAAAACCGATGATGGTCTTATGTTTTGTATAAATGATCTAGTGACTTTATACTTCAGAACAGGGTCCAAGAATAGGAATATTTTTTGCCTTTTAACACAAACATAATTTGGTAATAAGCATCAGTAGTTTAAAAAGACTGTTCTGTAACTTTGCATCTGGAGCTCTAAATAATTTCTTAAATTTCCTATAAGTTTCTGAACAAACTTTTAAATGTGCCAACACAGCTACTGTCTAAAACTCCAACATACATTAACTTTTGTCTTCAAAACCCAACAGTAATTTGGGACTTAGTTTTGAAACAATCTAAGATGACAAAATGTTGATGTTAAGATGTACAAACTGAATAAGAGCAGAGTAAAAATTATGGGAGTAAGAAGAGTTTGAAAATGTTTGGGAAAGTTTAGATAGTTGAAAAGTTACTTTGTGTATTATCATTAGATAGGTTGAATGTTTTGTGTTAAAAGCTTTAAATATGACAAAACTTTACCAGTGACTGTGTAAAAATATAGACGAAATCAATAATCAGCATGATGCTAGGTTAATGCATCTGTTGGTATACCTGCACTTTTTGGGATGCTCATCTCTCTTGTTGTTGAACTCAAGAGAGATTTTGGCGTCCAGGCCAATGCCGAAGTAGTTATTCATCACACACTTCTCTGTACATTGTCTATAGATAAATAGAAACTGTTTATTAGTGTATAATGATGCACACATGCATAGCATGAGCATGAAGAAACACACACAGACTTACACTGAGTCCTCGCTAAAGGAGACAGCATTGAGACTCTCTGGTTTCTCTAAGACGATGGGGGATGTGGGACTCAGACCTCCTGGACCTAAACAGAAACAGGATGAATTCATAAAAACTCTTCACAGGTAAAGTCCTTTCAGTACTTTTGTCACTGGATAAGATGCCTTCAAACCATCACCAACAGAATCTGGTTCTTCAAGTTTCCAAATGTTCAAAGATTGTTCTTACGTTTTCAATAACTTAGAACTGCTGCAGAGTTAAATTTAAAATGATACTTACGTGGCTCAGCATCCTTCAGCTCCTCACTGTTCTCCCTTTTAATGGAGGATGAGGACGGCACCCTCTGAACCTGCGTGTGTCGGTTCTGCTCGTCCACCACTAGAACAACACTTAAGTCAGTAAAGCAAACGCTTGTATGTGGAAGAAAACAGCAAACACCTACTGGTTGCGCTGTTACCTTTCTCAGCCTGTTCAATGATCTGTCTCAGAGCTTTCTTCAGGCTGTTGGCTCTGAGCATCAATTGCTCCTTGGATCGATAAGTTTTGCCCTCTGAACCCGACTCGCCACCACTTTCACTGGGACTGGAGCCTTCCTGGCTTTGAGAGGAACCTGCTGGTACCACCTAGATAAAAACAAAGTATAAAGGTGCTTATAAGCTGTGAAATCTACAGAGAGTTGCAAAAGTATTCACCCTCCTTAGCATTCTTGTAGTTTTGTTGCCTTACAACCTGGAATTTAAATGGAATTTTGGAGCGTTTGCCTGTTTTTTTTACCCGACATAAATGCTACTTTGAAGATGTAAAATATTTTTTGTGAAAAAAAAAAAAGTAATTAGGCAAAAACAGAAAACCTGACCAGTTTTCTAGGCCCTGCTGATGAAAAACATCCCCACAGCATGATGCCACCACCACCATGCTTCACTGTGGAGGTGGTGTTCACAGTGGGATAAAAGGTTTGCAATGGACGTGGTGTTGGACAAAGAGTTCATTTTTAGTTTTATCTGAGAACAGCAGCTTCTTCCACATGTTTTGACAAATTCCAAACTGTCTGACTTACACTTACCTTTATTAGGTACATCTTGCTAGTACAGGGTTGGACCCCCTTTTGCCTTCAGAACTGCCTTAATCCTTTGCGCTATAGATTCAACAAGGTACTGGAAACATTCCTCAAAGTCTGGTCCATATTGACATGATAGCATCACGCAGTTGCTGCAGATTTGTCGTCTGCATATCCATGATGCGAATCTCCCGTTCCACCACATCCCAAAGGTGCTCTACTGGATTGAGATCTGGTGACTGTTGAGGCCATTCGAGTACAGTGAACTCATTGTTGTGTTCAAGAAACCAGTCTGAGATGATTCATGCTTTATGACACGGCGCGTTATCCTGCTGGAAGTACCCTTCAGAAGATGGGTACACTGTGGTCATAAAAGGATAGACATGGTCAGCAACAATTCTACAGGTAGGCTGTGGCGTTGACACAATGCTCAATTGGTACTAATGGGCCCAAAGTGTGCCAGGAAAATATCCCCTACACCCTTGCACCACCACCACCACCACAAGGCTGAACTGTTGATACAAGGCAGGATGGATCCATGCTTTCATGATTCTGACCCTACCATCCAAATGTTGCAGCAGATATCGAGACTCATCAGACCAGGCAACGTTTTTCCAATCTTCTATTGTCCCATTTTGGTGAGCCTGTGAGAATTGTAGCCTCAGTTTCCTGCTCTTAGCTGACAGGAGTGGCACCCGGTGTGGTCTTCTGCTGCTGTAGCCTATCTGCCTCAAGGTTCAACGTGTTGTGCAGTCAGAGATGCTGTTCTGCATACCTCAGTTATAACGAGTGGTTATTTGAGTTACTGTTGCCGTTCTATCAGTTCAAACCAGTCTGGTCATTCTCCTCTGACCTCTGGCATCAACAAGGCATTTGCGCCGACAGAACTGCTGCTCACTGGATACTTTCTCTGTTTTGGACCATTCTCCGTAAACTCTAGAGATGGTTGTGCATGAAAATCCCAGTAAACTAGCAGTTTTTGAAATACTCAGACCAGCCTGTCTGGCACCATAAACCATACCACGTTCAAACTCACTTAAATCACCTTTCTTCCCCATTCTGATGCTTTGTTTGACCTGCAGCAGATTGTCTTGGCCATGTCTACATGCCTAAATGCATTGAGTTGCTGCCATGTGATTGGCTGATTTGACATGTGCATTATTGAGCAGTTGGACAGGTGTACCACAGGGTTTCCCCCAGAAAAGAGGCTAAGCCTGGTGGTAGGTGGCCGATTGCCGGCCAACCGTAATTTAGTAAAAAAAAAAAAAAAAATTATTAAAATTGGCAGGAAAGTAGAAAATATGGCTATTTATTATGTGATATTGTAAGATATTTGTGCTAAATATTTACACAACTACAGTTTTACAAAAATGACCTTTTGTAATAGTTTTTTTGAACAAAAATACAATTAAAATAACTACGAACTGTTTGCACCTAATTTAAAAAGTGCATTATAAGCCTGGCAGGCCGCCAGGCTTATAATGCACTGGGGGAAACCCTGTACCTAATAAAGTGGCTGGTGAGTGTATGTTCATTGGTAACTCTAAAACTGTCCCTAGGTGTGACTGAAAGTGTGAATAGTAGTTTGTCTTGTTTGTCTTCATGTGGCCCTGTGATGGACTTGCGACCTGTCCAGGGTGTCCCCTGCCTTATCTGATAATGGAATTATCTGTGGGATGTTTAGGGTTCTAACCTAACCTTATCTATACTGATCTGTACTTCTCCACAACTTTGGCTCTGACCTGTTTGGAGAGTTCCTTGGTCTTCATTATGTCTCCTGCTTGGTGGAAGCCTGCACTACTTAGGTCCTGTTTACACGTGAACGATCTCCTGAAAATGTTTTTTCCCTGTTTACATGGCAACTATATCCTCCTTAAATTCACTGTAGTTTCCATGACAGGTCACTAGCTGGCACTGTGATTCCGTCTTCAGTCTTTCAAGTGTGAAAGCAGTTATTTCAAAAATAGTGAATACACAAACATTCACTTGGAACGACAGAGAGGTTGAATTGTTCCTACATGTTGAAAAGGGTGAGAAGCACAGTCAATACTCTGCTAACCACCATTGTTATTGTTGTTGATCTACTATCACAGCACAGAAAATCTATTGACTGCAGCCATCCATAGTGCGCATGGGCAATATTGAACTAATATGATTTTGGGAGTATCCAAAAAACATTTTGGTGTCGAAGAGTCTGATCACTGTTGTTGTGTATATGAAAGGCTGAATTGCAACAAAAATGTTCCAGTTCCACCTAAAACCAGCATTGTGTAAACTGGGCTTTAGAGGTGTTGATTCTAGGGTCCATCAGAATAGTTTTATATAGACTGAAATTCTCTGACACTTAAGATCTACCTGTAAGCAATCTTATTTAACCAACTATTTGGCTTCTAAGCAAAGGGGAAAAATACATATGCATGTACCACTTTTCTGTTTAATATTTTTTAGAATTCTGTCAAAGAAGGTCTTATTTTTCCCTATTTAAGATCATTTACAATCAAATTGAAAATTCATTTAAATTCCAGGTTATAAAACAACATAACAGAAAGAGAACTGAAGAGGGTGAATATGTTTGCTGCCCAATGCATAAAATACACAGATATTTACATATTAAGTGCCTGCTTGTAAAATAACAGATGTTAGCTTCTATGAACAGATCAGCATTAAAACCACAACACATTTGTGTTTTAACTTCCTGCTTCAGTGCTGAACATCTCTTGTATCCTTGACAATAAGAGGCAGCGCCTAATATTATTTTACAGGCAGAGCTGCGGCAGGATGAGTGTCTTTTGAACTTTCAGTTTTAGTGAGCAGGAGCTTAATATTGTACTGACACTTTCAAGGCCCTGCTGTTTATTTTTCCAACATCTAAATTAGTCTGTGAATAAGAAAAAAACACCATGGGGGTCAGAGATGCTAAAAAGATTATGTGTTGTTGAGATCATGGAGAAAACTAAAGCCACTGCTTTTAATGCAGTTCAAGTATTATCACCCAGAGCTCAGAAAGACCAATAAAAACTTTAAAGAGGGTGAAAGAAATACACTTCTTTTTCCAAATAGTTATTGAGTCTATAAGGTGTCAGTATGCTATGCTAACATGAAAAATTGCAGCTTATACAACTGAAAGAGATGAGAAAATTGAAGGAATAGTTTAGATCTTGTGAAGTGAAGTTCATTGTAAGAGTCTAATTCTGAATGAACTAATGTGTAACGGCTAGTCCAAGTAAAGCCAAGATGAAAGCAGATTGCTGCTCTTTTAATACAACTTGAATCTCAAAAATGTTATAGATTTTAAAACAGCAAACGCTTTACAGTGCTTTCAATTTCACATTACACATGTACTTACAACAAACTCTACGATTTTTTGCAAGCCACAAAAGCAGCAGCAGCTGCTAGCTTTAGTGCCTCCAGTGCAGCCTGGAGCACTTTTGTTGGGAATATCATAATATTTCTGTCAGAATAATTGTAAAATATGAAACTGATGATGGTGTAAAGGTCTTTAAAATAGTGCTTGCATGAACCACTCTGAAATATTTGAGATTAGAGTTCTTTCAGGATGGCCAAAATTCACTTTGTTCTTGGTCATACTTGGTCCACTACTTTCAATAAACATGTCCAACTTCTCTTTTTGTGCAAAGATCCTGTTATACCCTGTATTTTTAGTATTTACACCAATCATGTCAGATTGCTCTGCTTCTTCTTCTGATAACAACCTCCTGATAATACATTATGCTGATATTTACCTGTGCCTCTGCTTCTTCACTTAAGGCCTTGACCAAGGAGTCGAGCTTCTCGTTCAGCAGTGCACACTGGGAGATGAGACAGAGAAAGCGATAAAAAACAGGGTATTTTCATTGTTAATACTGGCTCCTCTGGCCAACTGAGAATCACATGAACAGAGTGTAAATTTAGAGATAAGAGCTGCACAGCACATCTTAAGTCCTCATTTTGTGTGGCTGCAATAAGACCTAAACACAGTATGAAGTTAAAACATGCTCCTATTCAGTTTATAAAAGACTTCTGTTTAGAGAGGAACTACATGAATTTCCTGTCAGCCACCAATGGAGCGTCACATTTTTTAGAAAATAACAAATTAGCAGATAAAAGCTGCTTGGATTTGAAGAATCCTCAAAAGTGTCTGCTGACTGAAAATATTTTGAAAAGTCTTATTAAAACATATTTATCCTTCAAATTGAGTCTGAAACATTTGACTGATTTGATTAAACAAAACCTTTGTTTAGTTATCTTAGATTGAGAAGTATGAGGTGCTAATGTAGCTGAACCCACCAATAGTATTGTTAGAATTAGTTTGGACATGAAATCATTTTCCACTAACAGAAGAATTATGAAGAAATTAAAATGAAAAACACCAATTTACCCATTTTCATATTGTACAAAAGTAATTCAGAGACTGCTGTGGGGTAAATACAAGCTGCTGATACAGAACATCATGTCATTGTTAACCCACCCACTTGGCCATCCATCCATTCATCAATCCATCCATCCATCCATCCATCCATCCATCCATCCATCCATCCATCCATCCATCCATCCATCCATCCATCCATCCATCCATCCATCCATTTTCTTTACCCGCTTTTCCTTTCTGGGTTGCAGGGAGCTGGTGTTTATCTCCAGCAGTCACTGTGCGAGAGGCGGGGTACACCCTGGACAGGTGGCAAGTCCATCACAGGGCCACATAGAGACTAACAACCATTCATGTTCTCACTAACACCTAGGGACAATTTAGAGTTACCAATTAACCTAACATGCATGTTTTTGGTTTGTGGGGGGCAACCAAAGTAAGTCATTTTCATTTTTACCAACATATTAATAAAAAAATAAATAGATAAATAAATGGACTTTGTTTTTTCTTGTTCAGTTGTTTGAACAAGTTCCTGATCTTTCTATGCTAAATTGTGTTTTTGTTCATTCTAGAAAAGTTTATACTTTGGTACAGGCAGAAACAATGTATACATATAGTTTGCTTGGTAATATTTTGCATCTTGTTTACCTTGGTGTAAAATTAAAATATTAATTTGAACACAAAAGTCAAAATTAAAAAATAGTAAATTACACTGTAAATTTTTCTAACAGATGTTCAGAAAGACTAGTGTAAAAATGCAGCTTTACTTTAGATAGATATTTGTGGTTAATGTTAGTGTAAATACTCATAGAAAACATGGAAACCATTTTAGATTTGGATCAGATCTAAGATCAAACTGCAAGCGAACCCAGTGAGTTCTAGCATTTTAATAGCCTAAGCTGATACAAGTAGTAGTTAACTGAAAAAACACCATTTTGAAACTCTGCTAGCCTCGCCTTACTTCTGTTCATGTTTGGATCTAATTACAATATAAGCTATTGTCTCTTCTAAGCATTTTTTTTAAAGTTGCTTAAAAGAAAATGAGACAAGGTGTGCTTAACTGGCAGAGAGTCATTAAACTAGACTACTTTGTCATTGGAAGGAGGTGGTAAAAGTTAGGTAACACATGAATAAAGGGATGATAGTGCGCATGTGCCAACGTGTATGCAGCCTGTTGCGGTTTCTGCTTGTCTTTTTACTTTTAATTTTTTTTTACAATTTTTTTTATGAGTTTTTATTTTTTCCTACATCATTTTTTTTAAGGTAACAAGAAGCTCCTTTTAACAATGCTGATAAAGAGAGTCTTGGTCCTTTTCTACACTATGGAAATTCTTCTTTTACTCAGGCACAACAACTTGGCCGCAATGTTTACAGCAGGGATCAGCTGACTGAGCTGAAGCCGACCGGCATTGTGTCTAGACCCAAAGAAATTTCCAAAGAGATCTGGAGAAGGACACTCCGAGGTTGTAAGGGAGGAAACAAGGAGCAGAGGAGAAAAATCAGAAAGAAACAACAGAAGATTATGGAGAAGAGGCGTTATAATCCGTTTTTCCCCTTCGTTACCAGGACATTCCTGACAGCAATGTTTCCATTATGGGCTTCCAGTCTATTCGGGCTTACTGAGAGCGGTAGGCGAAAAGGAGGGGGCTTGCCATTCTGGCAAACAACCATTGGTGCCATCCTGCTCACATAACGATCAAAGAGCGAATCTGTTGCCCGGATGTTGAACTTTTGGCAGTTGGTCTATGTCTGTTTTACTTGTCCCGTGAATATTCCCATGTTATAATGGTGACTGTTTACATTCCACTCTCTGCTCACTCTACGGTGGCCTGTGATGTCATCTACTCCGCTATAGCTCGTTTGCAGATGGGTCACCCGACTGCATTCATCGCTGTCTCGGGTGGTTTTAATCATGTCACCATGTACAAAACCCTGCCCAACTTCACCCCGTATGTGAGCTGTCCAACAAGAGAGGAGAGGACTCTGGACTTGCTGTATGTTAAAATTAAAGATGCATACAGTTTCTCTCCCCTCCCTCCTCTGGGCTGGGCTGATCATAACCTGGTGTATCTCTACCCTTGTTTTGTGCCTCTAGTGAAGAGCCAACCTGCAACCTTTAGGACAGTGAGGAGGTGGTCAAAGGAGCTCTCTGAGACATTACAGGGACGCTTTGAGGCCACTGACTGGCAGGTACTCTGTGGGCCGAAAAAGGAGAGTATCAATGAGCTCACTGAGTGCATAACTAACTACATTAACTTCTGTGTTGACTCCATTGTACCTACTAAGACCGTTTATTGTTACCCAAACAACAAACCATGGGTAACAAGAGACATCAAAACCATTCGGAATGAGAAGAGGGCCTTCAGAAATGGAAACAAGGATGACGTGAGAGCAATACAGAGGAGCTTGAAAGTGAAGATCAGAAGAGCTAAAGAGGATTACAGAAAGAAGCTGGAATGGAAGAACAACACCAGAGAGGTCTGGAGATGGATGAAGACTATTACCGGGTTCAAGTCAGCAGCCAATAGTGTGGTTGAGGGCCGATGAATTCAACTTGTTTTTCAACAGATTTGATACTGCGGTGCCCAGTTTGTGTGCCTGCGACACTGTGTATCAGACAGTGTTGTCAGAGCTCCACAAGGAACTGTCCTCTCTCCCCTCCTCTTCACCCTCTATACTGCATATTTCAGGTATTGAACTGAGACCTGTCATCTACAGAAGTTCTTGGATGACTCAGCTGTGGTTGGTTGTATCAGTGAGGGTGATAAGGTTGAACACAAAGCTGTTGTAGACAACTTTGTCACATGGTGTAGGCTGAATCACCTGCAGCTCAATGTGACAAACACGAAGGAACTGTTGGTGGATCTGAGGAGGACTAGGATGCCGGTGACCCCAGTTCCCATCCAGGGGGTTAGTGTGGACTATGTGGAGGACTATAAAGATCTAGGACGGACGGACGGACGGACACTCACTCACTCACTCACTCCCACCTGCCCACCAGTTACACAAACACTAACACAACACACATGCCGACCTGTTTTACCTTCTTTGCCATGGCGTCGGCCTCCTCCTTGTTCTCTGTGGCTCTCTCGTATGCCTTCCCCACCTCTGCCACAAAGTCATTCACTGTCCCACACAGAAACCTGCCAACAGGATGGTAACATAATTACCACTAAGATTTAAACAGATGATTTATGCTTTATAACACGTTAAAGAGTAGGCTGATGCACACACACATGCAGGTGTTTCACTGCCACCCACCTGCCTGTCAGTACCGTTGCCCCCGCTCAGTGTTTACTTCCAGTTATTACGTTACTGTTGTGTGACTCAGCAGGGAGATTGCTTCAGCCTACCACTGCTGTCAGTACTACATCATTTTAGATAATTAGGGCTGCAGAAAGATTCACTTTTTATGGTTTAAAGTTCTATACTTCTCGGCAGCTCACTCAAAAAAAGGTTTTTACCCACAATTAGATTTACAAGTATTTCAATAATCTTTTTTTAACTAATAAGTGGTGATAGTAAAACTAAAGCTGGAGCTGTGCTTTACTCATCTAATTTGCCTGTCAGTGTGAGTGTGAACCAATTTTGTCAGCTAAAAGTCTTTGGTGTAGTTTAAATGAAACCATTAGTCTAACAGCAGCCTTCTATTTCTTCTGCTGCTGAAATAACTTCACATTTGCACATTTTACAGGAGCCAAACTGAAAACTCTGCCTCAAACCATGTTCACACTGGTAGATGTTTATATGTGATATTACACACTAATCACTAAACAATCACACTGATCTGTTCCTGTCTTTAGACAGGGGCAAATTTATTCAGCAAAGTGATTTATTTGGATCAGAGTAAAAATTATTTTAGAAATTACTGTGGAAACAATAGTTAGCCAATGTGTTAGTGGTCAAGTAAGCAGCACTAAAAAAGTCCAAAACATTAAGAAAATTTGATTCAATACACTAAAATATCATTAGACTAAGATGATAAACCAGTATTGCCATTTTCCCAGGAGAAAGAGTGCCTGTTGATAATATTATCCACACTAGGGTAAAATGTAACAATGCCACAGTGTGGATCCAAAACTGTCAGGATGCCTCCAATCACGATTATCTGCGAAGAATCTAAGAGTGGCGATCTTTAGGTCATGATTTTACCTCATGATTTGATTACAATTCAGATCTTTTACATACAAATGCTGTTTTTCCAAAACAGTTTAACTTGTTGTTTCTTAAAATATCCAGGTAAATATCCTTGTAAACATGGAATGGTTTCTAGAAATGTTTTCATCTGCACAAAATGCAGAAAACAACCTAAAAACTGTAGTAACTATACAAGGTCACCTTGACCTTAAACCCCAGTCACCTTAAAATCAACAGTGATCACCACTGACCCATGAGGTATCCAGCTGTGGAGTTTACCATTCCTTTTATACAGTGGTTGATTTGTGACCTTGACCTTTGACTGGATCACTACCAAAACTTAATCACTTGTTCCTTGTACCATGTTTGACATTTCCTGAAAACCTGTTCATAATTCCTTGAGTAATCTTGTACACAGACAAACTAGAAGCACTCAACAAGTGCAAACCTCCACCAAGGCCACAGCGATTAAAAAAAAATAGTGAGATTTGGATTATACCATGTTTTTCTGTTTTTTTTTATTTTAATGTTTTTAAGGTTATTGTTTAAGGGTTTATTGTACAGCACATTGTACAACTCTTGTTATTTTATGTCCTTTATAAGTAAATGGTAAATGGACTAAATTTCCTAAATAGCGCCTTTCTAGCCATCCAGGCCATTTAAATCACTTGACAACACAATCTGTGCCCTCATCTACCCATCCACACACATTCATACAGCACTCTACTACATCTCTACAAAGCTAACCTGAATAAGTCATTCTATGGAGTCTAATCAGTGCTTTAAACTCCATTCATACACTGATATGGCACACATTGGGGACAATGAAGGGTACAGTGTCTTGCCCAGGGACACTTCGACATGTGAATACTGCTCTAACCGCTGAGCAACAGCCGCCCCATAAATAAAGTTAATTATGTTCTTAAACTGAATTTAAATTGTATTTGCACTGGTTTCTGTTGATGCTGTTGTTACCTTTTGCTTCTGAAAATTTATTAAATTCATGTCTGTGTCCAGAAAAAAAAAATGTTAAAAAAGCCAAAGCTATTTTTTCCATTTGAAACACGTCTTATGCACTTTGCATGTGTCCTAAAGTCCCCAGGGAGTTTCAGATGTGCTGCAGGTTGGGATAACAATCATCGTCTATTTACATCACACACAGAAAGAGGGCTCTATAATGGCTGCTGAGCTTTTCCCAAAGGAAGACCGCTATGTACTAATGCACCGAGGACAACCCCTAAACAGTGACCCATCTGTCTCTTTCACTCACCCACGTGAGCATTTGTACTTAAAAGCAGAAAATCAATCCATGCTGATCGGACACAAACTCGCCTTTCTTTCTCTGACTCTTTTTCTTGTTACCATTCTCCTCTTGTCATCCTTCCCTCGTTTCTTCCCATTTAATACAATTTTTTTTCTTGATCTCATTTTATAAGGCATTCAGGGCACGTACTTGGCAGAGGAGATGACGTCACTGTGCTTGTCCGAGTCCAGGATCTTGGCAAGGTGACAGGCCACAGAGTCTGCATACTGAGTGATGTGGACCTGAGACACAGAAAAAAAAAGGAGTTTGAGCAATAATTTATTCATTTTTAAATTTAAACTATTAGATTGTAAGAAGCTGAAGCAGCACTACACATTACAAAAAAAGTGGAATTCTGCTTTGCTTTGTTCTTTTAAATTGAGCTGTCACTTGTACCAAGTATCTCTGATGGGATTACTGCAATTTCATTTTTATTCAACAAGATTTTAATCTATTCAAAACTGTCAACACGCTGATAAAAAAAAGGTGTAAATAAGTTGAATCCGCCCAGAAGCAAATTGTCTCCGAGCTCCCTGCTGAAGTGTGATTTTTCTCATCTGGCAACCCAAAGTTATGTTGCCACTGGGAAAAAGAAACACCTCACAAACTCTGAAAAGAAAGAGTACTTTTCTCCTTTATTACAAACATTTTGACAATTTTATTATGATTTTAAATTCTTTTTTCTTAGAGATGCAGTTACAATATAAAGAAAAAGTAAAACAGAAATGCCAATTTTGTGAAGCAAAAAAAAAAAAATGTTAATACATTTATTACTTTTGGAAATAGATTCAACTAGAAGCACTCAGAGAATGCAAACCTCGAGCACGGCCACAGCATGATTAAAAAAAAAATGGTATCCGGATCATAATCTGGATCACCACCAAAATTTAATCCATTGTTTTTGTGACAACTCCAACATTTCCTGAAAATTTCATCCAAATATGTTAATTATTTTTTATTTGATTTTGCTAACAGACAGACAAACTAACGGACACATCCGAAAACATAACTTTCTTGGCAGAGCTAACAAAAGAGTCACATGTAGGAGCACAGAGAATATTTTGCTAAAGGGGTGACCTGTGACTGTCCTGCTGTCCTCATACATGTCCTGTACCAGTCTGACATACTTCTCTGCCACTCCAGATTTCCTCATACAACACCACAGCTCCTCCCACAGCACCTTGTCATGTGCTTTTTTCTAAATCCACAAAGACACAATGAAGTTCTTTCTGACTCTCTCTGTACTTCTACATCAGCATCCTCAAAGCAAAGATAGCATCTGTGGTGCTCTTTCTTGGTATAAAACCATATTGCTGCTCACAAGTAGTCACCTCTTGACTAAGTCTAGCTTCCACAACTCTCCCAGATCTTCATTGGGTGGCTTATCAAGTTAACTCACCTGTAGTTGATGCAACTTTGACCCCATGACCTTAAATTCAACAGACATCATATTTTCCCATGAAGTGAACAGCTGTGCAGTTTGACATTCCTACATTACATTGTTGCATAGTTAGAGCACTAGGTCTACTGTGATGTTGACCTTTGACCTCATGACCTTAAAATCAATCGTGATCATTCTTGACTTAAGAGGTGTCCAACTGTGCAGTTTAATTTTCCTCCGTTACATGGTTGCATAGTTCGGGCCTAAGGTCATCTGTGACTTTGACCCTGTCACCTTGACATCAACAGTGACCACCCTTGACCCATGAGGTGTCCAGCTGTGGAGTTTAACATTCTTATGGAATACAGCTGGAGAGTTAGAGCACGGGCCGATCTGTGACCTTGACCTTTGACCAGATCATCACCAAAATTGAATCCCTTGTTCCTTATACCATGTTTGACATTTCCTGAAAATTTCCTGAAAATCTTCAGAGAAATTTTTAAGTACTGAAAAACAGATGCTACTGAAAAACATAACCTCCTTGGCAGTGGTAATAATAATTTGATTAATTAGATGAGAGAAGTAAAATAAATAAATAAATCATTGCATCAAATAATTTTAGTGACAGCAATAGAGATCACTTCTAATCAGATTCAGATTTTTAATGCTAAAATGTACAGCAAAATTAAAATATTTGGTCTAAATTTCTGTTTATTATCTGTTGTAAATAGGTGAGCGTGAAAAAATTACCTTGTTTACACACAAAAACCCTATGAAACATATTTTCAAGCAAGGCTGCTTAGGTGTATCATAAGATGCTAAACTTAAAAAGTTGAATTTATTTCAAGTTATGAATTGATGTAAAAAAATACAAAAAAGTCTGCAGAAGTTAATGGAATGAAATAAACTCACAAAAATTGCAAAATGGGAATTTCACAAGGTTCAATTTTAGGACCAATGATTTTTTTACATGTATGTTAATGATTTAACTGAAAGTTGTAAATTTGCTTAGTGCTCATCTATATGTAGATGATGTTGTGATGTAGATGTAACTGTAAAGATTCCACAACAAGTTGCAGAATTTCTGAAGAGGCAAATGGTGGTTTTAGGGTCACTTTTTAACTCTGACTGCACCAAAACACTCACAATGTGTTTTACAATCAGAAAGAAACTTAAGTAATATTTTACCTATTTATATTGAGCAGAGGGAAATCCAAAAAGTAGATGAGATAAAATATTTGGGCAGTTCTTTTGGATTTCCATCCTAAATTTAAATATCATATTAGAAAAGAGTCTAGTATCATTAAACTAATTATTACAGCTTTCATGACAACAGATCATGTTTCACAGTAAAGGCTTCCCAGTTGTGTCTGCAGACTATAATTCTGTCATACCTGTCTTTTTATATATTTATTTGGGGTGAAGTATTTCAATAAGTTTAAACCTGTGACGTGATAATGCAAACAAGTTTAAAAGATTTTGATCAGTGACTAATGAAGTGGCATCACAAAAAATGCAGCACAAGTATATTTTTTAAAATCACAAAAAACATCAAAATTGATTTAAATGATTAATCGAAGTTCTTCTAAAGTTTTAAAAACGAATATACACAAATAAACAAGAATCTAAAGCTGAACAACTATTTATCATCTTTACATTTGCCAGTTTTGGTTCAGCTTTTACTCCACATGTTGACCTGCTCTTAATCAAAAGCTGCAACACTCCCTGTGGTTTAGGTCTGATTGCTTTGGCTCCTACCTACTGGGATCAATCCATTCTCAAAAACAATGTCTCTGAGCTTTTAGACTTCAGTTTTTATGGAAACTATTCTTCACAAAGCAGACAAAGTCCTGCTGGCTAATTTACCTGGAGAGGAGAATCGTGGCTGTCATCTTCCTTCACAATTGGTGTAATTTTATTGCTGGTAGGCACCTCATATGTCATGATGCTCCATCTGAAAACATACAGATCAGTGTCAAACGCCAGATAAAGCACTTTATCAGCATCTAATTACTTCAAGACCAGAGACAGGAGGATTACACAGCTAATTGGAGGGCAACAAAAACTCAGCATTAATTAAAGCTGAAGATATACAAAAAATGTTTGATCATTTGCAGCAAACAAAAAAAGCTTTATAAAAACCTAATAGTTTTCTTTTTTTTAAAGCTGCTGACAGTGGATGTTTATCATACTGACGATCAGCAGGGTAAAAGGTAGGCGTTATTATTTTTGTTTTAAAATTTGTCACAATTCAACCAATCAGCTTTCAAGTGATTCACTGAAATTAAGCATATCAGATGTTAGCTTACTGTAGGACTGAATCCAAGCTTGTCTTACAATTAAATAAAAAAACTAATAACTAAATGCAATCTGATTCCCAACTTTAAGGTAATATTTCACAGGGTGGCAACTGTTGGGGACCAACTGAAGACACAATTTTCACTTGGAATCACACATCAAAACATTTTTATAATAACTACCAGCAAAATTTGGGTCAAAATTAGCTTGGAGAAAAGAAAAGAAACAGAACAAAACAAAAAAAAACAGCTCTAGAATTACAGAAACTAGCAGTGTGTGCTCGAGCATGATTGACATTGCTAAGACACTCCTCCTGGCTCTGATTGGTTGTTCCTGACCAGGAGCGTTGAATTTTTGCAAATGAAGTAGGATCACTAGGAGGAGCCAGAGGAGCTTGATTTTTTTCACAGATTATCTGTCTCATATTCTACTGTCAGGACATAGTAACAGTTGTGACAAAAATAGAAAAAAATAAAAAACAAACCAATAAAACATTGTTTATTGTAATGATCTATGCACATCTTTTCTAAAATATGACTTCTTTTTATGTTCCAGTGTTTGCTTTGTTGTGCCTCAGTTCTGTTTTTTTCACTCTTTACGACTGGGTTTTCTGAAAAAAGTCGTTAAATTCTTTTTTTGTTGTCAATCTTCTGTTCTCTGTTTTGATGTTGTCATTTGAAACCAGTGTTTTGGTAAAATTACTTTTTGTGTTGTCAAGCCTGACACCTCTGAGCCTTTACATCAAACAAACGGTAGCAGCCATAAAAGCTTCCCATCAGCTGCTTTAATCATCCACATAAAGAAGAAACAGCTGCAGAAGGAGGAAGAGGACAAAGTTTATAAAAAGAAGTTGATACACTGTGATCATCAAACAGCTAAACACCACACTTATTAGTGCATTCAGAACCCAAATGCCCTAAGTTTTTTAAAGAAACTTAAAAGACTATTTCACCTTAAAGGTTTTGTATTTTCAGTTAGTCCTAACATAGACTGTTAAGTAAACAAATTAACTAAAATAACTGAAAATCTGTTCATGTTACACCTTTCTGTGTGGCTTCCAGATGTTTTGTTTTTTTGCTTCAGAGCATAACTCTAGTGAAACAATCAAACAATAAAAAAGTGATTTTAGTGGTTTCACTGACTTCTTTCAACTCATTCCTCCAAGAGCTCAATCAAACGCCACAGCTTCATTGTGTGCTGTCCTCAGCTGTTTAAAACTGCATGAATGACTGATTATCACATGCTGCCGAAAGGTAAAATCGATATAAAAATTACAGACATCTGACTATTATGAATAGTGCTTTTTGCAAAGATATATATTTGCTAAAATTTAAGAAATATGCTAAGATATTAATAAATTAATTGAATGACATCAGGTAAAAAAAAATAGATAAAGAGCAAATGTATAATAAAAGGGTGAGCAATGTGGGATAATTTATGGATGTTAAGAGAGAATATACAGTATATAATCCAGAGGAAAAAAATAATTTTATATTTTAGTCTTAGACAAAAAGAAAGCCTTTTAAGGTCATCTATGGGCAGTAATGGAAGCTTATAGTTTTCCTTTTGTTCTTTATCCATATGGTCAGATGACTGAAAATTTTCATGTTTTTCAGTAACTTGTATTAAACACTAACAGAATAAAGTTAGTGCTACTGCATACACTAATGATGATTTTCCTGGACAAACTCTGATTTTTCAGCTCTATACATAAAGCTCAATCCTAAAGGGTCAAGGTGACCCTAAAAGTACAAGCTGAACTAATTTGAGGGCCTAAATGTTCAGTCTGGGACAGATTACCTCCTGGTTCTTACTGATTAAATAGAGGGGTTTAAGGGAAGGACACTAATTAGGACCCTGATTTTTGAAAAGGATTTCTGTGGTTGAAATGCAGCTCATAATTACCTACCACTCTATCAGGCCACAGTGATAGTTTTTTCCCCACACTAGTTGTCTAATATCACCGTTACAGCTGTGCTACATCAGTAGAAAACAGCAGGGATTTGGACAACTAAATGGCAGACTGACTGCAAAATCTAACTTTGTCTCAATTATGTTTTTTAAACTGTGAAAATGTGCAAAAGTGTGAAAAACAATCAAACAAGTTGTGGCTGCTGATGAACTTACTCCCATTGTGGACTAAAATTCTAATTCTAATGTTGGCTGTTCAGCGAGCCTTCTGGTTCTATTAGAAAGTTTTTTGTACCGTTAGTTTAGTGTTGTCATGTTTTAGCTTATTTAGCCTTCCTGCACATTTAGTTTAGTTTAGTTTATCTTAGCTCATATTTTGACTGTCTTAGCCTGATTGCTGTTTAGTTCAGCTTTAACTTTTTTTTAGAGTATTTTAGCTACTATTTTGACTGTTTTAGCTCATGTTTAGATATGTTTAGTTTCATGATTTCATTTAGATTATCCTATATTTCATTTAGATTACAGAACTATAGCTTCTAGATTTGCGCCGCTCAAGGTGGCTGCATGTTGGAGTAGCTCTGTTCCATTCATTCTGAGATATTGCTTTTGAAAACTTTATTCCTCTTTTTTTCTGGATGTAAATCACTTTTTTTGGATGATTACTTCCTCTGGTATCGGATGCTGTGCAGCTGGAAGCCTTTTTACTTTTGGACATTTTGTTATGATGCGTAACCATGACAACAAGTGTTTAACATGAAGAACCCTGAAGTCCAGTTGTGGCCAGAACCAAGCAGAGCGCCCATATATCCACCGGAGGTAAAGCTCCCAGGAAGCAGCTCGCCACCAAAGCTTCCCGCAGGAGCGCCCCGACCACCGGCGGAGTGAAGTCTCATCTCTACAGGTCCGGGACCGTGGCTCTCAGGGAGATCCACCACTACCAGAAGTCCACCGAGCTGCTCATCCAGAAGCTGCACTTCTAGCACCTGGTCCTGGAGATCACCCAGGACTTCAAGACCGACCTGAGCTTCCAGAGCAGGAAGCCAGCAAGGCTTACCTGGTGGGGCTCTTTGAGGACACCAGGACCGAGGACAAATCGGAATAGACTGCTTTAAGAGACCCTTCCTGCCCACAGCCATCAACTCTTTAACAAAACCAGGATTATGAGCTACAACAACATTTAATTTCCCTTTGGGATTAATAAAGTATTTTTGAATTGAAATGAATTGAATTGAATGATTAATCTGTATTTGATTATGTATGTACCTGATTGTTGTTTATTTGATTCTGTTGTTGTTTCTGTATTGTAAAGCACTTTGGATTGCCTTGCTGCTGAAGAGTGCTATATAAATAAATTTCACTTCACTTCACTTAAAAACTATACTGCTCAAAAAAATAAAGGGCACACTCAAATAACACAACCTAGATCTGAATGAATGAAATATTCTCATTGAATACGTTGTTCTGTACAAAGTTGAATGTGCTGACACACAAAAATCATCAATGGAAATCAAATTTATTAAACAATGGAGGCCTGGATTTGGAGTCACGCACAAAATTAAAGTGGAAAAACACACTACAGGCTGATACAACTTTGATGTTATGTCCTCAAAACACGTCAAAATGAGGCTCAGTATTGTGTGTGGCCTCCATGTGCCTGTATGACCTCCCTACA